>NW_016803361.1:888222-900475 GCF_001698545.2 Rhinopithecus bieti
AAAAAAAAAAAAAAAAAAAAAAAAAGAAGAAGAAGAAACAGAATAGTTTTACGACCTGAAAAAGTTCCCTGTGCTGTCTTTTCTAATTGCCCCACCCAAAACCTCTGGCAGCCTCTGATCTATTCATTTGCTATAGTTATGTTTTTTAGAGAATGTCATATAAATGGAATCATACACTATGTAACCATTTGAGACGGGCTTCGTTCACTCAACATGTATTTGAGAGTAATCCAAGTTGTATCTTCCGATATTTCACTCCCTTTTAAATAATTAAAATTCACCATTTGAGCCATTTTAAGGTGTGTATAATTCAGTGACTTTTAGTATATTCACAGTGTTTTACAACCATTACACTATCTAATTGTATAGCATTTTGATCACCCCCCAAAAGATAGACCATACCTATTACATAGTCACTTCTATTTCCATATTTCCTCCGTAATATCTTTTATGTCTGTGAATTTTCCTGTTCTGGACATTTCATATAAATGGAATCGTACAATATACGGCCTTTTGTATCTGGCTTTCATTTAGCTTATTTTTGAAGTTCATCCGTGTTGTTGTATGTATCAGTACTCATTCATGTTGTCAGCTCAGGTTGCCGTAACCAAAATACCACAGGCTTAGTGGCTTAAACCGCAGATACTTATTTCTTACAGTTCTGAAGGCCGGAAGTACAGGTCAAGGTCCACTTGTATTTGTTTTTGCTGAGGCCTCTTCTGGCTTCTACCTTCTCACTTTAACCTCACACAGCCTTTCCTCCCTGCTTATACAGGGAGGCAGCACAAGTGATCTTGAGCGTGTATGCACTTTCTCTGGTTTCTGTCCTAACAAGGACACTAATTCTGTCAGATCAGGGACCCATCCTTCTGACCTTATTTCATCTTTGTTGCTTCCTTAGAGACCTTGTCTCCACATATAGCCACACCGGGGTTAGGGCGTTAACATGAATTTTGGGAGTAACATAAACTTTGAGTCCTTAACAGTTCTTTTTTATGGTTGAATAATATTCCATTGGATGGGTATACTCCATTTTGTTTATCCATTCTTTAGTTGGTGGACATTTGAGTGTTCCCACTGTCAGATTATTATGAATAATGCTGCTGTGAACATTCATGTATGACTTTTTGAACACCTGTTTTCATTTCTCTTGAGTATATACTTAGGAGTTTCCAGAATGCTGGGTCATTTGGTAATTCTATTTTTAACTTTTTGAGAAACATCTAACTTGTTTTCCAGAGCATCTGCGCCATTTTGCATTCCCACCAGCAATGTGTGAGAGTTCTCATTTCTTCACTTCCTTTACCAACACTCGTTATTTTCTTGCTATATGTGTGGTTTTTTGTTTTGTTTTGTTTGGGACAAAGTCTCGCTGTGTCGCCCAAGCCGGAGTGCAGTGGCATGATCCTAGTTCAGTGTAACTTTGAACTCCTGGAGTGAAGTGATCCTCCCACCTCAGTCTAGGACTACGTACCACATCTGGCTGACCTTTAAAATATTTTGTAGAGAACGGGTCTGGCTGTGTTGTGCAGGCTGATTTCAAACCCCTGGCCTCAAGCAGTCTTCTCACCTCCACTTCCCCAAAGGACTGTAAGTGTGAGTCACCCCTGCCCAACCTAAAACTGATTTTCTTGTGCTGATCTTGTATTCTACAACCTTGCTGAACTTGTTTATTAGGTTAATGGTAGTGTTTTTAAAGATTCTTGAGAATTATGTATATATAAAATCATGTCATCTATAAAAGTAGTTTTACTTCTTCCTTTCCAATTTTGATGCCTTTTATTTCTTTTTCTTTTTTCTAACCACCCTTGCTAGAACTTCTAGACAGCGTTGAGTAGAAATGGTAAGAGCAGACATCCTTGCCTATTTTTGATATTAGAGGAAAGCTTTCAGTCTTTTGCTATTGAGTATGTTAGTTGTTTCATAACCAGGATTATGAAAAAGCTCCTTTCTATTCCTAGATTGTTGAGTGTTTTTATCATGAAAAGATGTTGGACTTTGTCCAGTGCTTTTCCTATGTCAATTGAGATTATCAGGTTTCTCTTTTCCCCGCTTTATTCTGTTAATATGGTGACTGTTTTTTTCAACTGGTTGATTTTTGTATGTTGAACCAGCCTTGCATCTCTGGGATAGTTCCGTGATAGATGGTCATATGCTGCTCAGTTTGGTTTGCTAATATTTTGTTGAGGATTCTTGCGTCTGTATTTGTGAGGGAGATTGGTCTGTAGTTTTCTTATGATGATGTCTGTCTTTGCTATCAGAGTAATACTAAATTTATGGAATGAGTTTGGAAGTATTCACCCCTCTTCTCTTTTTTTGGAAGAGTTGGAGGAAGGATTGGTGTTCTTCTTTAAATGTTTGGTAGGATTCACCAGTGAAGCCATATGGTCCTGGGGGTTTTTTTGTTGGAAGTTTTATTACAGTTTTCATCTTTTTACTTGTTACAGGTCTTTTCAGTTTTTTAGTTGAGTCAGTTTTGGTAGTTTCTAGAGGTTTATCCATTCATCTAGATTATCTAATTTGTTGGCATACAGTAGTTCATAGTATTCTCTTGTAATCTTTTTTATTTCTGTAAGATTGTAAAGATGTCCCCAGTTTTATTCCTGATTTTAGTAAATTGAGTCTTCTCTCTTCTTTTCTCTTGGTCTGTCTAGTTGTTTGTCAATATTGATATTTTTCAAGAAACTTTGGGTTCATTGATACTGATTTTTCTTTTGACTATTTTTTTTTTTTTTTTTTTTGAGACAAGGTCTCACTCTGTCGCCCACCCTGGAGTGCAGGCAGTTCTGCCTCAGCCTCCTGAGTAGCTGGGATTACAGGTGCACGCCACCACGCCCAACTAATTTTTTTTTTTTTTTTTTGAGACAGAGTCTCGCGCTCTTGTCGCTCGGGCTTGGAAGTGGCAGTGGCCCGGATTCCTCAAGCTTCAACTGGCAACTCCGCCTCCTGGGGTTTTAACCATTCTCCTGCCTCAGCCTCAAAGTAGCGGGACTGACAAAAGGCGCCGCCACCTTTCGCCTGGCTTAGTTTTTTTTTGTATTTTTTTTAGTAGAGAACGGGGTTTCACCATGTTTAGCCCCAGGATGTTCTCGATCTCCGAAACTCGTGAAATCCGCCCGTCTCCGGCCTCCCAAAGTGCTGGGATAACAAGGCTCCACCGCGCCCGGCCTAATTTTGTATTTTTAATAGAGACGGATTTTTACCATGTTGGCCAGGCTAGTCGCGAACACCTGACCTCAGGTGATCCACCCGCCTCAGCCTCCCACAGTGCTGGGATTACAGGCGTGAGCCACCGCACCTAGCCTGTAGTTACTTTTTTGAGTAACTATCTAAGAATGTATTGTTTAATTTCCACATATTTTTAAATTTTTCAGTTTTCCTGTTATTAATTTCTAACTTAATTGCATTGTGGTTGGAAGAGATACTTTGTGTGATTTCAGTCCTTTGAAATTTACTGAAAATTTTTTTTTGTGGTCTAACATATGTGCTACCCTGGAGAGGATGTTCCAGTGCACTTGAAAAGAATGTGTATTCTGCTGTTGTTGGTTGGAGTGTTCAGCGTATGTCTTTTAGGTCTAGTTGCCTAACAATGTTGTTTAAGTCTTCTTTTTCCTTATGTATCTTTTGCTTAATTGTACCACCTATTATTGAAAGTAGGGTGTTGGAGTCTCTAGCTATTATTGTTGAAACATTTCTTCCTTCAACTCTGTCAGTTTTTGCTTCATAGAATTTGGGGCTGTGTTGTTAGGGGCATATATGTTTTTAATTCTTAAATGTTCTTGATTGATTGACTCTTAACATTATATTATGTCCTTTGTCTTTTTAAGTAGTTTTGTCTTAATGCCTTTCTTAGTCCACTTGGGCTGCGTAAGTGGCTTATAAAAAAACAATTTATTTCTCACAGTTCTGGAGGCTGGGAAGTTCAAGATCAAGACACAAACAGATTTAGTATGGTGAGGGTCCGCTTTCTGGTTCATGGATGACTGTCTTTTTGCTATGTTCTCATATGACAAAAGGATGAGGGGATCTCTCAGTGCCTCTTTTATAAGGGCACTAATCCCATTTATGAGGGCACTGACCTTATTTTCCTAATCAGCTTCGAAAGGCCCACTTCTTAATACTATCACCTTGGAGGTGATAGGATTTCAACATACGAATTTTTGGGGGGACTCCAACATTTAGACCATCGCAGTGCCTATTTTGTCTGATGCTAGTATAGCCACTCCATTTCTTTTTTGGTTACTGTTTGCATGGGCTTTTTCTTTTCTTTCACCTTGAACTTCTTTGTGTCCTCGGATCTAAATCAAATGTCTTGTGTACAGAATATTGTTGGATAATGCTTTTTAAATTAATTCTGCCCATACATGCCTTTTAATTGGAGGCTTTACTCCATTTACATGTAATGTAATTGCTGATAAGAAGGGACATTTGCCATTTTGTATTTCTTTCTGCCTGTCTTATATGAGTTTTGTTCAAGCCCTCCATGACTGATTTTTGTGTTACATAGATATTTTCTAGTGTACCATTTTTATTCCCTTCTCATTTCTTATACTACATAATAGTTATTTTCTTAGTGTTTGTCCTGGGGATTATAATTAACACCTTCATTTGTAGCAGTCTATTTTGAATTAATAACAATTTAGTTTCAATAGTATATAAAATACTTTGCTGCTATATAGCTCTCCCCCCTCCAATAAATCTTTATGCATTTTTGTCCATCAACACAGAGTTATAATTATTGTTGTATGTAGTCTTTTAAATCATAGGGAACAAAAGAGGTGTTAACAGACTGAAAACATAACCTCTCTGCCTTCTTTCCTTCCTAACACTTTATAATATAATGCCCCTAATATGTTTTCAGATATTATTCTAAATAATTTACAAATACTTGTCTAATCACATTATAAATTTATATCCAAGGAAAGTGAGGTGTGAAGAAGACAAATAAATTGTCCAAGGTTTGGCCAGGCGTGGTGGCTCATGCCTGTGATCCCAGCACTTTGGGAGGCTGATGCGGGCAGATCACAAGGTGAGAAGTTCTAGACCAGCCTGGCCAATATGGTGAAACCCCATCTCTACTAAAAATACAAAAATTAGCTGGGCATGGTGGTGGGCGTCTGTAGTCCCAGCTACTCGGGAGGCCAAGGCAGGAAAATCACTTGAACCCAGGAGGTGGAGGTTGCAGTAAGCCAAGATTGTGCCACTGTACTCCAGCCTGGGTGACAGAGCAAGACTCCATCTCAGGAAAGAAAAAAAAAAAATTGTCCAAGGTCGTAGAGCTTTTAAAAGGCAGAATCAGATATTTGAACCCAGGTGATCTGGCTTCGTAATTCACGTTCTTAACCACTACATCTCTTACTTCCTAGAGTTGTAGTACTCCTTTTATTACACTACAACAGTGAATGTAAAATTCAGTTGGATACATAAAACGTACATTCATGTTGAAAATGAAGGAAAAATAAAGTGAAAAATACTGGGAATCATTTGGGAGGAAAGATAACAGTTGGAAGGGACTTTCGAACTATGGCCTTGAAGACCACATAGGATCGAGACTATTGATATTTGAGAGAACTTTTTTTTTTTTTTTGGTAATGGAGTACTTGCTCTGTCACCCAGGCTGGAGTGAAGTGGTGTGATCTTGGCTCACTGCACCCTCCGCCTCCTGGGGGTTCAAGTGATCCTCCTGTCTCAGCCTCCTGAGCAGCTGGGACTACAGGCGCGCACCACCACGCCCAGCTAATTTTTGTATTTTTAGTAGAGATGGGGTTTCACCATGTTTGCCAGGATGGTCTTGATCCCTTGACCTCGTGATCCGACTTCCTTGGACTCCCAAAGTGCTGGGATTACAGGCGTGAGCCACCGCATCCGGCCTGAGAGTACATTTTAGAAGGAACACGGTGAAGAGAAGGATGAAGACACAGAAAATCAAGGCCTACTTGAGAAGCAGGTTGTTCTTGAAGTACGCTGAAAAGGCTCGCTTTTGGAAGGATTTGAAAGCCAGACGGAGCAGTTTGAATTTTATTACGCAGACAGTAGCTAATCGTTGAACGTTTTTGAGTAGGGGAGAACTATTAAGAATTTTGTATATAAATCTGAAAGCTGACTCAAACTTTGGTACAGTTTAAAATTTTCTAATGCATCCTTCAATTGGGGCCAGACTGAGGGTTTATCTTTTGTACTGCAATATATTATGGTGTATTAGAAGTGTGGTTAAAAGTAATGATTTTTAAAATATATAAATTAGATACATTTAGATGTGTTTGATTATATTAAAAGGAATCGGTTTCCTTTCAGAGTCCTCTCGTATGACATTTGGGTTGGGGTAAGATATGTCTTTATTTTAATAACACTGCCATATATAATAGTTCAGATCAGCTAGTATTTTTTGAGTACTTACCATCAAGTTGTTTGCTAGATGGTAAAGATAGCACAGTAAAAAAAGACCTGATCTTAATTTTCAGTCTCTTTTTCTTTCTAATCTTTAAACATTGGAATGCTCCAGTGTTTGGTCCTGTTCCTTCCTTTCCTTAACTTAATATGATCTTACCTCATCCTAAAGCTTTAAATTCTATCTGTACTTTACTGATTGCCAATTTTATATTGCCCCATCTCAGTGTCTCCCTTTCAACTTCCAAGTCACCTGTTCGGTTGCCTTCTTCATAGATCTACTTTGATTTCTAAGTAGCATCTCAGACTTATCTCCAAAACTGAACTAAATCTCTGTCTGCCAAACATGTATGCTCCAGTCTTCTCCATCCTAGAAAGTTAAGACTACCATTTACTCAGTTCACAGACCAAAAGCCTAAGTGTCATTCTCCCTCACATTCCACATCAGCACATCATCAAGCAAGTTGGTTTTATCTTTGATGTATACCCTCTATGTAGTCACTGCCCTCTACCTCCATTGCTACCACTACCTCTTGCCAAGGCTGTTGTCATAATAGTCTCCTAATGCTTTATCCAATAATCTGTTCTCTGTACAGCTACCTGGTAATCTTAAATAATATATATCTGATTATTTTATCTCTACCACTACCTAAATATAAAACTTTAGTGGATTTCTATTAAAATTCAAAATCCAGTCTCCTCACTGTGGACTATATGATCATACCTCTAAATCTCTTACCTCATCTTGTACTGCCCATCTTAATCACCTTGCTGACCATGCCTGCTTTCTTACTAATTCTCAATGTACTATACTTCATACCTTAACTACCTCAGTGCCGTTCACTCTGCCTAGAACATACATGTGTCTCCATATGGCTTGCTCCTTCACTTCATTGAGTGCTCAGAAATGTTACCTCCTTTGCCTGTAATCCCAGTGTTTTGGGAGGCTAAGGCAGAAGGATCGCTTGAGACCAGGAGTTTGAGACCAGCCTGGGCAACATAGCAAGACTCTGTCTCTAAAGAAAAAATTAAAAATAAACTAGCTGTTGTGATGCATGCCTGTAGTCCAAGCTGCTCAGGAGGCTGAGGCAGGAGGATTGCTTGACCCCAGGAGTTTGAGGTTACAGTGAGCTATGATTGTGCCATTACAACCCAGCCTGGGCAACAGAAAGACTCTGTCTCTAAAAACCAAAAAGAAAAAAAATCTTGCATCCTAGATAATTTTTTTCTCAGTTCTCTAAATGCTGTCTTCACTGCTTTGTACAGTAGCACTTATATGGATGTTACTGACATTTCTGGTATTTAGAGGCGTGTGGGATAAGGAAGGATCTCACTATTACTGTATAGTCATACCTTATGTCATTGACTTTTTTTATTCAGAAATGTATTAAGACTGAAATACTTATCTCAAATAGAGTTCACCGCTTGTGAGGAATGGGGGAAAATATGAGTAACTTTAATTTCTTTTATTTTCAGTAAATTACTTGCAAAGTAATTTTATTAGCTTTATTTATTATTATTACTATTTTTTTTTTTTTTTTTTTTTTTTGAGACAGATTCTCTCTCTGTTGCCCAGGCTGAAGTGCAGTGGCATGATCTCAGCTCAGTGCAACCTCCGCCACCCAGGCTCAAGCGATTCTCCCGCCTCAGCCTCCTGAGTAGCTGGGGCTACAGGCACATGCCACGAAGCCTAGCTAATTTTTGTATTTTTAATAGAGGCGGGGTTTTACCATGTTGGCCAGGCTGGTCTCGAACTCCTGACCTCAGGTGATCCACCCACCTCGGCCTCCCAAAGTGCTGGGATTACAGACATGAACCTTGACACTCGGCTCAAAGTAATTTTAAAACAATACAGAGTTATTGAGATCTCCACACACCGAAGATAATAAATGCATCTCCTAACGGTATAAAGCTCCCACAAGCATGCTATTTCTAGGTTGGGGCTAACTCTGGAAAGAAGAGAGTAAATGGACAAAAGAATAGGGAGAGGATGGGAAGGGATAGAAAAGGAACCCCCACTTTTCCAACCCTAAGAACTTTCAAAGTTTAGTTTTTATCTCAGTTCTTTCAACTGTGGAAATTTCCATTTTAGGTAAAGTGAAGGAAACAGTTCAGCTTATAATTTTGTTTGTTACTTAGTTAACTCGCAATTATTCCAGGAATAGGATTCCTTTAAACTTCCACTGAAGGAGAGAAAGAGAAAGAGAGAGACAGAGAGAGAGAAGCAAAAAAACCCAAAAGAATGCTTACCTCTCACACTGTAATTTGTACTTTTGGTATCTTTGAGAAAAAAATGTGATGTAAAAAAGAGATTATGGATTCAGTAGTGCTTTTTAAATGAATACGTATTTAAACATATTTAAATATTTAACACATCCTGTTTGTAGCAGAATGTGTTAAAAAAGAGTAGTTAGTGGCTATATAAGCACATTTTTATTTAATTTACAAACAGTGCTTATATGGATTTACCGACGCTGTAATGACGGAGGTCTTCAAAGGGATTGTGGCCTATGGATTGTGAACTGATGTAATTGACTCATTCCTGATCAACCTCAGATTTGCATTTAAATGGTTTCTTTCTAAGCATAGTTAACCTAGACAGTTTGATATACTAGAAAAAATGAAACAAAAGTGTCCTTGAATTTCCAAAGACTTATTCTGACCTAGCTACTCACTACCTCTGTGATTTTGGTAACTTATTTAATACCTTTAAATCTCATTTATGGCATTATGTATGTAAATATTGTATTCTGATAATGTTCTAACTACTCAGTATATCTTTCTTTTCCCTCCTTAATGTATTAATACCATTGTTTTTCAGTACTTTATCTGTTTTATTTTATTTCTATCTTCACTATGATTACAGCTTTCCACAAAAAAAGTTTGCGGCCCTCTGTTCGTGGGCCAGCAAAGAGAGCCCTTAATTATGTTCTGGTTTTTGTCCATAGATACAGGGAACCTAGTTGAGCTGGAGCAGAAAGCCATCTTTTTTTTTTTTTGGTCAGATATCTATTATCCTTCTGTTATTTCTATTTTTTCAAGTCTTTAGTGTGCCTGACACACAAAACAGAGTCCTCGTAAAATCTCCAACCTCTCAATTATAATGATGTAGGGATTTAAAAGAATGTATTTGCATTCATCCAACAAATATTTATTGAGCATTTTACTTGAGAATGGTAGTTTAAAGAACAGGCTGATATTAAAAGATGGATAAACTCCAATTCTTTGCTCAAAATCGAGTGGATTAAATACCAAAAAAGGGTGTAGTTTATAAATAGTACAACTTGAGTACTGATGAGGATGTTCCTAACTTTGCCTGAGGCTTATGGGGTGAGATGGGTGATACCTTAGAATTAGATTGAGGGTTGCAGGAAGAACACTGTAGGCTGAGGCGATACTGTGCTCAAATGGCATAGAAGCATTGACTGGGTATTGTGACTGATCAGTACGGCCAGAGCATAGTGTATGTATGCAGAATATGGTAGCAGGAGAGACAAAAGGTAATTTGGGATCAGAACCTATAATGATCATGCATGGCATCCAGAAATTTGAAATCTTCACTGTTGTCAGTGGAAAGCTATCAAATGTTTTTAAAACCTAGAAAGAATGATGCTTAGCAGCAGCATGAAGGGTGGATTCTGGTGGTAGAGATGGTGGTGTGGGGGAATACTAAGATAAATTAAAAATAAAGAGATGTTATTAATAGGTAGTGTGATGAAAAGAGCCTGGGCTTTAGAATCACAGGCGTGGTTTTAAACCTAGGTATTGGCTTTTGCAGTTGAGAACAAATTGGCTGCTTTGATTTTCAGTTTTGTTTTGTTTTGTTTACATGTTCCGGGTAGTAATAGTACTTGTTTTACAGTGTTCTTCTGAAGATTTTGTTATGGGCATGAAGCACCTGCTGTAGTGCTTGCCTGATACCAAATAAGGGTGCAGTTAATGATAACTGTCATTATTGTTAACATGAGTGACATTTATTATAATTGTTAAGGTGAAAAATAGTGAAAACCTGAATGAATTTAAGGATAGAAAATGGAGAACAGATTGGGACGAATCTTTCTGAAGTAAAATGAATAGGACTCAATTAGCGGAATACTTGGTGATTTATGGAAAGAATGGAATTGTGACTAACTAAAGTCTCTATCTAACCTGAATAACTTGGGGGGAAGGTGTTCGTGATGCCATTTTCCTGGTAAGGAATACAGAATACAGGAGGAATCTGTGATTGAGATGAAGGAAAGGAGTAAAATGATTTTGATTTGGTGGGCGTTTTTAGGTATTTAGGAGATTTTGGTGATAATATGAAGTAGGAAATTAGAAATTTGGTCTTGGGGCAAGAAATAAAGGATTGGAGAGTTATAATTATCTGCGTAGTGGTGGGAAAGCATGTTAATTTTGACTCCTTGACTAGAATTATGAATATCTTAATGGCAGGGCATGTTTTTAAACATAACCCCTGTATCCCCACACTACTGAGCTCTATGTAAACACTTGATTAATTCTTATTAAATGTGATATTTAAAAAATAATATTCTTGATGGCTTTGTTAATAGAAAAGGTATTGCAGTTACTTTGATTTTAATTTTAAATGTTCACTTTATTTAAATTTATAAACTTAAAAGTAGTTCTCTCTAAATACAGATCTTATTCTGTAACTAATTTTAACAAACTTTTGAGAAATATCTTAATTTAACTTCCTAAAACATCTAAATCTGTAAGTGTAAATTAAATTTATTTTCTCTGTAAATATTAATTTAATAAAACCTTAGATAAGTAAATCTTGTAAATCTAATATTTTAAAATTGTAAATGTAAACATTCTTAAGTTTTGTGAGTATTCTTATTCAGGATGCAAACTTAGTAAAATTTCAGCTTAAAATCATAAAGTCTAAAACAGCTATTCAAGTATACATTTTAAATTAGAATTACAAGACTGGCTCTAATAGGCCAGATTTTTCTTAAAACATTACAAATATTTACCAAATAGCCATAAAGTACCTATTTTGTAAACAGCTTTATTGAGACATAATTTACATACCTTGCAGTTCACCTATTTTAAGTGTACGGTTCACCGATTTTTATTATAGTCACAGAATTATGCAACCATCACCACAGTCTAATTTTAGAATATTTCCCTTAATGCAAAAAGAAATGTGTTGCCCATTTGCAATTATTTTTTCATTTTCACTCAGCCATAGGAAACCACTAATGTACTTTCTTCTTTCCATAGATTTGCTTTTTCAGGACATTTTGTATCAGTGGACTCATAGTATGTGGTCTTTTGTTTCTGTCCTTTTTTCACCTAACACAATGTGTTTTGAGACTTATTCATCCATATTATAATTTTATTCCATTGTATGGATATACCACATTTTGTTTATCACAGATTACCTCTTAATATACAATACTTAAAATTTTAGTTCTTTTAAATCATCCTGTACTTGGTTCTTTTTTTAAAAAAAGAAACCTGAAAATAAGTAAATGAATCTTTTGTAAGTTAGACAAAATGCAATAGAATAAACCCAAAGAAATGGATAATTGAAAAAAATTAGAGCAAAATTTAATGAAATCAGTGATATAATAGAGAAGATCAAAGTAGGTTTTTAAAAGAAGAAAAACTAAAAAAGCTGATAGGGATTGATCAAGGAATAAAAGAAACAAAAATAGTATGAAAATGAAGACTGATTATTCAGTTCCCACCTGTGAGTGAGAACATGCGGTGTTTGGTTTTCTCTTCTTGTGATAGTTTGCTAAGAATGATGGTTTCCAGCTGCATCCATGTCCCTACAAAGGACGCAAACTCATCCTTTTTTATGGCTGCATAGTATTCCATGGTGTATATGTGCCACATTTTCTTAATCCAGTCT
>NW_016803361.1:901863-979000 GCF_001698545.2 Rhinopithecus bieti
CCCCCCCCCCCCCCCCCCCCGTGAATGGCTGTTCTACTTTCAAAATCAGAGAATATCTATAAATGTCTTTTATCAATATTCATAAGCAACACATTGTCTACATTTTTCCTCTAGAATTTTGTAAATACTGCTTCATAGTTTTTTTTTTTTGTTTTTTTTTTAACTTTCTTTTTTCTGTTTTAAGAGTTGGGGTCGGCCGGGCGCGGTGGCTCACGCCTGTAATCCCAGCACTTTGGGAGGCTGAGGCGGGCGGATCACGAGGTCAGGAGATTGAGACCATCCTGGTTAACACAGTGAAACCCCGTCTCCACTAAAAATACAGAAAATTAGCCGGGCGTGGTGGTGGGTGCCTTGTAGTCCCAGCTACTCGGGAGGCTGAGGCAGGAGAATGGCTTGAACCCAGGAGGCGGAGCTTGCAATGAGCCGAGATCGCACCACCTCACTCCAACCTGGGTAACAGAGCAAGACTCCGTCTCAAAAAAATATATAAAAAGTAAAAAAATAAATAAAAAGAGACATGGGGTCTCTCAGTGTTGCCCAGGTCAAACTCCTGGATTCAACCAATCCTTCCACTTAAGCTTCCCAAGTAACTGGGACTACAGGTGTGTGTGTCACCACATACCATACCCAGCTCTCCATAGATGTTTAGCATTTACATTTACCAGTGAAATGACTGGTAGTCTAGATCTCTTTCCTCTTATTTTAAGTAAAATTAAGTGAAATATTTTCCATATTTGGAGCTTGTAAAGAGTTATTGTTGAAATTCAGATATTTTACCAGGAGAGTCTACATGTATAGCTTCCCCTCTGACCCCCAGTTGCTGCCCCAGTATTTCATGGAGCCCATTAGATAAGACGACCCAAGTCAGTAATCAACATTAGGAAGTTTTTGTTTCCTTTTCCTTCTCTAAACTTTTTTTTTTAATTTAAATGTTTAAAATGTTCATTCTTTGCCTTTTCTTGTTCTAAAAATCTTGTTTTACAGATATCGCACGTCTGGCCACCTCATCTCTAATCTTTTTATCATGATGTATGTGTCTTTGACACTTTACTATGCCATATTAGGGCATTTCTTCTATCCTTCCTTCCATCCGTTCCTCTGTCCGTCCGTCAGTCTGCCTTCTTTCATTGGTCTCCCTTTGTTGCCCTGGCTGGAGTGCAGTGGCGCAATCTCGGCTCACTGCAGTTTCCATCTCCTGGACTCAAGTGATCTTCCCACGTCAGCCTCCCAGGTAGCTGGGACTACAGGTGTGTGCCACCACCCTGGGCTAATTTTTTGTACTTTTTGTAGAGACGAAGTTTTACCATGTTGTCCAGACTGATAGTAGAACATTTCTTAAGTTGATTTTCTTTTTTTTTTTTTTTTTTTTTTTTTTTTAGAGGCGGAGTCTCGCTCTGTCGCCCAGACTGGAATGCAGTGGCGCAATCTCTGCTCACTGCAAGCTCCGCCGCCCGGGTTCACGCCATTCTCCTGCCTCAGCCTCCCGAGTAGCTGGGACTACAGGCACCCGCCACCTTGCCCGGCTAGTTTTTTGTATTTTAGTAGAGATGGGGTTTCACCATGTTAGCCAGGATGGTCTCGATCTCCTGACCTCGTGATCCGCCCGTCTCAGCCTCCCAAAGTGCTGGGATTACAGGCTTGAGCCACCGCGCCCGGCCCTTAAGTTGATTTTCTAAATCGCTATTTTGTTGTGTATTTTTCTGCTTAATTCTGTTTGGTAATTTTAGTAGTTTTTCAAGCATTTGTTGTCTGCTCTTTTATTCAGAGCTCTTTGCTCTTTAAAAGAAAGAAAAAAAATGCTATTCTCCCTGGCCTCAATAAAATTAGTATGTATAATTTTTCTTCAAGTTCTACTGTTTTTGTCTTCATTAATTCTGTTTCAGTTTGGGCCCATTAGTTGTGATTAAAGTGCTCCTTCTCTTTGGTATATCTGGCCAGGTTTCGTCATCAGTTCTTGTGCTGGGTAATTCTGAGAGTGGTAAGTGAGCCAACAAATGGGGTTCATCATAGTGCATCATCTGGGAGAATGTGCTCAGGAGGAGAGGAAGAATTATTAATGCATGTAGTTCTCTAATAATGAAATGAATCACCAGGGGTAGTAAGGGGAAGAGAAGCCTGAATGGTCATTGTTCATTATCTATAGAAGTTCATCTGGTCTTTGATTTAATAACACACTGAGATAGTTGGAGTGTCAATTAAAAAGAATTGATTACCTTAATTACCTTGGATAGAATATAAAAGATTGTATAATCTAGTGCTCTAAAATTATTACAATTACTATTGTACCAACCCAATGCTTTCACTTTGTGACTGACTTGGTATGAAGCTCAGTGTGGTGGTGGCATCAAGTCACACATTCTGAGTTTTAAGTAAACAACTCCAGATAATATCATTTGCCTCTTTGTTTATTAGGACACTAATTGATTATTATTGCCAGCAAGCACCTTTGAACTGATACTTTGTAAAATATAATACAGTCATGTGTTGCTTAACAATGGGGATGCATTATGAGAAATACATCCTTAGGCAGTTTCATCATTTTTCAAACATCGTAAAGTATACCTGCACAAACCTAGGTAATACAGCCTACTACATACCTGTGCTATTTGGTATAGCCTGTTGCTGCTAGCCTACAAACCTGTACGGCATATTACTGTATTGAATACTGTAGAAAATACCACCATTGTCACACAATATCATTGTCACACAGTGGTAAGTATTTGTGTATCTAAACATAGAAAAGGTACAGTAAAAATTGTCTCACCTGGATAGGGCACTTACCATGAATGGAGAGTGCAGGACTGGAAGTTGCTCTGGGTGAGTCAGTGAGTAAGTGGTAAGTGAACACGAAGGCCTAGAACATTGCTGTACACTACTATTGACTTATAAATACTGTACACTTAGGCTACACTGAATTTATTTAGGAATAAAGTAATTGCAGTCCAACATTACAGTGGCTATAATCACCAAGCAGTAGGAATTTTTCAGCTCCATTATAATCTTATGGGTCTACCGTGGTATATGCAGTCCATCCTTGACTAAAACATCGTTATATGGCACATGACTGTACTTTATTGAAGACTGAGCAGCAAGCTCAGTACAAGCTTGAGTACAAGATCCAGGGGACCTTGATGTGGAAATTGCTAATTTTCTGGTATATTCCTACGTTTTCTTCAGCACCTCTCTGAAACTGCTAGTCTCTATACTGGTTATCTCAGAGGAGAGGTTCCCAAGACCCAGAAACCATTTTTTCATTCTATTAATTTTTTTCCAAAAGAACAGGCTGTATTGGTGACCTTAGTTAGCTTTGTATTTGATATATTCCTATTCTTTTACTTTTATAACCTGTTTTCCCCTTTTCGTTGGAAATGGATTGTGATTTAGATAGAAGGGGGAAATTTGTGGGAGATCTTAGTCTTCTATCTTTTGTTTTTGAGAGCTGTGTGATTAAATCAGAAGCTAATCAGATATGTGAAGCCTTCCTATAAGAGAAACATTGTTCCTGTAAGAGAAACATTGCTTCCTAGCCTTCCTGGAGCGTTAATTCTCCTTGAGGAGATAAGACATAAATGAATAAAAGAAAAATGAGAACATAGGGTTTTAATAGCCTGTGACAAATTTTATTTTACAAAATACTTGAAAAGACAGTGTCTTGTAAATGGCAGAAAGCAGAGAAGACATTAGGCAACTGACTTTTATTTAAAATCAAGCAACAATCTGAGAATTCTGAGGATGAGAAAACTGGAAACTAAAGATCAATGAGGGCAGGTAACATGTCAGCTCAACACTGCCTGTTGAACAGTCCCTGGCAGATGACAGACTCTCAGTTAGTATATGTTGGATAAATGAATATGTATTTGTTGAACAATTTGAAGATTATCTTGAAGGAGAGAGATACTATATTTGAGCAGAGGTGAGATGCAAAGGCTTGAGAAAATATTAGGAGGTAGGAATGATCACTGAATACAACAGAAGACCATCCTGACCAGAGCTGTGGGAATGAACAGGAAAGCTCTGGTAAGCCAGCTGACAGTAGGTAGGATCAAATTATAAGCAGTTTTGATTGCTGAATTAGGAAGTTGGAGTTTGTTCTTTAACCAGTGTGAACTTTGAAGAGGTGGTGGCATCATTGAAACTGTTTTAGGAATAGCCTGAAGACATGGTGCAGGTTGCAGTGAAGAAGAAACGAGATCAGCCTTGAGACTAGTTGTGATGTTGGATAGGACTTCTTTCAAAAGTAGTCAACTTCCATAAAAAAATTTTTTTTTCTTTATATGTGATGTGTAAAGGTAGTTTTTAAGCCCTAGTGATTGAACATAACGGCATGGCTGTCTTTTTCAGTATTTAGTTTTCCGTGGCATTTTGTTATTGAACTTTCTGGCTTTTCTGTGTTATCATGGTATACATTTTGAATATATTTGTTCTTCCCTTATTTGCCTTTTGTTAATGTCAAGCATAGCACATCAGACATTCCCTGTTGCTATGCAACTGCTAAATTCAATATTTAATATTAATAAAACTGAGTGACATTAACATCCAGTGAACAGAGGGTAGCAAAATATGACTTTACAGTATCTAATCAATAATATTTGTTAGGTTTAATGTATTGTTGCAGATATGAACAAAAGAGGAGTGACTTGTTTACAGTTGCTATTTTGAGCAAAAATAGTTGTGATTAAATCTTTGTGTTTATGACCAGATTTTTTGTTTGCTTTTATTCTTTCTTTGTCATTGCTTTTGATCTGTGACTCAAGTTTTGTTAGTATTATTGATCTTCTGCCCAATTTTCTTACATCAGATTCTGTTCTTTTTTAACATTTTTATCTCCCAAATCTTTTATTTGCATTTTTCTTTCCTGGCATTATTTCTTGCTATATTTACTTTTTTCCTTTTCAAGAATTTATGCTCAGCCCGCAAATTTGGAATTTGTTACAATGTTATATAAACCCAGGTGAAAGAATATTAGATTTGCTCTTCAGGATAAGACCTGCTTAATAATTTCCTTTAGCTATTTGCAGTGTGTGTTTGATGCTTGCAAGGTGTTGAAATACGTTATTATTTGTGAAATCAGATTTTCTTTTGGGAGGGCAGGTAGGAGGGCTTAAGAATTGGAGATAGACTGTGGGATTTATTTATTTTTTTAAGTCAGATCGTTCTGAAAATATCCAGTCTCTAGGGCCAAGATAGACAGTATCTAGCAGTTTCTTCTCTTCTCTTACCACTACCTACCCACTCCCACAACCCTGCCCCAACCCTTTTTCCTCCCTAGTGTGGAAGAGAGGGGACCATAGCAATTTAGTGGAATATATTTTAGTTTTAGTAGGTAAATAATAAACAGACATAGATACCTCCCATTTGTTTGAGTGGGTAGTTTGATTTTGTTAATGTCCTTGGAATAATTTTGATGGGAATTAAAGAGAGTTGGAAAACAATTACTCCCTAACAATAAATGAAAAATCTGGAATCTAGGATGTATCATATCGTATAGAAAAACCAGCTCTCTTATTACAGTATAAATAACACAAACTAGAGATTACTGAAAATTATGGCTTAATACTAAGGCAAAGAAATCCCTTACATTACCATCTTCTTATAGCCAGATACACAAAATACCATTTTCAGAGGCCATCATTTCTACCTCCTTACCTTCTAAATCCTTTTCTGTGGTTGTATTTGTGGCAAAGAATTGATACATGTGAGGGGGCCTTATGTATCCCGCAGGATGTAGTATTTTAATTTAAGTGGTACCTTATCTTTTAAGCATGGGAATGCTTTTTAACAATTAAAAAAATTGCCAAGCCCCTGGGCAACAGATTATGTTACAGAATACACAGTGCCCCTAGCTACTAGGAATTCAGTAACACTTTTTATATTTACTTTATTGTAGTAACAGTCCTATGCATTTGAAAAGTGGTATGTGTACTGAATGCACAAGACATTAATTTCTTCCCAAAGGCCACACTGAGAGTGCATATGGATTCATAAGACTCCTTGTTTGTAATAACCATTTGAGTTCCCAGTGAGGTCCATGGCACACATTTTGGGAACCACTGCTTTAATGTGTTATTTCTGGTATGTTGTATAAAGATACAGTCTGATTCCTGCTCTTGTTTTCCTCCTTACTCTCTTGACCCATAAAAAAATTGCAAGATGAATCCCAGCACTTTGGGAGGCCGAGGCAGGCGGATCATGGGGTCAGGAGATCGAGACCATCCTGGCTAACACGGTGAAACCCTGTCTCTACTAAAAATACAAAAAATTAGCCGGGCCGGGTGGCAGGCCCCTGTAGTCCCAACTACTCAAAAGGCTGAGGCAGGAGAATGGCGTGAACACAGGAGGTGCAGCTTGCAGTGAGCTGAGATCACATCACTGTACTCCAGCCTGGGCAACAGAGCGAGACTCCGTCTCAAAAAAAAAAAAAAAAAAAAAAAATTGCAAGATGGCGAAGATATTTTTAAATTGTTTATCATTCAGTAGATCATCAGTATTTGAGATAATAAGCCAGAAAAAAAGTTTTTGATTTGTTTCATTTTCTACTTCTTTCACACTGGTAGAAGGACATAATAATTTAAACATTTGTATACAAGTATGTTTGATTTTTTTCTCTTTTTTTTTGTATGTATAATCAGTGGGGGTTTACATTTATAAAGGAACCAGCACATAGTTATTGTGGCAACGTTAAATAGTTACAAAAGTCTTTTAAGTCTTGTACCTTCTTTACAAAAGTCTTGTACCTTATGTTTGTGTGATGTAGTTTTTCTCAGTAAAGATTTCATAAACTGTTAACTCAAAATCTGTTGTCTCAATTGGTATTTTGAAAAATGCTATTTAGATTATTTTAGAAAGTTGTGAAAATTTGAAGCAGTTTTGACTGATTCATTGAGAAAAGTACCTTTTAAAATGGAGCCTGAGAGTTTGTACAAAGAGGTGTTTGGGATTTTGTAAAATGATTAGAGAATCTGTAGATTTTCATTCCTTCATTGGTCTTGTTCTTGAATGTGCTCAGAATTTGTGTTGAATGTTAATCATGGACAGAAATGCAAATGCCTCTTTTAGATTTGTCATTGACACTCTTTTTCTAAGCATCCCTTTAATAGTAATCCAGGATCCTTAAGAACTGGAAGAAAACATCATCTTTTTTTTTATGCAAAGATTATTCAATACTAGAATGAATATTATTGTGGTAATGGATTTTGTTTTTATCCTTTCAGGGTTTGAAAGTATTCTTGAAGGGCTGTTTGGACCTGCATTATTAAAAGATCTCAGTTTATTTAAAGGTATTCAAAATATTTTTGGTATTTCAAATTCTTCCTGGTACCATACATGATACCTTGGTGATTTAAGCCTCAGTCTCCTTTTTATTCACGGTTTTATATGGATTAAAGTTATATTCATGTAAGCATCTTTTTGTGTTCAGTTGATATTGTTGATATATGTATGAATAATGTATTAACTGGTGAGCAGTTAAGACTTAAGAATTTTAAGAGTTAAAATTTTAAGACAAATATGGTCTAACTACTTAGATTTTGTTAAACGGTATTTTTTAAATTAATTGATTTATTTTCTGAAAATTCTCTTTTATGACTATTAATTTGTTACTATTTTGCAGACTGTGAACCTGAAAGCATTTCTGATTGGACTTTTGATGAAAACTGTTTATTCTGTTGTTTGAGAAGAGATAAAGTAAAGGTAACTAAGAAGCTTGTGAAACTTTTATTTAGTGTAATATTTTAAAGTTTTCATTTTTTAAAATATTGTATTACTTCATTGGAGGATTTGTAGGAAAAGGAAAGTATGGTTTTGTACTTACGAAAGAGTTTGATAGTAATCCTGGGTTTTGCAATTTAAATTATTTCCATCCTGTTGATTAGCCTGTTAAGAAACCTATATCCTACCATGCATTTGTTGTTGTTGTTGTGGGGTTTTTTGTTTGTTTGTTTTTTTGAGACGGAGTCTCGCTGTGATGCCCAGGCTGGAGTGAAATGGCACGATCTCGGCTCACTGCAGCAGCTGCCTCCTGGGTTGAAGTGATTCTCCTGCCTCAGCCTCCCGAGCAGTTGGGATTACAGGTGCCTGCCACTACACCGGCTAATTTTTGTATTTTTAGTAGAGATGGGGTTACACCATATTGGGCAGTCTGGTCTTGAACTCCTAAGCTCAAGTGATCTGCCTGCCTCAGCCTCCCAAAGTGCTGGGATTACAGGCCTGAGCCACTGCCCATGCCCCATGCATTATTTTATTTATATAGTTCACTAGGCAGAATAATTAATTAGGTCTCAAACTGTTGTGTTTATTTGAAAATGAAATGTGTGGCAATTCAATAATGGGAGTTATTTTTAGCACAAAAAGAATAGTAATGTAGATCTGGATCAAGCAGTTGCTAATTCATGTAGATTTGTGATATACTGTGGTTCTACTTTAAGACACTTCATAACATCTGCGCACGAATGCTGTTATTTTCAGTTATATAAACTGGCTGAACCTTTGTGTGTTTGTTGTTTTATTGCTTTGTTTTATACATAAACAGAATTTTGTTAGAAAACATTTCACTTGTTGGAAATATTTATTAATAGTGGTTTACTGTCTTTTACTTTTTTTTTCATGGTACATCGATTCTCTGTTTTAAAGCCTTGGGAGCACTTTCTTCTGCGCTATACACTCTTAACGTAAATCATTGACCAGATTTTATCAGTTTTTCCCTCATAATGAATTTCATTTTTTTTCATTTCCACAATCATTACTATAGTTCTCTCTTAGTTTTCTTCAGTCTCTTAAATAGTCCTACAAGGTTAAACTGCTCCCAACCCTCACCCCTTAAATGGTGTAGAAATGTTACCTTATACTTAGTCTTTGATGACTTTCTCATTGTCTTCTGGATTCATTAGCCTAACAGTGCCTCAGTACCCTCCACATTTTAATCCACTTTTCTTTCTAATGATGTCCCACTAGTCTTCTATACAGTTTTCTTTCAACTAAGCTATTTCTTTATAGCTAGAAATTCCCTTGCTTTTACTCTTAAGCACCATCCTTCCTCTGTTTCTATTGCTGTTTCAACCTTTCACACTGTTGTCAATATTATCTGTGCCAGTTACTTGTCAGTTAATATTCTGCCTTATTTTGTTCATCCTTTTTCATGTTTGAATCTTTTGTTCCTAACTACATTGTCAACTGCTAAAAACTGGGCAGACCATGCTCTATGCTTCCTTGGACCCCTGCATATAACCATTATATCACTATTTGTGTTGGCAAGTTGCTTTAAAATTTGAAAGCCATCATGTAGTCAACTTAAGTGCTTCATAATGTTCTTCTTTTATGGCTTCGTTTTCTTGTTTTCTACATGAAGAAGTTGTTGCTCTGACTATTTGGAATGGTCTATTTTTGTTGAATTGAGGAAGAAAGTGTTTTAAAATTTAATCTGTCTCCAAAAAGACTAGAAAAGAAAGCAACATTGTTTTGAGTTAAACTTCCAGTGAAATTGAAGTTCATAATTTTAAACTCTGTGTGTGTGTGTGTGTGTGTGTGTGTGTGTGTGTGTGTCTGGTGGCTCTTTATTGAACAAGCCATTTAATAGGAATTTTGAAGAATAAAAGAAGAAACAGTTACTAATTTTTTTTTTCAGGTTAGGATAAGGAAGAGAGCCATTCTATGCTTGGTAGTTGTATATAGTATATTCTTGTAATATGATTGTGAGTTTTCCCTTGCTGTATGAGGGTAAAATATTATATGAATTTTTTTTTTTAAGAGACAGGGTCTCACTGTGTTGCCCAGGCTGGATTAAGTGATCCTGCTTCTTCAACCTTCCAAGTAGCTGCGACTACAGGTACACGCCACCACACCCAGCTTGTGTGAATATTTTTAGAAGAAAATACAGATAGAGAAAGTCATGAAATGGTGAAGCACTTAAAATAACTGTTTACTGTTTGTAGTTCTACAGTTTTTAGTTGGTTTTCTAAATAGAAATAATTTTCCATTTGACAACTCAGCTGGTTCTGGGAAAGCTGTTTTTCTCCGTTAGATATTGTATCCTGTCTTTGGCGTTTATTTTTGGAGACAGTCATACATCTGTAATGGAAAATAGGAAAAGAGAAACCCTATATCATGTGAATTGTCAGATTTACAGTATTTCTTTAGTTGTGTTAGACTTAAAGTGTTTGTGTTGGAACTCTTTGCAGTCACTTGGAGCATCTTGTCTGAGAAGAACTAGAGTCTGGAAATTAAATTTTTTTTTTTTTTTTTTTTGGAGATTTATTATATCTGTTGGATTGAGGCTTGCATTTTAAGGCTGGCTTAACATTCTAAAATAGAAGGAGCTATCTGGAGAATATGGTAATAGCCAATAGGTGGCAGCATAGAGCATGGTATTGGAAGCTCGAGTTTGAGATTGGCATGGTGAGATAATCTAGGTAGTATTTGGAAAAGCACTTAGAAATATTGACCTGATATTTGGGAAACAGCAGTTATGCATACTTTTAGCTAGTTGGATTTTCAGTAAATGCTAAATCTGTAGAATGGATAAAGCAAATACATTATTTATATTTACCTTTAGAAATATGTTGGCGAAAAATCTGAAGTAGACTCTTTGGGAAGTAGAACAGGGATTCACCTAGAGATTAGGAAAACTTTTTGAACTATGCTTCAGGATCCTGTGGAAGTTAGAGAATGTAATTTGTAAAGAAAAGGCAGCTAACATGTTCTGAGCATCTACTATGTGCCAGTTATTTTTACCTGTTCCTTTTTTTTTTTTTTTAATGAGACAGGGTCTTGCTCTGTTGCCCAGGCTGGAGTGCAGTGGTGCGATCTTGGCTCACCGTAACCTCCGCCTTCTGGGTTCAAGCGATTCTCATGCCTTAGCCTCCCAAGTAGCTGGGACTACAAGCATGTGCCACCATGCCCAGCTAAGTTTTGTATTTTTGGTAGAGACAGGGTTTCACCATGTTGGCCAGGCTGGTCTTGAACCCCTGACCTCAAGTGATCCACTCGCCTCAGCCTCCCAAAGTGCTGGGATTACAGGCGTGAGCCACCACGCCCTCCCGCTCCTATTTAATCTTCAAAACAATCCTATAAAGTTGATTAAAGACACCCTAGTTTTCTAAATAAAGAAGTGGAAAGGGTCAGAGATGTTCAGTTATGGGCAAAATCACATAGCTGGGATTTGATGCATGTTTTTAGAATATATGCATTTTGTTAACAGTAGGAGCAGGAACATGGAAAGTGGAGAGCAAGAATTAAGTAGGTCTTGGAATTCAGTTGGAAAGAGGGAGGGAATCCTCAGTTGGAAATTTCTCAGTTGGAAAGAGGGAAAGTGTATTTGAAATGACCAATTATAGCTGTGTTAGGAATCTGTGAGTGAATTACTGCCTGCCTGCCTCGGTTACTTACTTACTTCTTTCCTTCCTCCCTTTTTCTGTTTTATGGGCATATAAAGTAGGCACTCTAAAGTATTTATTAAATGAGTGTCTAAGAAGTCAGGAGGCTTAATAAACTTGGAAAATTATAATAATAGCTGTTTTGAGTGTTTTTACATATATACACAATTCTCTGTGTACTGCTTATTCATGAGGCTTTTCTGTAACTTTTTTTTTTTTTTTTTTTTGAGATGGAGTCTCACTCTGTCATGCAGGCTGAAGTGCAGAGGCATGATCTTAGCTCGCTGCAGCCTCCACCTCCCTGGTTCAAGCAATTCCCCTACCTCAGCCTCCCGAGTAGCTGGGATTACAGGCGCATGCCACCACGTCTGGCTAATTTTTTTGTATTTTTAGTAGAGATGGGGTTTCACCATGTTGGTCAGGATGGTCTCGAACTGCTGACCTCAGGCAGTCCGCCTCAGCCTCCCAAAGTGCAGTTACAGGTGTGAGCCACTGCATCCGACCTTCTTTAACCTTTCTTTAAGCTTCAAATTTTTAAACTAATTTTAGCCTTATAAAACAGTTGTNTTTTTTGAGATGGAGTCTCACTCTGTCATGCAGGCTGAAGTGCAGAGGCATGATCTTAGCTCGCTGCAGCCTCCACCTCCCTGGTTCAAGCAATTCCCCTACCTCAGCCTCCCGAGTAGCTGGGATTACAGGCGCATGCCACCACGTCTGGCTAATTTTTTTGTATTTTAGTAGAGATGGGGTTTCACCATGTTGGTCAGGATGGTCTCGAACTGCTGACCTCAGGCAGTCCGCCTCAGCCTCCCAAAGTGCAGTTACAGGTGTGAGCCACTGCATCCGACCTTCTTTAACCTTTCTTTAAGCTTCAAATTTTTAAACTAATTTTAGCCTTATAAAACAGTTGTAAAAATTGTGAAAGGAATTCCCATATATTCTTTAACCAGATTCTCCCAATGTTAGCGTGTTACATAACCACAGTACAATTATAAATTCAGGAAATTAACAATGATACAATAGTGTAATCTGCAACCCTTTGCAAATTTGCCAGTTATCCCACCAGTATCCTTTATCTGGTCCAAGATCCAGTCCAGGATTATAGTCTGACTGATGCTGTACTGTTCTTCATGCATCATGTCAGAAAGCACATGGTGATACTTACTTTGATCACTTGGTTAAGGTGCTGTCTGCCTCTTTTCTCTAAGGTTTCTTTATTTTTTTTTTTTTTTCTTTTTTGTAGCTAATGGATACATTGTTGGGGAGGTACTTTGAGATATTGTAAATACCCTCTTTTAAATTATACTAGTTTTTTATCATCTAATTTTAGCATCCATTGATGAACATTGCCTGAAAAAAATATTACTGTGGTGTTTACCAAATGATTTTCTCTTTCCATTATTTCTTCTACATTTATGAGTTGGAATTCTACTGTAAGGAAGAGCTTCTCTTTCTCCCCGTTTATGTTGTTGTTTTAATATATGAGTACGAACTCATGGATTCTTATTTCAATCTGTGGATTTTAATTCATTATAGTCCTTGTTTACTTAGCAGTTCAGATTATCCTAGGCCATTTAGAGCCCTTTGAAGTTGCCTCTTGTGTCCTTTTTGACATCTTTGTTTTCTTTAAAGCACTTTTTTTTACTTTTTGGCATGAAAAGATGTTCCAGTCTTAACATACTTTCCCTGTCCCAGCCCTGGATTTCTCCAAAGAACTCTAGTTCCTTTTAATCAGAGAACTGTATAAGAATTCAAGGTGTGGGCACTAGGTGTACTCTTGGTACTAGAGTGTCATTGCTTTGAAACATGTATGTTTACTAAAATACACGTGTAACTATGTTATTTTGTATATCAATGAAAAACCATCTAATGAGATTTTTTGATTACAGATATGTTGATAGTATGAAGAGCTAATCCAGTAGTAGAGGGTGGGGGAGAGATGGGAAGGAAGAGAAATTAGTTTTAGTAGTTAATTCCTAAAAACAGACTGCTTCATTGATGAATCTGTTCTTGTGTATGGCTGGGATAGAGATAGCTGTTGTAAAGTACAGATAACATGGATGATTCACTAAGGATGATGGGAGTGTAGGATGTTATACCAAAATATAAAATTAGTTTATGCACTTAGGTTTAAGACTAAAGTAAGTTCAGTATTTGATTGGCATATTAGAAGAATGTTTTAAGAAGTTAGTACTTAAGGCTGGGTGGCTCATGCCTGTAATCTCAGCACTTTGGGAGGCCTCAGGCAGGCAGATCACTTGAGGCCAGGAGTTTGAGACCAGCCTGGCCAGCAAGGCAAAACCCCATCTCTACTGAAAATGCAAAAAAAATTAGCTGACTATGGTAGCCCATGCCTGTAATTCCAGCTACTTGGGAGGCATGAGAATCGTTTGAACCTAGGAGGTGGAGGTTGCAGTGAGCCGAGATCGTGCCTGGGCAACACAGAAAAACTCTGCAAAAAAAAAGAAGGTTGAACTTGATCTGTATTTTTGAAGAATATGTAAGTCTGGACGAGCAGAGATGAAAGGTCACATCCTAGTTGGAACAGGGCATTTATTTTTGGAAGTAACCGGTGATATATGGTTGAAGCCAGATAACCTTTCAGTGCCCAGCTAGCTCAAGAGTCATGTAACTAGATCTTTTTCATTGTATCATCATATTTTGCTGAATGTTTCTTAATTTCTTCCAATTTGTGAATATGCATTAAGTTTGATTATATCCCTTTAACATTTTAGTTTTTATTGCATTTTATTTTGTTTTGAGATGGAGTCCCGCTCTTGTTGCACAGGCTAGAGTGCAGTGGCGCCATCTTGGCTCACTGCAACCTCCACTTCCCAGATTCAAGTGATTCTCCTGCCTCAGCCCCTACAAGTAGCTGGGATTACAGGTGTCCGCCACCATGCCTGGCTAATTTTGTATTTTTAGTAGAGATGGGGGTTTCACCATGTTGGTCAGGCTGGTCTCAAACTCCTGACCTCAGGTGATCTGCCTGCCTCAGCCTCCCAAAGTGCTGGGATTACAGGCGTGAGCCACCACGCCTGGCCTTTATTGCTATTTTAATACATTGAATTTTTTTTTTCCCCAAGCCAAACTGTATCCAGCTTTATTAAAGATACTTTCGATAAACAATTGTAGTATTTCAGGCAGGACATGGGCAGACAGTCGTTAACAGTATAGAAGAACTTTCAAACTCCCTTCTTCAGTGGACTACCAAAAATCAGAAAGCCACTATAAAACCGAATGAAGTCTTCATCTGATTATCTGAATGGGGAAAGTTTAGAGTGAGGGTTGACATTTCACATTTAGCATGTTGTTTAACAGCTTTTCAAGAGCTGACCCAGACTTTAAGGAAGTGAAATGAAAATGGCAGTATTTATCTGAAAATCCACAATCTAGAAATGGAATCACTGCTCTTTTGGGGGTGCCATCACTGGAAAGTCCAGATTGCCTGACACACTGGTAACCGATTATTGGGGGTCAGGTCCCAACAGATGTCTGGATTTAAGGGAGTTAAGTCTATGCTGAAAGGTGGAAAGGAAGAAGAAGACTTAAAATGCGTTTGTTTTCCATGCCACAGGCTTTTGTGCCATGGTGCTTACGTGTATCAAAGTCAGGGAATCCCACCTCCTGGGAGCCAAGAGGAAGTCTCTCAAAATTAGAAGGGAAAGGTGTTTTCCCCGCAACAGTCTAGCTTCGGAGACATTCTATTAGTGACCTATGCCCCTTCCCCCAAAAGCAACAGTGAAGTATTCCGTGTGCTCACAGCGTAGCTTAAAAAAAAATGTAAGTAGATAAGTCGGGCACGGAGGCTCACGCCTGTAATCCCAGCACTTTGGGAGGCTGAGGCAGATGGATCACAAGGTCAAGAGATCAAGACCATCCTGGCCAACATGGTGAAACCCTGTCTCTACTAAAAATACGAGAAAATTAGCTGGGCGTGGTGGCATGTGCCTGTAGTCCCAGCTACTTGGGAGGCTGAGGCAGGAAAATCACTTGAACCCAGGAGGTGGAGGTTGCAGTGAGCCAAGATTGCGCCACTGCACTCCAGCTTAGGGAGAGAGCAAGATTCCATCTTCAAAAATAATAATAATATAAATAAAACGAAGCAAAACCAAATTCTGCATTTTTATGAAACTTGGTAAAAAATAGAATTTCAAACTACACAGTCACCAGAAGTACAGTTATCAAAAATGCACACACTTCACTCGGCATCTGCAGCACCTTCAGCTTTCTGTGCCTGGTCTGATTTGGCATTTCCCATTTTCTGCAGGGTTATTCCCCTCCTTGCCAGCATCAGCTTTTCCCTTTTTCCCTTTGTGTACCTTCTCTCCCTCCTTTGCAGGGCCCTTTGAGACTTGGGCTCTGGCTTTGAAGGAGCAGGGTTAGCAGACAACCTCGCAGATCTCTGTGGTTCGTCCTTCACCTTGGCATTATCTCCTCTAGCATCCCCTTCAGCCTTTCTCTAAGCATACTGGTGGTGACAGCGGTAGGATGTAGGTGCTGGCCACGAGATGCAGTGGTGCGTGGCCTTTGGTAGTCCAAGGGTTGTTCTCACGTCTTCTTCACATTGTTCCCATTGAAAGTTGATATTACGAGCAAGCAGATGATAAATCTAGTTGTTACTTTTATATTGTATTATTCAAACTGTATTTATGTTGAATATGTTACTTTGGGCATATTCATACCTGCTCGATGTGACTTGCCTGTCATCTTACACCAGAATACCACAAATCGATAAGTATTTACCTGTGATATAAAAGGCACTATGGAAGAAAAATTTCAATAAGTTTCTGTGTATTAGGAGTGAGAAAGAAACGTGAGATATTTAAAGAAGATATATATAATTTATTATCATTTTGAAATGGAGTCTTGCTCTGTCGCACAGGCGTACAGTGGCACGATCTTAGCTCACTACAACCCTCACCTCCTGGGTTCAAGCAATTCTCGTGCCTCAACCTCCTGAGTAGCTGGGACTACAGGCACATGCCACCCCACCCAGCTAATTTTTGTATTTTTAGTAGAGATGGGATTTCACCATGTTGGCCAGGCTGGTCTTTAACTCCTGACCTCAAGTGATCCACCTGCCTTGGCTTCCCAAAGTACTGGGATTACAGGCGTGAGCCACTGTGCCCAGCCTGTATATGAGATTTAAATAGAATGCAGAGTTAAATAGATATCACATATTAATACATGTTAATTAGGTGCTCAGTTAATTGTCCAAATCTAAATTGCTGGGTCTAACCTTGTTGTATTTCCAGATGTTTGGTATAGATTATTTAGAAGGATTAAAGAAAACTGCTTGATATGAATCAGTGCTCAGTAAGAGATTCCGTGAAATATCAAAGAGTTTATTTTTTCTCCTCCAATTTGTAGAGTTGTTTGCAAAACAGGCAAAGAGAAATCATTGTTGACTGCTCTGTTCAGTTTTATGTGGTCAGAGTCAATGAATAGAGTAATCATTTGGCAAGATTATTAAATGTCTGGTTCTGTGTTTGGCCAGAGAGGATAACAAGTAAAAGACCTGGTCCCCCCTTGCTTGTGGAGTATTGGGGAAACTGGGTGGCAAAAGCAATTAGACTTGTAATCTATAAGGAGATTTAAATCATCTACCCTGTGCACCCAGAACCAGAGTTATCATATAGGCAGGGAACATTAAAAGTAAAATCCCATGCTCATTCCCATATTTAGTATTTTAGAGACAGTGGCTAATGTAAGAAAATATAAGTACTGTAGCAGTTTGAGAGGTGCAGTAGATGACACTGGAGTTGCTTAATCTAGAAGATAGAACTCAAACTGAACCTTAAAAGGATCTGTGTGTGTTTTAGAGTGTTGGTTTGGTAATTGTTTTTAGAATGTAGTATAGAAGGATTTACAGCGAGAAAATTATGGGAGGGTCTTACAATAATTCAGAAAATGAAACTGTTCTAGAGTCATGGCTGTGAAGATGTGTAAGGAAGAGATGTGCGTAGAGAATCTGGAATAAAGAATTGTCGAAGCTTAGTGATTACGTAAATAGATAAATGAGGGAGAGGAAAATGATACTGACATTAGGCTTCCACCGCAGATGGCTTGGCATGATGAATTAAAAGTCAGTTAGAAGTCAAGAAGAGAGAAGGGGAAGTTTTGGTTTTGGTGCAGTGGCCAGTTTTACGAGGAGAGAATGGAGATAGCTCAAGGCATTTTGAGGTGAGAGTGAAGATTTAATTGGAAGTGTCCAGTAGATAGGATTGTGAGAAATGAGTTGAAATAAAAGGTCTGGGGTGAAGATATATTGGAGAGGGTTTCTGAAAACATATGATTGGATTATTTGAGCAAATGAAGTTTTTGAGGAGTAAAGCACAAAATACTGAGTTTTATAGAAGACATTCATTTTAGGAAGTAAGGATCAGATTAAAAATAAGACAGAGTCATAAAATAAATGAGTTACCCATTTTGCATCACTTATCTTCCGGGCCCCATACTCTATAATGACTGGGGGGATGGATTGTCATATTCGTCACACTAACGTGGACTCCTGTACCATTTCCCAGAATGGACCTCAGATGGGTTGAGCAAGTACCCTCAAAACATACTACAGTGGGCTTTGAGAGAATAGGTTCTCAAGAATTCTGGTTGTGAGGGACAGACTATAAGTCTGACAGCATTGATAAATATGTGGGTGTTGGTGGGAGTTAAGAAATGAATATACACTACTAGCTTGAAAAGTTGTCAGTGAAAGGAATGATGAAGACAGCACCATAGAAGAATAGGCAAAGGATTAAAGATTTTGGGAGCTAAAGGGGGGAAGCTTAAGTACTATACTCAGAAGAAGCTGAGAGGAAGAAATTAAAACTTAAAAGGAGGGAACAGTTGGAAAAGGCAAAATTGTAAGAGATATTAGTTACTGAACATTGGTAGGAGATTCCTACTGGAATTAGAATACAGTCAGTGTAACTTCAGGAGTTACAGTTGGCAGGAATTAAATGAGGCATGAATGCCTGAATATAGGAACCGTGGCCAGCTGACTTTGCACTCACAGTGACTGGTGAGAAACTCTCAGATATGAAATCAGTGTTTAACACAATAGTAAGGTGGTATAGGCCGTAGTAACTGTACTCCTCTCATCTGCAGCGCTGTTCAAAGTTTTCTAGTTACACCAGCAACATAAAAAGTAAAGGTTCAAGAAAAATAATAAGATTTCCTTATCTAGCAGTATGTTTTTAAGTATAAAATACTTCTAAAGTCTAGATATTAAACAAAATCTTATTTTTGTATTTTACGTTTTGTCAGTGTAAAGACCATGAGGCAATTGGAATGTATACACATTGAGGTATCTTTCGACTCTAAAATTCTGTGATTCTCTGAAAATCTGTTTTCAATAGCTTGCTTAAGGAATTTCTTAGATTGCTTAAGGAGATTCTTAGAATTAATCAGTGATGTGAGTAAGTTTAGAATATGCCTACTTATATAAAAATTTGGGTTAGAGTTACATAGAGCCTCAGTGTTTCATTTGAATGTCTTAATAGAGTCAGTATTTTCTTTCTTTCTGCCCATGAGTGTAGGTCTCACTTTTTTCTCTCCTTTCTTATGAACTGGTATTTGCACATTAGACTTTCTTTGTTCTTTCCCCTCGATTATGAGAGCTTGTATTTGTTCTGCTTCTCTTCCCCCGCTCCCCTTTTATTAGGTCTCCATCTTTTTTGAAGTTATTTACATTTTCTTCATGGATTGTACCTTTTTATTTTTTTAAATTACAGTAAAATATACATGACAACATTTACTATCTTAACAATATTTAGGTGTACAAGATCAGTAGTTAAGTACTTGCATTGTTGTGCAACCAGTCTCCAGAACTCTCTTCATATTGTAAAATTGAAACTCTTTGTCCATTAAACAGTAACTCCCATTTCCTCCTCTCTTTAGCCCCTGGCAACAACTATTCTGCTTTTTGTCTCAATGAGTTTGCTTATTCAAGATATATGAGTAGAATCATATAGTATTTGTCATTTTGTGACTGGCTTGTTTTGCCTAATGTCCTTATGTTTTTCTATATTGTTTTATGTGTCAAAATTCCTTCCTTTTTAAAGCAGAACAATATTCCACTTATGTATATATCACGTTTTGTTCATCCATCCATCAGTGGACCCTTGGGTTGCTTTCACCTCTTAGCTGTTATTAATATTATGAACTTAATCATAAAGAAACATCAGAAAAACCTAAATTAAGAGAAATTCTGTAAAATAAGTGTTCTACCCTATTTTAAAATGTCATTGTCGTTAAAAATAAATAAAAGGGCTGGGCCCAGTGGCTCATGCCTGTAATCCCAGCACTTTGGGAGGCCGAGACAGGTGGATCACCTGAGGTCAGGAGTTCAACACCTGAGGTCAGCCTGGCCAACATGGTGAAACCCCGTCTCTACTAAAAATACAAAATTTAGCCGAGCGTGGTGGCACACACCTGTAGTCCCAACTACTCAGGAGGCTAAGGCAGGAGAACTGCTTGAACCTGGGATGCGGAGGTTGCAGTGAGCCGGGACTGCGCCACTGTACTCCAGCCTGGGCAACAACAGTGAAACTCCATCTCAAAAAAAAATAATAATAAATAAAAATGAAATAAATAAATAAATCGTTGAGGAACCATTCTAGACTAAAGGAGACTAAAGAGTAGTGGAAACCAAATTTAATGAGTGATGCTAAATTGGATTTTAAACTAAGAAGGGAGAATATAAAGGTCACTGGGGTAATTGGTAAAATTTGAGTAAGATTCATGTATTAGATAATATTGTATCGGGGTTAACTTTCCTGATTTGGAAACTATATAGTGTGGTTCAGTAAGCAGATACCCTTGTTCTTAGGAAAAAGGGAAATACACACTGAAATATTTAAGAGTAAAGAGGTCTGAGGGGTATGATGGCAACAACTTATTTTCATATGGCTCAAGAAAATGCTGTGTTGTACACAGTAATTATGAAAAAAATGACTAAATAAGGCAAATATGGCAAAATAACAATTTGTGAATCTAGGTGAAGGGTATATAGCTATTTTGGTAGTATTCCTGCAACTTTTCTGTAAGTGTGAAATTACTTCAAAATCAAATAAAATAAAGTAGTCTGTTAAGTGTGCAATAGCATTTTACATAAAGAAACAATGTGTGTAACTTAAGAAATGCTTTATTGTTGAAAAATACTAACAATTATGTGAGCCTTTGGTGAATTGGAATCTTTTTGCTTGTGAAAGGTCTTGTCTTGATGTTGACTGCTGCCAACTGATCAAGTTGTTGGTTGCTGAAAGTTGGGGTGGCTTGTGGCAATTTCTTAAAAGAAGACAACGATGAAGTTTGCTGCATGGATTAACTTCTTTTCAGGAAAGATTTCTGTGTAGCATGTGAGGCTGTTTGCATTTTACCTGCAGTATAACTTCATTCAAAATTGGAGCCAGTTCTCTCAAACCCCACTGCTGCTCTATCAACTAAGTTTGCTTAATATTCTATATCCTTTGTTGTTATTTCAACAGTGTTAACAGCATCTTCACCAGGAGTAGATTCCATCTCAAGAAACTACTTTCTTCAAAACATGATGTAGACTCATTTAAAAATAAAACCACTTTTTTTTTCCTCATCCATAACAAGCAACTCTTCATCCTTTCAAGTTTTGTCACGAGATTGCAGCAATTAAGTTACATCTTAAGGCTCCACTTCAAGTTCTCTTGCCATTTCCACAATATCTGCAGGTCCTTCCTCCACTGACGTCTTGAACTTCTCCAAGTATCCATGAGGGTTTGAATCAGCTTCTCCAAATCTCCTGTTAATATTTATATTTTGTTCTCCTCTCTTGAATCACGAGTATTCTTAATGGTGTCTAGAATGGCAAATCTTTTCCAGAAAGTTTTTAATTTACTTTGCCCAGATCCTTATAGCCTTGCAAAACGTATTTCTTAAGTAACAAGACTTGAAAGTCAATATTACTCTTGGATACATGGGCTGCAGAATGGGTATTGTGTTAGTAGGCATGAAAACAACATTAATCTCCTTGTACATCTCCATCAGAGCTCTTGAATGACCAGGTGGATTGTCAGTGAGCAGTAATATTTTTAAAGGAATCTTCTTTCTTTTTTTTTTTTTCTCTGAGCAGTAGGTGTTAACTGTGGACTTAAAATGTTCAGTAAACCATAATATAAACACATGTGCTGTCATCCAGACTTTGTTGTTGTTTATAGAGTACAGGCAGTATAGAGTTAGCATAATTCTTAAGGACCCTCGAATTTGGGGAATGGTAAATGAGCATTGGCTTCAACTTTGGTCACCGCTGCATTAGACTTTAACAAGAGAGTCAACCTGTTCTTGAAGCTTTGAAGCCAGGCATTGACTTGTCCTCTCTAACTATGAAAGTCCTTGCTGGCATCTTCTTCCAGTATGAGGCCTGTTCGTCTACATTGAAAATCTGTTGTTTTGTGTAACCACCTTCATCAGTGATCTTAGAGTGATCTTTGGGATAACTTGGTGTAGTTTCTGTATCAGCACTTGCCACTTCACCTTGCACTTCTGTTATTATAGAGATGACTTTTCCTTAAACCTCATAAGCCAACCTCAACTAGCTTCCAGCGTTTCTTCTGCAGCTTCCTCATCTCTCAGCCTTCATAGAGTTGAATGTCTGAGTTAGGCTTTGGCTTAAGAGAATGTTGTAGCTGTAGTGGTCTTCTATCCAGACCACTCAGGCTTTCTTCATATAAGCAATAAAGGTGTTGTACTTTCTTGTCATTTTTGTGTTCACTGGAGTAGTGCATCTGATTTTCCTTAAGAACTTTTTCCTTTACATTCACAAGTTGGCTAACTGACGTAAGAGACCGATGTTTTGACCTGTCAGCTTTCAGCATGCCTTCCTCACTAAGCTCAATCATTTCTAGCTTTTGATTTAAAGTGAGAGACATGCAAGTCTTTCTTTCACTTGAACACTAGAGGTCATTGTAAAGTATAATAACTGGCCTAATTTCTATTGTTTTGTCTCAGGGAATAGGAGGTCGGAGGAGAGGGAGAAAGACAAGGGAACAGGTGTTCAGTGGATCAGAACACAGCTAACATTTATCAGTTTAGTTCACCATCTTATACAGGTGCAGTTTGTGGGACCTCAAAATAATTACTACAGTAACATCAAAAATCACTGATTAGGAATCACCACTATGAAATAATAACCATTAAAAAGTTTGAAATATTGCAGATATTACAAAAATGTGACACAAAGTGACCACATGCTCTTGGGAAAATGGCACTGCTAGACTTGGTTGACAGAGGGTTGCCCCAAACCTTTAATTGGTGAAAGACACAGTATCTGCCAAGTGCAATAAAGTGAGGTGTGCCTGTGTTTTGTCATTGATCTGTATGTCTATCAATACACTACTACCCCAGTGTCTTTATTATTATATCTTTATATGTAGAAATCTAGTAGTATGAGTCTTCTAATTTTTTTGTTTTTCAAACTTGTTTTGCTAATCTAGGTCTTTGATCTTTCTTTATAAAGTTTATAAAGATTATAATCATCTTACCAATTCTTGAAAAAGCCTTTTAGGATTTTGATTAGGATTGTATTGAAACTTAAATTAATTTAGAAAGAATTGGCACGTCAGTAGTAGTATTTGAGTTTATATAGTTTGTCTCACCTGTATTCATGTTTAATTTCTCTCAGCAGCATTTTTATACTGTCATTTCCCTTCAACCCAAATAACTTCCTAAAACATTTCTAGTGGCCCTGAGAGAGAGCTACTTTAAATTGTGGAGAAAAGCGTAGGGTCAACTTCTGTGCTTTCAGTGGGGCTGCTCCAAAATGCAGGTGTTGCCAATGTGATAGTATTAAGAGGTAGGGCCTTTTAAGAGGTGATTAGGCCATAAGGACTCCTTCCTTCTTAATGGAATTTAAAAAGGGACTTGGTGCAGGGCTTGGCTAGCTTACTTGCCCTTCTCTGCCTTCTGCCATGTGAGAGTGCAGCAAGAAGGCCCTCGCCAGACACTGAATACTGTTGCCATGATCGTGGAATTCCAGGTTCCAGACTGTGAGAAAATAAGCTTCTGTTATTTATAAATGACTTACTCTCAGGAATTTTGTTATAGCAGCACAAAATGGGCTAGACATACTCCGTATTTGAAAATATATTTTAGATATTTTATAGCCCTTCCTAGAAAACATAATAAAGGCTCATATTAGATAATAGAAGTGTATATGTGTAAAGCTTTTACTATTATTACAAATTATGAGAAATATTTTTAATGTTATTATTAAAGCTTTTCCTATTGGAAAATATCTCAGCCCATGTAGTATTGTATCTCCTCCGCTGCTTTGGGTGATGGATGGTGACACCAAAAAGCACTGATAGTTTTTTTTTTTTCTTTGAGATGGAGTCTCGCTCGTTTCCCAGGCTGGAGTGCAGTGGTGTCATCTTGGTTCACTGCAACCTCCGCCTCCCGGATTCAAGTGATTCTTCTGCGTCAGCTCCCAAGTAGCTGGGACTACAGGTGCACACCACCATGCCTGGGTAATTTTTTTGTATTTTTGGTAGAGATGCGGTTTCACCATGTTGGCGAGGCTGGTCTCAAACTCCTGACCTCATGTGATCCACCACCTCGGCCTCCCAAAGTGCTGGGATCACCGGCATGAGCCACCGCGCCTGGCAGCATTGATAGTTGGCTAGGCGCGGTGGTTCACGCCTATAATCCCAGCACTTTGGGAGGCCGAGGTGGGCGGATCACGAGGTCAGGAGATCGAGACCATCCTGGCTAACATGGTGAAACTCTGTCTCTACTGAAATACAAAAAAACAAACAAACTAGCCAGGCGTGGTGGCGAGCGCCTGTAGTTCCAGCTACTCGGGAGGCTGAGGCAGGAGAATAGCGTGAACCCAGGAGGCGGAGCTTGCCATGAGCCGAGATCGCGCCACTGAACTCCAGCCTGGGCAACAGAGCGACACTCCGTCTCAAAAAAAAAAAGAAATGACTTGAAGGATATTGGGACTTGGACACAAAGTAGTGCGTCTACCAGAGAACATAACAACCTGAAGATAGATGACCTACACTTTACCTTGAAAGCTGTATACAAAATTAAATTTTATATGCAAGCATATATAAATACATTCTTCATTTGTTTCAGCAGCAGCAGTTAGGAAGTAAAAGAAAAATCCTTTCCATAATGACAAGAAAAAAGTAAGATAATAAGTATGTGGGAACTATATGAATAAACTTTGAAATCCATTAAAGTCCACTTGGGTAAATTTAAAGAAGTTCCTAAAAGAGAAGACTGAATATTTTAAGGATATTACTCTTTCTGAATTACTTTTTAGGTATAATGCTGTTGTGATCAAAAACGCATTGTCTGTCTGTGGGGAGCTTTTGCGGGGGGGATAGCAGAATTCACTAATCTAGGTCTTTGATCTTTCTTATAAGTGATTTTAAATATATAATCTGAAGAATAAAGCCAGAATGGCCAGGATATTTTAAAGATATAAATAATGAGAGGGGATTTTCCTTCCTCTAAATACTAAGACTTACGTAATTTTAAAATATGCTATTGATGATGGATTTGAAAATAAATCAATAAAATGGAATTAATGTTTGTAGAACTATTATGATAATTTTATAAAAAGTACCCTCAAACATTGCTTGGAAAATTAAGTGTTATTCAGCAGATGGTGCTAGAATTATTGGTTAATCATTATATTGCTTCCAGTAAACTCATAGGAAAGGAAAAAAGCTATGAAAGAACAATAAACCGTTAAAACATATTGATCCTTACCAGTAATCAGAGAAGTGCAAATTGAAACAAATAACCTTATTTCTTTTTATTTTTTTTTATTTTTATTTTCTAAGACAGAGTCTTGCTCTGTCACCCAGGCTGGAGTGCAGTGGTGTGATCTTGGCTCACTGCAACCTCCACCTCCCAGGTTCAAGCTATTCTCCTGCCTCAGCCTCCCTAGTAGCTCAGACTACAGGCGCACGCCACCACGCCTGGCTAATTTTTGTATTTTTAGTAGAGATGGGGTTTCACCATGTTGACCAGGATGGTCTCGATCTCCTGACCTCGTGATCCACCCGGCTTGGCCTCCCAAAGTATTGGGATTACGGGCGTGAGCCACCATGCCCAGGCCAAAGAATCATTTTATACCAATGAAATGTGATGTCTACAAGTGTGGCAACATAGTACCCCCAACACTGCAAGTGGGAATACAAATTGGTATAACTTTTTCTTAGAAAAAAGTTTGCGAATATGTTTCAGGAAAGGAAGAAATTGTTTCTTTTGATTCATGCTTTCTCTTGTAGTAATGTATCCCAAGGAAATAATGAGAATCTAGAACAAATTCATTAAAATGCAGTTATAGTAACAAAATAAAAAACTGGTCTAACTGCAGATTATGGTACATTTATTAAGGTGTTTTTGGAGAATATGTAACAATATAAGAAAGAAAATCCTAATATTGAGAATAGGTAAAATGATCTTCAGTGTGAATCTCATTTAATTTTTTTAAGTTAATATATCTGCATATGTGTTTTTTAGGGGTATGTATCAAATGATTTAGCAGTTCATAGCTAAGATTGTTGAGAATACTAGTTGTTTTTACTTTTTCTTTATAGCTTTGTGTACAAGGTAGCTTTTTTCAGGATCTTCCAGAGAATGAGAAAAACAAGCATTATTTATAAAAGCATAAACCTTGTAGGATTTCTGTGCAATATATTTGCTTTAAGAAAAATGAAAATATAGATGATTGTGGCTTATAAATTTTTATTGATAAATGGTGAAACCTTTATTTGTATAGAGGAATAAAAGATAAAATAATACACGTCCCCAATTAAGTTAATATAAAGTTTAGTAGCTTAAATGGAATTGGTTTCAATTTACAGGTAGAAAGGCTGTTTTTGAGATGGAGTCTCACTCTGTTGCACAGGCTGGAATGCAGTGGCACGATCTGGGCTAACTCAACCTCCATCTCCCAGGTCCAAGCAATTCTCCCGCCTCAGCCTCCTGAGTAGCTGGGATTACAGGTGTGCGCCACCACACCCAGCTAATTTTTGTATTTTTAGTAGAGATGAGATTTCACCATGTTGATCAGGCTGATGTCCAGCGCCTGACCTCGTGATGCACCTGCCTCAGCCTCCCAAAGTGCTAGGATTACAGGCATGAGTCACCGTGCACAGCGGAAAGACTCTTAATAGATTAAAACACAAATAAAAAGATACACTTGAATTTTTCAATATTGATTTCTCTTATGTAGTTCATTAATTAATTCACTTTGAAAAGACTTCTGACTCAACAATTTACAGCTCTCTAGTTTCTTGAGATTCCGTAAGTTGAAGATTTTATAGCATTTGTTTAATATATTTTCTGCTAAGTGTTTTGTCAGGAAAAAAGTTGTGATGTTCACCTTAGCAAAGTTCACAGCTTTGGCAAGACTTGTTTCTAAATACAACTCTCATTTAATGGAGGAAAATAATAAAGTGATCTTTAATCCAGATTCAGATGATTAAAATAAGATGATAATAAGCTTTATAATCTTTAAATTGATTCTCTAGGTAAGATTACCTATATTATTTTTGTGTAACTGAATTTAAGCCAAAAGTCCATTAAATAAACAGTATAGGACTATGAGAGATGGAGGAAACCCTTTGGGTTAATGGTGGTGTCACTGTAACAAATGCCTTAGCTCTTGTACTGTCATCCCTCCCTCATGTTTTCAGTTGTTTATTAAGGAGAGAGCTTCTTAAAAGCTTAAGGACTACTTTCTACCTTAGAGCTATAGAGTCATAAGCTCTGGGGACTTCTAGGCATATATGCTTCTAAGAAGCTCACAGTAGATTATATAACAGTCGCTTCTCTGCCTATGAGCCAACCAATCTAGGTGGACCACTTTCTGCATCCTGAAGGAAGCAACTCCTCCTAGGAGGTAGAAATTCCAGTTGAAATCTGCAACTTTATTTGTATTTATTTTTTTAAGACTGAGTGTCACTCTGTCACCCAGGCTAGAATTCAGTGGCGCAGTCTTGGCTCACTGCAACCTCAGCCTCCTGAGTAGCTGGGATGATAGGGTTTTGCCATGTTGGCCAGACTGGTGTCAAACTCCTGCCCTCAAATGATCTGCTCACTTCGGCCTCAAAAAGTGCTGGGTTTACAGGCGTGAGCCACCGTACCTGGCCTACATCTCCAGCTTTACTCCTATTTAGTTTTATGCCAACAACTTGTTTTTTAATAATAAATAAATATTCCTAAATGTATTAGGAATAATAAATGCAAAGAAAATGGTTTTTGAGTTACAGAAGAAGATTTCACATCTTTTTGTTTTTTGCCATACTATACATAATGTATTATTTTAGAATTCAGCTGAGGGGAGATGACATGAGTTGGTTTCTTTAACTTTTCCTTACCTTCTGGCGCTATTTTACTTTTTTTTTTTTTTTTTTTGTGAGAGTCTCTCACTGTTGCCCAGTCTGGAGTGCAGTGGTGCGGTCTTGGCGCACTGCAGCCTCCACCTCCTGGGTTCAAGTGTTTTTCCTGCCTCAGCCTCTTGAGTAGCTAGAATTACAGGTGTGTGCCACCACCCCCGGCTAATGTTTGTATTTTTAGCAGAGATGGGGTTTCACCACTTTAGCCGGGCTGGTCTCAAACTCTTGACCTCAGGTGATCTGCCTGCCTTGGCCTCCCAAAGTACTGGAATTACAGGCTTAAGCCACTGCACCTGCTCATCTCCTGGCTATTTTATTAGCTCTGTTAGTTGTATGTCATATAAACTTTTTTATTCTTATTGGTTCATTTTATTGGAAGGGTTGACATCACAAACAGAATTCCAGCAGGGTGCAGTGGCTCATGCTTGTAATCCAGCACTTTAGGAAGCCAAGGCAGGAGGATTGCTTGAGGCCAGTAGTTCTGCAACAACCTGGGCAATAGAGTGAGACTCCTTCTCTACAAAATATTTTAAAAATTAGCCTGGTGTGGTGGCACACACCTGTAATCCCAGCCACTTGGGAGGCTGAGGCAGGAGGATGGCTTTAGCCCAGGAAGTCAAGGCTTGCAGTGAGACGCGATTGTGCCACTGCACTGAAGCCTGGGCAACAGAGCAAGATCCTGTCTTTAAAGAAAACAAACTTAACAACAACAAAAATAAACAGAGAACTCCAGAACTGTCTGGCTTAGAAAATCTCACACCTAAAAGTGTTGAAAATGATGAAGATCTGTGTGAATAGTAGAGAGACACCTGGAAGATCCCTCATATTTGTAGCAACAGGTGAAATGACAGACCTGTTAGATGTTTATTTATTTATTTGATTCACGAATCAGGCAGTCTCCCGAGCCAGAGTAGGCTCTGAGGATTCCCCTGTTAGACGTTTAACAGAGAATCAGAATAAGAGACAAGCTAAGAGCCCTCCTGGGGTTGGAGGAAGCCTCAAACATTGGCAACAACATGCCCCTGCAAAGGGGCCTGGCTTTTACTGGATCAGGCAAAGGAAATTAGAAACTAGTTTCAGATGAATTTTTAAAACTTACCAAAATGAATGAGATGTAGCTAACAGTACTTAGAAGTTTAAATTTAAAAAGCAGATCTCAAATCAATACCCTAATCATCCACATTAGGAAACTAGAAAAAGAAGAGCAAACTAAACCCAAAGCAGGCAGAAAGAGGGAAATAGTAAAGATACGAGAGCAGAAAGAAATGAAGTAATGTAAAAAATGATAAAATCAATAAAACCAAAAACTGGTTTTTTTAAAAAGATCAACCAATTAGGTAAACTTTAGCTCTGATCAAGAAAAATAGAAGACTCAAGTTACTAATCACAAATGAAATAGAGGAAGTCAGAAGTAAAAAAAATTGGGGAATACAGTGAGCAGTGTGTATGCCAGCAATTTAGAGAATTTGATGAAATAGGCAAATTCCTAGAAAGTTACAAACTTACCAATACTGATGTAAGGCGAAACAGAAAATCTGAATAAACCTGTGATGCAGATTTGATTGTGTCCCCCTAAAACATGAATCCACCCCTGGTACCTGTGAATGTGACCTTATTTGGAAATAACAGTAGTCTTCCCCCTTGTAAGGGGATGCCTGAAACTACAGATCGTACCAAACCCTATGTTTTTTCCTGTACACACATACCTATGATAAAGCTTAATTTGTAAATTAATCACAATAAGAGATTAACAACTAATAATAAAATTGAACAATTATAACAAAAGTTATGTGAATATTCTCTCTCTTTTCTCAAAATATATTATTGTACTGTACCATGGGTAACTGTGGAAAGCAAAACTGCAGATAAAAGGAGACCACTGTAAGGTCTTTGCAGATGTAATCAATTTATGATGAAGTCATACTGGATTAGAGTGGACCCTAAATCCAATGACTGTTGCCTTATAAGGAGAAAGAGACTTGGAGACACACACACACACAAAGGGAAGAGGACCATGTAAAGATGGAGACAGAGATTGGAGTTATACTGCCACAAGGCAAGGAATGCCAAGGATTGTCAGCAACTACCAGAAGCTAGGAAGAGGCAAGGAAGGACTCTTCTCTAGAGCTTTCAGAGGGAAAATGACCATGCTGACACCCTAATTTTGGGTGCCTGAATTCCAAATTCAGCTGTGAGAGAATAAATCTCTGCTGTTTTAAGCTACCCAGTTTGTGAAAAAATACAGCACCCCTAGGGAACTAATACAACTTAGAGCAAGCATTGAGATTAAATTAGTAATTTATAAACTTCCATCAAAGAAAAGCCTATGGCCAGGTATCTTCACTGGTATATATTTTTTTTCTTTCTTTTTTTAAATAGAGATGGGGTCTCATGATGTTGCCCAGGCTGGTCTCAAACTCCTGGGCTCAAGCGATCTGCCCGCCTCAGCCTCCCAAAGTGCTGGGATTACAGGTGTGAGCCACCACACTCTGCCTTCACTGGCATATTCTATCAGACATTTAAAGATGAATTAATACCGTTTCTTCACAAACTTTTTCAAAGTATAGAAGAAAAGGGAAGACGTCCTTATTCTGTGAGGCCAGTATTATTTATACGAAAACCAAAGATATCACAAGAAAACTACAGACAAATACCATTTATGAGTACCAGCACAAAAAAATCCTCAACAAAACATTAGCAAACCAAATTTTGCAACATATAAAAAGTGTTATATACCACAACCAAGTGGAATTTATCCCAGGAGTGCAAAGTTGGTTTAACACCTTATTTATTTGTTTGTTTGTTTGTTTGTTTTGTCTCACCCTGTCCAGGCTGGAGCACAGTGGCACAATCACGGCTCACTGCAGCCTTGACCTCCCAGGCTCAGGAAATACTCCTGCCTCAGCCCCCAAGTAGCTGGGACTACAGGTGTGCACCACCATGCCCAGCTGTTAATAATTTTTTAACTGATTTGTAGAGACGGGGGTCTCTCTGTGTTGCTCAGGCTGGTCTCGAACTCCTGGGCTCAGGTGATCCTCCGGCCTCAGCCTTCCAAAGAGCTGGAATTACAGGCATGAGCCACTGTACCTGGCTGGTTTAACACTCTTACGTCTATTACTGTAATACAATGTATTAATACAGTAAGTGACACAGACCACATGATCATCTCTGTAGACACCCTCCAGAATGGCATTTGGCCAAATCCAGCACTTTTTCTTGATGTAAAAACAAACAAACCCGACAAACTAGGAATAGAAGGGAACTTTCTCAACCTGAACTACAGAAACACCCAACTAAAAGATGGAACAGCTTCCCCCAAAATCAGGAACAAGGCAGGATGTCCACTCTCACCATGTACATCCACCGTTGTACATGAGGTTCTAGCCAGGGAAATTAGGCAATAAAAAGAAACCAAAGTCATTCAGATTGCAAAAGAAGAGGTAAAACTGTCTTGGTTTATAGATGACATGATGATGTATATAGAAAATCCCAAGAAATCTACAAAACACTTAGAGTTTAACACGTTCAGCAAGGTTCAGAATACCACATCATTTTTAAAAAAAACATAATTGTATTGCTATACACTAGCAGTGAACAATATGAACATGAAAGTTTGAAAACAATTCTGTTTACAGTAGTATCAAAAAATACAACACTTAGGAATAAATATAAAAGAAGTATAAGACTTATATGTTGTAAATTACAAAATACTGCTGAAAGAAAGTACATGGAAAGACATGTTCATGGATCAGAAGCCTAATTGTTACCGTGGGATTACTTCCCAAATTGGTAGGCGGATTCAGTGCATTTTCTACCAAAATCCCAGCTGACTTATTTGCAGAGATTCACAAGCTGGTCCTAAAATTCATATGAAAATTTAAGAGACTTCAAATAGTCGAAACAATCTTGTAAAAGAAGAACAAATTGGGAGGATTTACACTTTACCAGTTTCAAAACTTACTATAAAACTACCTTGGGCAGCTTAATGTGATGCTGGCTTGAGGATAGATATATAAATAGTGGAATAGAATCGAGTGTCCAGAAGTAAAATGTATGGCCAGTGACTTTTGACAAGAGTTCTAAAACAGTTCTTTTTTTTTTTGAGACGGAGTCTCGCTCTGTCGCCCAGGCTGCAGGCTGGAGTGCAGTGGCCGGATCTCGGCTCACTGCAAGCTCCGCCTCCTGGGTTTATGCCATTCTCCTGCCTCAGCCTCCCAAGTAGCTGGGACTACAGGCGCCCGCCACCTCGCCCGGCTAGTTTTTTGTATTTTTTTTTTTTAGTGGAAATGGAGTTTCACCATGTTAGCCAGGATGATCTCGATCTCTTGACCTCATGATCCGCCCATCTCGGCCTCCCAAAGTGCTGGGATTCCAGGTTTGAGCCACCGCGCCTGGACCTAAAACAGTTCTTTGGGGGAAAGAATTGTTTTTTCACCAAAAGGTGCTGGAACCAAGTGAGTATCCACATGCAAGAGAATGAGGTTGGACCCCTTCCTTATGCCATACACGAAATGAACTTGACATGTATTATAGGCCTAAAAGTAAGCCCTAAAACTATAAAATTCTTAGAAGAAAGCATAGAGTTAAATCTACATGGCTAAGTTTTTTAGGTATAACATCAAAAGCACAAGTGACGAAAAATATATAGATTGGAATTCATTAAAATTAAAGCTTTCATGCTACTAACAGTACCGTCAGTACTATCAAGTAATAAAACTCAAAGAATGGGAGAAAATATTTGCAAATCATATATCTAATAATGGACTTGTTTCAGAATATATCAAGAATTCTTACAGTGCAACAATAAAATGGTAAATGACTCAATAAAAAATGAGCAAGGATCTCGGCCGGGCGCGGTGGCTCACGCCTGTAATCCCAGCACTTTGGGAGGCCGAGGCAGGTGGATCACGAGGTCAAGAGATGGAGACCATCCTGGCCAACACAGTGAAACCCCGTCACTACTAAAAATACAAAAAATTAGCCAGGCATGATGGCACGTGCCTATAGTCTCAGCAGCTCGGGAGGCTGAGGCAGGAGAATCATTTGAACCCGGGAGGTGGAGGTTGCAGTGAGCCAAGATCGCACCACTGTGCTCCAGCCTAGGCAACAGAGTGAGACTCCGTCTCAAAAAAAAAAAAAAAAAAAATCAATGATCTGAATGGACTTTTTTCCAAAGAAGGTATAATGTGCCAATAAGCACATGAAAAGATGCTCAACATCATTAGTCAATTAGGAAAATACAAACCTTAAACCATGAGATGTACCACTTCTCATCTACTAAAATGGTTGTAATAAAAAAGATAAGTGTTCATAAGTATGTGGAGAAGTCAGAACCCTTATACATTGTTTTTGGAAATATAAATAATGTAGCTGCTTTGGAAAATGGTTCAGTCTTCCTCAAAATAGTTAATGTGATGGAGAAATTTATAAAGAGAATGTTGGCAAATGCAACTATAATAAAGGTTCTCATTATTTATAAGACTTAAAATATTTAAATTTTTTAATACATTATATAGCAAACTTACTGTGCCTTATATAACAGTGTTTAAGGATCATTATTTTAGTTTGACTATGCCAGTGCTTCATATTAAGCTTTTTACAATATATAATCCATGCTAAATACATATTTTGGTTGTGCTTTTAATATAAATCTTAGGATGAGAAATTATAGAAAGCCGGTTGCAAATATCAGTGGGTATTTTTTAAATTTTTGAGGGAATCATTTGTGCATTATAACATGTCTTCAATGTGTTGTTTAATTCCTTTTCATTGTGCCAAGATAGGTCCCATTTTCTTATTTATAGCACTTAGATATGGAAATAAAGACATTAATTAATACATTAAAGTGATTTCAAATAAATTATATGCGCTAGAACTTAAAGAACACTTAAAAATGCACTTAGCTTTTTTTTTTTTTGAGACGGAGTCTCACTCTGTCGCCCAGGCTGGAGTGCAGTGGCCGGATCTCAGCTCACTGCAAGCTCCGCCTCCCGGGTTTACGCCATTCTCCTGCCTCAGCCTCCCGAGTAGCTGGGACTACAGGAGCCCGCCACCTCGCCCGGCTAGTTTTTTGTATTTTTTAGTAGGGACGGGATTTCACCGTGTTAGCCAGGATGGTCTCGATCTCCTGACCTCGTGATCCGCCCGTCTCGGCCTCCCAAAGTGCTGGGATTACAGGCTTGAGCCACCGTGCCTGTCCTGCGCTTAGCTTTTTAAAAATGCTTTTATTTTCTGTTATTGTAATATACAAGAGTGGAGGTAGGTGCAAAGTATTGTCAACTTGGTCGAGTGCTCCTGCAGTCTGGGATTAGAGGCTGGGAATCTCAGGGATGATTATAGTACAGCGTATTGGAACTTTTTGGTAAGAGAAACTTTCTGATCTACTTTTTTTTTGAGACAAAGTCTTGCTCTGTCACCCAGGCTGGAGTGCAGTAGCATAATCTCAAGTGCAGCCTCCACCTCCCAGGTTCAAGTGATTCTCAGGCCTCAGCCTCCTGAGTAGTTGGCATTACAGGCATGCGCCACCATGCCCAGCTAATTTTTGTATTTTTAGTAGAGACTGGGTTTCACCATGTTGGCCAGGCTGGTCTCGAACTCCTCACCTCAAGTGATCTGCCTGCTTCAGCCTCCCTAAGTGCTGAGATTACAGGCATGAGCCACCGCGCCCGTTCGGATTCACTGTTTATATTTCAAAGCTGTTCAAACATAGATATACTGTAACAAAAGACAATGCAGTGCTTACACTTAGAACATGCAGTGCATTCTAGTTTTCAGTTCATTTTGCTAGTGCTGCTTATGACCAGTTAATCTATTTTACAACCCATTAAAGGTTTGAGAACCACAGTTTTTGAAAAGTAATCTAAAGACAGAGTAGTGAATTGAGATGTATTCTGAGTTTTTCTTCCTAATGACCTTTTAAAAGTGTTTGTGTTTTGTATCTGGTGAAACACAGATCTCATACTAGGATCCTCAAATGAGATTTGGAATTTAAATTTTTTTTTTCTTGTAAATTGAAAACATTCTGTCTGAATTGAGTTGCCTGTGAAAGATAACTATAGTATAATAGAGTGCTTTCAAGGAAATTATCCCTCTGGCAGTTAAAGTTTAATTAGACTAAGTTTTGAACAAAACTCATAGTCAAAAAAAAAGTAGATAAAATCCAACTAAAGAATATGTTTACATTTATTTTGCTTTTATACTTTTTCTTGAAATTTTACTGAAGTTTTAAAATATTTTAATTGCATCAAATTAATTTGCCTTATTTGCTACTAACTTTGTCTTTGATTTCATATCTATGCTTTTGATATTGAATGGGGAAAGACTTTTGTGCAACTATTTCACCAAGTATTTTTGCAGGGACACTTAGTCGGTCTGGATGAACCAGCTTCGGGAGGTGGGCAAGAAGCTCTGCTTAAACAAGAGCAAGCAAAAATCATTCGATTCGAGAGACAAGCAGAAGAATTCCTCAATGCAGTCTTTTATAGAAAAGGTTGGTTTCAGTGAAGATGATATTTAGCATCTGCTTGTCTTGTATTATTAATCTCCTTAATTTCAATGTCATTTTTAAAGTTCTTCTTAAAACATTTTCTTTATTGATGATATAATTTATATTGTTCTATATCCCTTGGGTCAAGTTCAAATTGGAATTAGGGTTAAGGTAAACCCTGTTCACCACATTTAGGCTCTGATGTGATGGTGAGTTAATAGTTTAGAAAATTATTACGAAATTCTAAAAATGTTAAGCTCTCAGTAGTACTGTATTTTGTTAGACAACTTATAGAGACAGTTACTGTTTTAATCACCAATAACTAAAACCAACTGTGATTTTTTTTTTCTTTTAGTGATTCCAACCTGAAATTTCATTTGGAGAGAAAATGTAGTTATATCATAAAATTAGATTTGTAAGCATTTTTTTCCTTGATACAGTCTTGTTTCACTAAAATTTTCTATATTAGGGAAATTATTATGTAGTAAAACTTTTCCCGCTGTATTTGAGGTGGCATTTAATAGCTCAACCTCTTGCATTTTTAAAATTTATCTTTATCCTTGAAACTTTTGTAGGCATGGTTTACATTTCTTTTGAAATACAGAAAAGTTCTTCAGTCATGGAGTCTTGAGGCTTATAAGTCCTTCATAGAGGCATTCAGATTTATTCTTTATTCACAATGCATAATTGCCATCAGCCAGAACCTTCAGGAAAGTTCCCTTCATATTCCCTTCTAGTGAACAGTCTTTACTTTTAAGAAATTCTAAATGGATTTATACTTCTTAGTTACACTTTTCCTCCATTTCCAAGTGGTAGTTACTATAATGGGTTCTGAAAGTTTCATACAAACTTGATAATCTTAAATATTCTTATTTAATCTTCAGCAGACTCAGTGATTCCATTTTCTTTAATAATTCTTCATATGTTCTAGTTTACACCTCTCATTCCTCTGGAAATTCCCTCCTTCCCTTTGACATTGGTTAAAAGTCTCATAAGTGCTGGTTCTGTTGGGTTTCTTTACAGTTGGACACTAGCTGGGCTTCTGCTTAATGTGATCAGTATTTCCAAAAGGTGGTGTGAAGTGTAGTGTCATATAAAATTAAGAAATGCACAGAGATTATTGTCTGTGGCACTTTTTCCCCATTTTCTTCCATGAGAACTCTAGGCAGAATTAAATCGTTTAGTACATCCTTAACTCTCTTTAAACACCCACTAGCATCTCCTGACCTAAATCTCGCAGCTCAGTCTCCTATGTCTTATTATTCCTGCACACTGCTCAGAATTCCAAAATTATGTTCAAAATAATTGTTTTTTTAGTTTTATGAACATTTGATTGTTAAAAGCAAATTTAAGTATCAACAACTGGTAGAGCAGTTCTATCAGTTTGCTTGCCAAATAAAATGTCTTTGCAGCTCCTCTCCTGAAGGATATACACGGAGTCATTGATCTGATGTGGTGTTATAGCAAGCTTCATTATCTGAAAAGAGGACTTCCTCTCCCTAATTTACGTGGAGGAACCACTTTTCATCCACTCTTTGCTCAGGGGACATTAATAAGGTCAATCATAAGACTCGTACAGAAAAATTCTGTCGCACTTTTCTACTAGTCCCATCCCTTTGTCATAGAGGAATAACTTTAAAGTTTTTATAAAGTTTTTTTAAGAAATTAAGCTTTTGGGTTATAACCTTTAGGAGAGGAATTCTTACCTCGGAATCAGTCTCAGGATAGATTTCAAGAGATGGGAATGCTCTGAAATTGTAAGTTGAGTTTATTTGTTTAAGTACAGGCATGTGATACCCAGAGAAAGAACTCTTGCTTTGGAATTTGGACATTTTCTTCTGCTTTATGTATTAATATTGATATTTTTAGATATAATTCTCTTGTAACCATCTCCAAGATAGCCATTAGTACTCTTTAAATTAATACCGAAAATGTTTAGTATCCAGGGATATGATGGACATTTTAATCTGAAGAGAATCTTTTGTTTTAATAAATAATTCAGATGCTTATATTTGGTCCCTTGTTTCAAAGTATTATAAATTCTATGTTTTAAATAATTTGTGTAAAGATTATGTATAGTTAAGTAGAATCAGAGATGGAATAAAAGTGGGCTTTTATGATATGGAATCCATAATTTCATTTTAAGAACAGTAAACCTTCTACAAATGTCATAATGACATTTCTTTTCAGCTTGCTTTGTCACTTGTATTAAAAAGATCAGATTAGCCTTTTAAGATATACTGTGGTGTAACATGTTTTTCTGCAGTTTTATTTTGATCTGATTTGTTGCTTTTATTTGACTCAGTTGTGCTGTGTTCCCCTGGGTGTGGGTATGTTTGTAGATGTGTATTTTAAGTATGTCAAAGAATGAAATTTGTTCAATAAATTTTCACAAGACAGAGAAATTCAAATGGCAGAGATGTAATTCGTAAACACTGTCTTGTCTCATGACTGTGTTTTCATTCAATAAAGAGACAAGATTCTGCAGAGCAGACATTGAGTGCTGAAAGATAGTGGTCTATGGTCCTTGTCCTAATATCTTTGACTCTTCACAGAGCTCTTTATTAATACTACTTAAACACAGAGGCATCTCATAAATTCATAAATTTTATTTTACTTTTGTATGGAAATTTCCTGTATGTATTACATGTTCTCCAACTATTCAGGGGTGAAAAGGTAAACTAATGTACTAAAACTTGAAATTTATACAATAGTTCATATGGAGATTTATGTAGGGAGAAAAATGGGTCTTAACTGGAAAGTTAAATGACTATTAAGAAAATTCAGTGGATGGAGATATTTAAAAAGCAGTGTATGGATAAAATGTTTATTAAAACACTGAGGAACCATTTTCAGTAACTGTAGCAACTTCTGATCCTTACCTGGTTCCATACCTTTATTTTTAAACCACCGGAAATACTTACAGTCTCTATTTATGGAGAGGAAAGTTCGAGTTATAAATACTGCTTAGTATGACAGAAACATTATTACTAGTAGAGTGAGCCTCACTAAACCCCAGAAGATGAAATAAATAGCATAACTTTGTGAACATCTTCTGGTATTGAATATCATCCTTTGGGGGGAAAAAAAGCCTGTTCTTAGGAGTCCTGTGAGGTTTTGATGATGTATTTGTTTGTTTGTTGTTTATTATGGAGATTTTAGATTTTAGTTAGTAATTAGAGTCAGTTTTTCTTTAACTTTATAACTATAAATTAAACTCTTAAGTTCCTTACAGCTCCAAAATACTGTGCTTAAAGTTATTTGCCTTCTATAGCTAATCTTTAAAAGACTAAAGAAACCTTGGTTTCCTGAGAACTGTCTTGGAAAGCCTGAAAAGTGTGGTAGGAAGCAAAGGTCACAGGTAAAACAGTAAGACCAGGGGAAGAGTTTTAATCGAGGGTCTATCACTAATCACCTATATAAATTTGTAGTGGCCACCTACTCTTTGGATCACATTTTCCCTTTTTTTTTTTTTAAAGGACTGTTTCATGTTGATTGACCTATTTAGTATTCAACTAAATTGAATACACACTTTAGACCAGGCAAGATTAGGTATATAGAGGTACACAGAGGTAAACAAACACATTTTCTTCATTTTATTTTTTTTAAAAGGGCTATTTCGTGCTGATTGATTTGATTGACCTGTTTAGTATTCAGCTAAATTGAATACACACTTTAGATCAGGCAAAATTAGGTATTTAGAGGTACACAGAGGTAAACACACACAGTCTCAGCTCTTGAGAAGCTTAGTCTTCCTGATTGACTATTATAGTGTGGTAATTATAGAGGCATGATGATAATATATTTATACAAGTCATTTTCCTTTTCATCTTAACCTCTTTTGCCCTTCAAAGTCTCTTTCAGTGCTAAAAGTTTTTTGAGTTAATGAGTTCTTATGGTCTAAACTTAACACTGAGTAGAAATTGATAATTTAGATGTTTATTTCATTATTTCCCTATTGATTTACTAGTTGACAGAGTTTATTTAAAGTGCCCTTGGAAAATATGTGGTTTTTCTTAGGTTTTTGAGATTTGGCATTTAAACACCTAGCCCAGAGGTTCTGAAATTGTGGTCCCCAGACCAGCAGCATCTAAGAACTTGTTAGAATGCCAGTTCTTGAGCCCACCCTAGAACTACTGAATCAGAAACTCTGGGGAGAGAGCCCAACAATCTGTTTTTGCAAGCCATCAAGGTGATTCTGATGAACATTAAAGTGTGAGAATGATTGCCCTAGCCTACAATGGATCTGAAAATTAAGTATCTCCTTTTATAATCTTGGTATGCCTTCTGTCTTTAACATAAAGTAAATTCAGCACTCATGAACTCAGTAATGCATTCTTCAAATATTTAGGAGAAGGTGACTGAGGAAAAAATCTAGGGAGACCTGATGTGACCTATAGGTATGTTAACATGAGAGTAATTATTTCCTAAGAGAAGGGTTTTGGGATTTCTGTGTCAGGTAAGTGATTCTTGCCCAGAAGATATTCTAGTTATTATCCCTTTATTTAATTTCATAATGTTCAATTATTATATGGGGGAAAATGTTTAGAATTATTTTAATGAAAATTTTATTTTAAAATCGACAACTCAAAAGCTTAGAAAATGTAAGTCAAAGGGGAGATACTATTTTAAGATAACTGCATTTTAAGAAAAATAAAATGAAATTTTATGTTTACTTGAAAGCTGTTTTTTTTTTAGTACATTGTCCCACTTTAAAAGTAAATAAATCTTTATTTACAGACAGTCCCTGGGTCTCCGACCCCAATATTCCCCTAGTGGCCCGTGAGATCATGCAGCGAATGATCCAACAATTTGCTGCTGAATATACCTCAAAAAATAGCTCTACTCAGGACCCCAGCCAGCCCAATAGCACAAAGAACCAAAGCCTGCCGAAAGCATCTCCAGTCACCGCCTCTCCCACGGCTGCAACTACTCAGAACCCTGTGCTCAGCAAACTTCTCATGGCTGACCAAGACTCACCTCTGGACCTTACTGTCAGAAAGTCTCAGTCAGAACCTAGCGAACAAGGTATGGTTTGATGTCAAGGTCTCCTCTATCTTATCAGAATACTTTAATTTGGGGAGAAAAAAAAAAAGCATTGGCAATTAGAGCATCAGCAGCAATAATAGCATAAAACTAATGTGATTTTAAATTATTTCTTATTATGCAGTGATGGAGAAGTACAGCTAAAGTTGTTACAGCCTTATCTGTCAGCAGTTCATGGTCATGATTGATGTACCACTCAGGAAAGTCAGGTGGTTAACAGTTGTCACTAATCTTTCATTTCCTTGATATTTATATAAGCATTTTATATTTTCCATAGTATTTTTATGTTTTTTAAAACTCCTATGAAAAAGTAAGTTTTCCTCTTAACTATAAATTTTCTAGGACTAGCACCTGTCTGAGAAATATGCCTCTATTTGTAAGTATAAGTTATATGCTCTGCAAATGAGATCATAAGGAAAAACATGTATTTGAATTTTGAAAAAGAAACTACTAGGGTTACAAATAGAGAAAGCAGCAAAACATACTTTAGGTTGTTAAATATATTCAGTGTTTTATAAATACAGAAACACATACATAAACACACATATCCACTGACTAACTTGAAAGTATTTCCAAAAGGGAATTTGTTGATGAGGACACTAATTAAGTGATGAAGTTAACAGGTTATCAGTTTTGTTTAGCAAATGTTTCTTGAGTCTCTGAAGTTTATTTTCTTCAGTAGGTATTCCTGTTGCTTTGTGATCTCATTTTACCTTTAATTTCACAAAAATTGAAGCAAGCATTTCAACTCAGCCACTGTTTGAACCACTACAAATTGTAAATTGGTGATGTCTGTACTAATGAGATTTTATTGTCATAGAAATCTTCAGTATACAGAAAGGTTATGAGATTATGTGGATTTATTGATGAGAAATACATGCTTATTTTGGAAAATACATTTAATTCTTAAATAACCTCTTTGAAATAAATTTTGAGTAGTTTTCCTTTGCTTTTATCCTTTTCCTGTGTGGTGAACAGCAAACAAAATATCTGAGTTCTGAGAGATTTATTGACAGGAGACTTCCTACTTGTTCACATTTCTCATGTACCTTTGGTTACCATATTTACAAAGTTGTATCTTTTTTATTGATGACTGTTTTCTTTTCCACAAATTGGTAGTTTTCATTAAAGATCTCTTCACTCTAAATATTACGTCAGAAGCTTCAGGTTTATATTAGGAGAATGACAACATAGAATTATATTTAAACTATTAATGGAGGTTAACATAAAATGATACCACTTAGTCTAATTTAACTGGTTATAACTACTGTTACACTTAAGAGATAATACATTGTATTGACAGCATGCTCTTACAAAGAGGAATTTGAACTACATGATAGCATTATAGTATGTAGACTTCAAATGAAGTAAAAAAATTTTAAATTATATTTCCTTAATGAATGTGTTTTCAACTAAAAGCATAATATTTTAGTGGTAGACTTAAAATATATTGCCTGTTTGATTAGACAAATTGACTATTTGACTTGTCTTTAAATAATAGTGTCTTTGGTTGGAAATGTTGTAAGCAGTACATTTGCTTCTTAGATGTATAATTGGGTTAGATGTCTAATAGGATAATTGGTTCTATAAGCTTATAATTATATTTTTAGAAATATTAGTGACTCTAAAGGATGAAACTCTTACTTACGAGTGTGGTGATTTTTTGTTTACAAACTCAGTTGCCTGTTTATTTCTAACAGCCTGAAATAAAATGTCCTCTGATACAATTTGTAAGTAGCTTCTACCCTGGGGTACTTTTTAAAAATGTAACTAGATTGTAAAACCCCTCTGCTGGCCAACTGAAAGTCAAAGACATTGTGTATTATCTTGTTCTGTTAATTTCGGTCAGAGTGGTAGCTTTAAAAGATTTCTTTTCCAGGTATTTCAATAAGGAGAAAAATTACTTTGAGGGAAAAAAGTCTTCTAATTTTATGTATTAATAACATGAATTTGCGATTTGGTTTAGTTGCAGTAAAAAATGGTTGTACTTCCAGGCTCTCATCAATATCAAGACAGTTCCATTCTTCTTTCTTTCAGCTTTCTTCACTAATTTTTAATGTCTTCTTAATTGAAAAATTCTTGCATTCATAAAATCCAGCAATTGAATTTTGAATCTCTGCAAATTTTTTTAAAAGACTGAATACAGTCCGGGTGCGGTGGCTCACACCTGTAATCCCAGCACTTTGGGAGGCCGAGGTGGACGGATCACCAGGTCAGGAGATCGAGACCATCCTGGCTAACACGGTGAAACCCTGTCTCTACTGAAAATACAAAAAATTAGCCGGGCGTGGTGGCGGGCGCCTGTAGTCCCAGCTACTCGGAAGGCTGAGGCGAGAGAATGGCGTGAACCCAGGAGGCGGAGCTTGCAGTGAGCCAAGATCATGCCACTGCACTCCAGCCTGGGCGACAGAGCGAGACTCCGTCTCAAAAAAAAAAAAAGGAAAAAAGATTGAATACAAGTATACATTTTTTTATAGTGGTCTAGAAAACTATTAGGACACACCCAAATCATAAATCATTAACTGATTCATCTTACAGACCATCTTGTTTAGTATATACATGTGCTTTAATGACAAAAACTTACATTTAAAAACAATTTTTATATCTTACTTAAAATTTTCTATATCCAACTTGTATGTACTTTTGGAGTTTCAGGTAGATTTAGCTCTTGAGGGATTTGGTTCTATAGTTTGTATGCCGCTGTGGGACATTAAAAACTTGTATGCTTTGATCAAGGAAAATTTAGAAAATGGAGTCTTAAAAATTCTGGTAACAGCGGACCTCATGCTATGTAAACTGCTATTTCTAGTATTTCACTGTATCTTAACATCTTCAGTAATATGTTTTACCTTTTCTTTTTGCCCCATTAATAATATATTTAGCACTTGAGGATATTAAGTATAACATGTCTTGCTAAATTTATGTTGCTTCAGGATTGAATTGATTCTATAACTCAAATATATGACTAGCGTATCTGCTTAGTTGAATAAGCCTACTTACTGCTTTTTCATTTTTAGCCTATTCAGTTTACATTTGCTCCTAGCTTTTAATATCCTCAGGTGTTTCTTTGTGTCTCTGCAGACGGTGTACTTGATCTGTCCACTAAGAAAAGTCCATGTGCTGGCAGCACTTCCCTGAGCCACTCTCCAGGCTGCTCCAGTACTCAAGGGAACGGGTAAGGGAGAATATTTGTAGCCTTACACAGTTTCATATAGATAATTCATCAAAGGTTGATGCCAGTCTCCCTTTTACATTTTAAAAAATAACCCTTCTAAGTAAGTCATTTATAAATATGGACCATAGATCAAGTAAAAATGCAATCTGTGCAAAGTAAAATTGGCTAGTACAGATGAGTTTTTGTCAGTTTAGTACAAATAGTAAATAACCATGAGTATGGCAATTATTTCTTTAGACTTTTTGTTGTGGCATGTTTTGGAGTGTGAAACTCAAGTTAAATAATTCTAAAGTTTAGATGTAAAGACAGTGTTATGTGTGCTGAAGCTGTTTAATGAAAATTGAGCTCCAATACTTGGTATCTCTAGTGGGATTTGTGTGTATGTGTGTTCATTTTTGTTTGTTTCTTTTGGGTTTGGTTTTGGTGGTTGATTTAAACTGTACTTTTTAACTCTGGCAGTTCAGAAAATGTAGTTTTCTGAAAGACTGATTGTAGATGTTGATGCATAACCATCTTAGGCTACCAAGACATTATTACTTGCTCAGTTTTGATAACTCTTAGGAGACTAAAGTAAATTCTCTGACTCCCTGATTTTGTAGTATAAGAACTGTCTTCTCCCTGTGTGTATCTAATAACCAACTAGAAAAGTCAGATATTAATAAAGACATTCAGATACCATGTTGAAAAAGCATTTCTATAAAACTGTGTGACAAAAAATCAACTTTATCTAGATATGAAAAAAAACTTGGTAAGTTTAAATTAGTTAATACTTAGTCTTATTTAACTTTCAGATTATGAGTGTGGGAAAGTTACTTAGATATTAAAGGAACAAGTGGATGCTAAGTGGACTAACCTTTTCCAACTTACTGTTAACTACCTTCAAATAGAAGGATTCCTTTACAGACTTCTAAAATCTCCCTTTCTCTAAAATTCCAAAACTTTTCATTTCCAGAAAGTATTAATTTAATCCATTATGCATAGTTTACTAATCTTTTTCTTAACCCTTTCTTTTCACTATGGTTTATACTAGATATAAGTCAGCATGTTCCCAAATCTTTGGGTTCTATTTATATATCAAAAGATACTTGAGCCAGGCGTGGTGGCTCATGCCTGTTATCCCAACACTTTGGGATGCTGAAGTGGGCAGATCACCTGAGGTCAGGAGTTCGAGACCAGCCTGGGCAACATGGCAAAACCCATTCTCTACTAAAAATACAAAAATTGGCCAGGCGTGGTGGTGTGCACCTGTAGTCCCAGCTACTCAGGAGGCTGAGTTGGGAGGATTGCTTGAGCCCAGAAGGTCACAGCTGCAGTGAGCAATGATCACAGCACTACACTCAAGCCTGGGTGACAGAGCGAGACCCAGTCTCCAAAAAAAAAAAAAAAAAAAAAAACCTTGAGTTGTGTAATTTAAGGACACATGTAAAAGTCCATGTGCAGTTTGCATAAACACATCCTTTGCTTAAGATTCACTGTAAACTTGGCTGCCAGGTTCATGTATTATATGGCTGAAGTTGCTTTTTTTATCCCTCTGAATGGAAAGTGTTTTCTACTGGTTTTATGGAAGAAAAATGCACCAATAGGATTGCCCATCTTTTAGTTGAATATTCAGTGTTATCCTAATTGTGTTACTGATGATAGTAGTCCCCATACAGTTTTGTAGAACATAACTGGTTTATCATTTCTGCGAAGCCCTGTTTTACGCCTAGTTAATGTAATCACCCCCTTGGGCGTGTTTTGCCACATGTCAGTCTTAATATTGATAATCTTTCTCTATTGTGAAAGTCAAAACCTTACGAATTAACTTTGTCTAAATAATTGATTTTTTAAACATTATTTGAAAGCCGTCCATTTGAAATTTCAAAATAGGTGTTTGATATTTCAAGAAGGGAGGTTTTTTTTAAGCCAGAGAAAACTGCTAAAAACTTGTTTATATCCCTCTGACAGTAATTACTTTGAGTAGAACTTAAGGGTTAAATAAAGAGTAATTTCTTTTAAGCTTGGATTATTTCAAATGGAAAATCATGATACTCATGTATCTGCAACTAGTAGTGTTTTAAAATGAAGACGTGTGGTAAGTTATAATGCAATGGGTCTTTTGGTTTGGTTTGTTGGGGAGTTTTTTTTTTTCTCCTTTGGGGCTGTTAGCCATATATACATATTTTTCCCCCCCAAGCAAAATAAGCAATATTATTTGGAATTGTTTGCTTTTTGATGATGAATATCAACTTGTTTGTGGGATAAATGAGCAATTATCTATGGGTTCCAGTAATGTATATGGTTTCAGTTTTAAAACTAGTTGTCATGAATGTTGAATATATTGAATTAAAATAACTAATTTGGCTTACTCTTTTATTACTGTACTTGTTTAGTGGTAACGTCACATTGGCAACACAATTCTGTGTAGATCTATGGAGACTGATGATTACTTTGTAATTAATAATTAAGATGCTATTTTCAGACAGTTGCGCGAAACTTTTTCTCCGAAAATTTGTGAACCCAACCAGAGACCAGCTGACAGGTTTAATTTTCTTTGCCCAAAAGCTCCTGATTTTTTTTCTTTTCCTTTTCCTTTTTTGTGAACAAGTTTTAAAACTAACTGCCGAGACCATTTTTTTTTAATTTTAGAGAAAAATAAATAAATAACACAAAGTGATGTTACCCAAGCAAGGCCTTCTAATAAAGGAGTGGTCCCCTCACCCATCCCTCCCTACCTGTGCAAGTCCTGCTCACATCAGTTTCCTTCCATCCAATTAGGCGACCTGGGAGACCCAGCCAGTACCGCCCAGACGGACTTCGGAGTGGTGATGGGGTACCTCCAAGAAGCTTACAGGATGGAACCAGGGAAGGTTTTGGACACTCCACATCACTCAAAGTTCCACTGGCTCGATCCCTGCAGATTAGTGAAGAACTACTGAGCAGAAACCAATTGTCCACAGCTGCCAGCCTTGGGCCATCTGGATTACAGAATCATGGACAACACTTAATATTATCCAGGGAAGCCTCTTGGGCAAAACCACATTACGAGTTCAACCTCAGCCGTATGAAGTTCAGGGGAAATGGTGCACTCAGCAACATCAGTGACCTTCCTTTTCTTGCAGAAAACTCTGCTTTTCCAAAAATGGCACTTCAAGCAAAACAAGATGGAAAAAAGGATGTGAGCCATTCATCTCCTGTAGATTTAAAGATACCACAAGTTCGAGGAATGGATCTTTCTTGGGAGTCTCGCACTGGTGATCAGTACAGCTATAGCTCTTTGGTAATGGGTTCACAAACGGAGAGCGCGCTTAGTAAAAAATTAAGGGCTATTCTTCCAAAACAAAATAGAAAAAGCATGTTAGATGCTGGACCCGATTCTTGGGGCTCAGATGCTGAGCAGTCTACCTCTGGACAGCCATATCCCACATCGGATCAAGAAGGAGACCCTGGCTCCAAGCAGCCTCGGAAGAAAAGAGGGCGTTACAGACAGTACAACAGTGAGATACTGGAGGAAGCAATCTCAGTGGTTATGAGTGGAAAAATGAGTGTTTCCAAAGCTCAGAGTATTTATGGGATTCCCCACAGTACACTGGAGTACAAAGTAAAGGAGAGGCTGGGCACTTTGAAAACCCTCCAAAGAAAAGATGAAATTAATGAGGTCGGAGGGGCCAGATGTTTCTGTAAAGATTGAATTAGATCCCCAGGGAGAGGCAGCACAAAGTGCAAATGAATCAAAAAACGAGTAGGAATACTGTAGAGTGCCAATTACTGTACAAACTGGGTGAGCACTACTGCATCATTGTTCAGCTGTCATTGCTTGCACGTAATTTCATTTACTGTGACACTTGTTTCTTTGCAGATTTTGCATTGACTTGTGTGTACAGAGATGAAATGTGCATTCTGAATGTTGCATATTTTAAATTTTTCATGTGCAGTATGGCTCGGAATATGTTTGGCCTTTTGCATGTTTCTCTACAAAAGAGAATTGAGTTACCTCACAGAGAACAGATACATGGAAGTGGACTCCTTGCCTGTAGAGCCTGCATGCTTTTTTGTTTTGTTTTGTTTTTTTGTTTTTTCTTAAGTTATATTTGTTTTACTTTTAAAAAAGAAGAGGAAAAAAAGCCCCTTTTAGAAACTACGTCTGTCATACTGGGAGCTTTATCACTGCAAATTGGAAAGCCATCTTATAATACAAAATTACTCACATTTTTCATCTACGATTCAACTAATTGAAGGATTAAACTAAAGAAAAAACTAAGAAGAACAATGAACCTTTGAATTTGAGAAATTTGGTTATTCACTGACATAATTATTGGGTCATTTATAGTTACATTTTGTAATTTTCTTCTCACTATTAAATTTACTTAACAAATTAGCAAGCTATTAGTGCTCACCCAGAGGGGAAGGCGGTGGAAAATGTGCACACACTACCTTCAGAAATGCTTCAGTTAATTACTTTGAACACTACCTTTGCTGTAATTTCATTTGAGATTTTCTAAGGGTAGAATTTGGTCTCACCAACAAGTGAGGATATAGCCTTATCTCATGGAGGACGAGCTCCGTATTTACTCAGGAGCAGTCAGGGTACATTACATAAAACAATGGAGGATGCATCATTTTAGCAAACTAGGTTTCTTTGTAATCTTCAGTCCTTTTACAGAATTGATGTGCTAACTGACTGAATATCGTTGCAGCAACTAGATTAAGATATTCAAGATCTGTTTATTGGGGATGGGAGAAATAGGGAAAGAAATGTGTGTAAGTAATTTTATGATATTGCAAAAGTGATACTTAAATTTTACAGCCTCAGTAGTCTGCCCAGTATCCACGTTAATGAAGGATCCATGTTTGTAGTGAGAGAAAAAAAAAACAACCCCAAGGTAACCTGATAAGATTTAGGATGCATATCAGTTCTAACAATAATTCAATCAGAAGTCAAACTCATTGGAATTCCTTTTTTAACTGATCCAAATACTAGTAGAAGGGTGGGAGAGATTTCCTTTTTTTTTTTTTTTTTTTTTTTTTTTTTTAATTTTGTTGGTTAACAATTGTTTTCTCTTTTTTTGGCATCCTACATAATACCCCTTCTTGACTTTTCTGATAATTAGCTGATATTCATGGTTGTTTAGCACACAGTTCAGGACCTTTGAGATCATGTTTGTATAAGCACTCCTTGAAGAATATCTTAAGCTTTTTTTGAGATGGGCTTTTAAAATGAAAGTAAGGAAAGTTTATTTTCTGCGGTTTTTGCAAGAATAAGCAAAGCCCATGGAATTTAATTTTTCATTGTGATCAGATTAAAATTACTATTTGTGCAAAACAAAATCCACACCACATATATTGTATATTCTAATCTGCTGAGAAAGGTGGTCAGGCCCTTCTAAATGCTTAACCAAAAACAAACATTGGAGTTTCAGTATTTAAAATAACATTAAACTTGGAGCGTTGGTTAGATGTTGATTTCAGATGGATGCTAACAGTTTGAGGGGAGGTCCAGATATTTCCAAGGCATAAATTTTTGCCTGGAAACTTTGGAGCAACTAATTAAATTAGGTTAAGTTTTCCCTCAGCAACCTGTGTGTTCAAAGGTTAGGCACACCATTGCTGTTATTAAAATACATGCACTGCTCATTCTTGACATAGCTTGGGTGTGGGTTCCTCTTGGTTATTTTGTGTAGCAGTTTAATCAGTGGATAACTGAGCCTGTTTCCCCTTAGATTTCTAGACTTCTTAACAGAAAAAACAGTTTGGGTTCAGTAGCATTTTATGATTCTACAATATTTTGTCACCTAGCTGGAAGTTGCAATAAAAATTCCTTATGAAATGTATGGTTTTCATCTACAATTGAAGGAAATCTTAGAAAGTTTGCTGAAAGCAAAGGACTAAGTTTATGAAGGAACGCCTCCTTTGTTACACACTTAAGAATTTGTCAGCACACAATTAATTGCAGCCATAGTACCTTTTTGTGTAATGTTTGGGATATTCAGTAGCCCAGGATTGCTGCAAAAAGGTTCTTTGAGAAAATTAATTTGTGCTTGCTTTTATCCCGTCTCAGAAAGGCATCACTAAAGGCCCATTAAAAATCTGGCCCTAAAAGTTCAACTTTTGTAGAGTTTACTGTTCAGAGAGGTTTAATCCTATGTGGTAGTCTATATAAGTGATGTATGAGTTGAGTTATGTAAATTTTGTCATTGTAGTGTACATGGAGTGATCATTTTACTAACATAAATATTTTCTATGTGTGTTTCAGTGGATGACAATCGAGCAGCAGAAGAATGGTGTGCCTACCCTTTAATGCTGCAGTTTAAATAAGAGAACTTGTATTGTGTCATTTCAGATTGTAGGCTGAGAGTTGTAAATAGTGAAAATTTGAGTACTTCTATTATTTGTTTTGGTTAGAAAGTGAATTTAAAAAACAAACCAAACTCTAAACTTTCTCAGATTAAAAGTCCTGAGACCTGAAGATTGTAATATTCATGTCTGTGAAGCTTTTAAACATTACACTTGAGATCAGTCATGACTTGATATTCAGGTAAATTTTCTTTTCCAAGAAGCTTTTGAATAAGCATATTTCCTCCAAAGGTCTCTCTCTTTCTCTCTCTTTTTTTGAGTGTAGATTATTTTAAAGCACTAATTGCATTACATTGGTAACTGCAATATAAAATAGCCATTATTGTTTTGTGAAGCATGGTTGAAATTAGCTAGTGGTCCCTTTTAAATTTCATGAGCCTCTCAAAAAAGAAAACTTTAAAAAAAAAAACAAAACAAAAAGCTGCTGGAATATTTCGAAAGATATATATTTTACCTTATTATAGGTTTTGTAAAGTTAGTTTGTAATATTCAGGTGCACTTTTAATGTTAAATTTTGTGTTCAGAGTTCCATTATACCATGTATTTCTCGGAGGTGGCTCATCACACGGCTGACTGGCAGTCTTGGTGCCGCAGTGATTCCTTAATATTTGATTTATCTCTTGATTTGCCACTATTCTGTATTGGCACTTTCAGTGTAGATATTCTGGTTTGGGGATGTCCTCACAAATGTGTAATAGAGATTGGTCTACTTAGCACGCTTAATTTCTGCTAATCAGAGTTTTGCATGGCCCAAACAACAGTTGACCGTTTTTATGGTATGGGAAAGTGTAGTTCACAACTGTCTTTGTCATGAAAGCTGTTTTTCCTCACATTTTCCAGTAGGCAGATAACATTACTTAAATTATTAATATATAACACTCTTGGAACTATTGATAGGAAATAATGTATTTAAAATAATTTTTTGCATTTTCAGAGAACCTTGATATTATAGGGTAGATACGCTATGGCACTATAAAATCAAAAACACTAATTCTGTGCAAGGATATCTAGTTGGTATTTTTATCTTTAGCTTTCTCATTTCTGAGACAGCGTGGTCATCCAGCTTGACAGTAATGTAGTATATTACTTTGGTCAGTGGGCTTATAAGTGACTCTGAATTATGTTTGTGATGAGCTATACACTTTTTTTCTGTTCCCCAAATACCATGAAGGACAAAGTCACTCTTTCAGGAAAAATAATTTATATTTGTGTATAATACTTTTTAATATTAAGTTTGTTGTTCTGAAGTTTAGATGTTGCTTGATAAACCTTTGCTGCAGCAGATCATGAATATGAGTAAGGCTTTGTGTGATAATAGGGGTCCTTATGTGAAGTTAATTACTGTTCAGTTCTGGTGAGCAAGCTCAACAAGTGTGAAGTGTGTATTAGCTTTATTTGGTACACTTTTACTTTACAATATTGAAGTGCTTTTAGAACTCTGGTTATCTTATATAAACCATTACCTCAACCAATTGGCATTTCTTTTCCCCAACATTTATCTTAGCTATAGTATGAGCTATGTGGGATCAGATGGTAAAAACTATAAAAGGCACAATGAGAAGTTTAGTTCCCAAGTTTCGGAGAGAACTCTAAATTAGACTAAAAACAACTACCTGTTAACACCAATATCATAACTACCTTCTGTCATTAGGCAGTACATAGCAACCTTTGAGCTGCTAGTGAGCTATCTGTTCTCCCTCTACCCCCAAGTAAGCACACAGTGCCAGGCCTGGTTCTAAGCCTTTGTGATTCTTTTACATCTCATTGACCCATAATAGTGAAGCATGGATTCGTTTCTTTTCATAAAACAAATTGAGTCAGCTTGATGTCAGAAGCTGAAAATATTTTGAGTAGTTGTAGCAGTTACATGACAGATCGGCATCATTAACAGCTTTTATCTTTGTAGATTTCCTTTTGAGACCATGTATTTTTGCCTTTATAATTCTTTCATTAAATGCCAGAGGTTGTTTTCATATTAACCAGTCTTTTCTGTGTATTCAGGTTGCTGTCACTGGTGATAGAATATGGCAATAGACAGAATTGTGCTCCACTTTATGTTTTATAGGAGATATTGAAAGTTATACGTTAAATTTTGGCCTTCTTGAAGATATCAAAGATTGTTTTCCTTGTTACCTTTAATTAGAATTTGGTCTTCATTAATGCTTTGGTCAGGCTAGTATTACTAAAAACTTGATGGCTTCAGCAGAACAGCCCATTTAGGAGACTACTAAGCTATCTAGGAATTTTTTAAAGAAAATTAATTGCTTTCAAAATCTGCAAAGGAAAAACGTATAATTGTGGTACAAAGAAGACAGAACTCCAGGCTCTTTCTTCTTAGTTTATTTTGGTTTAATTCTGTACTGGAGACTTGAATAGCATTTGTGAACATGGTGATGGAAAGAAAAATAGAGGACATTATTTGTGTATCCTCATTCCTGAATAATCTTGCAGTCACCTTTTAAAGAAGCAGACGTTAGCCCTGTAACACAACACTGTAGCTATAAGCCCTAAGTGTTCGGAAGGAGATTGGGGTAGGGAGGGTGGAGTAGGATGGAAAAAGCATGTAGACTTCTGAGAAGAGGCCAAAAATTCTGCCCTGTGATACTAAAATGAGTCACAAGTTAATATGGTGAAGTTACGCCATCTTGATTTGATAGAAAAATCTTTTAGATTGTTTAAAAATGAGAATTGAGGCTAATTAATGTTGATTTGACAATAGAGCATGAGCTAATTCTGCAGCTGTTTGGGGGGTAATTTTACGGTTTCCAGTTCATTTAGAGCTGTATCAAGAAAAGCTAAAAAGCAAGCACTTTTAGTTAATCATAGATTTATTGGATGTAGCAAATATTATTATAATATTTAATCTCTATTATTTGAATGTGGAAATGAACTTTTTTACCCCATCTTGAACTGTCATTGAACATGCTCAAGATGATCAACACTGGAAATGACCCTACACACATACCAAAAAAATCTAAAGCAGTAAGACATATTTGAAGATCCATACCTCTTAAACTTTTTAGATTTGTCTTGGGAAAGAATTTATGAACCTGTAACCAGTATTAGTGCAGTCTTGGGTTCCTTGTTCTGCATAATTGCACCCTTTCTCAGGTATGTCCTGACAACATAAATTTTAAAATAATCTCTTTAGAGATTAGATTCTCAGTGGATAGTGTGTAAGGGGACTAGGGGTGGGGGGCTGGGAGTAGTTGGACACAGGACACTGACACAGTAGAGCAGGGATTTTTAACAGTCAATAGCCAAATAGAATTTCAATCTACAATATTTTTACCCCCTCAGAATGAGCGAAACAACTTCTATTATTTGGTATGCTCGGTGCTACACTCCTAAAAGTCTTTTTTTTTTCATCCAGGTGGCTTTTTTTATTTTTCCTGCTTGGTGGTGGAAGGTTATATAGCAAACTTCACTGTCACTAGGAAAGCACTTGTCCAAAATGTTTAAAGTACTAGAAAAGGGATAATTCAGCACTTTTTCTGTTACAACACTAAAGTCTTAATTTATCTTCAGAGTCTTAGGTACTGTAAGTTTTAGGGTGATTATTTAGAAATATAAAACATACTACATAATATGGGGTCAGATCACATTTATATAAATCTTATTTTAAAAAAAGACAATAACATTTTGTACCTTTCTAGCAATTCCAAGTGATTGCCTCATTTTCTCTTATTAAGCATTTCAAGCTTAAGAATTTGGAATTTGAGAGAAGGTGAGGGGGAAGATTCCCCAAAATAAGAATTTGTTTCAGACCATTTTAGAAAAATAAATCACTAGGAAAATGGGTAGGGATTCTCTCCCCTTTAAGTCTTCAGGGAATGAGCAGTATTTAGAATCTTTGGCTGAAATTCAAGCCTTTTACTTTGTAAATTTTAATATTAATTCACTGACATGCTTTTACACCAGAGGACTGAAAATGGATCTTAATGTTTTTAAGTTGTGGAAGGGTATATTTCTAAAACAAGGGGGGGATGATTAACTAGGTTAGTATTACCAGCATTAGTAAGTTTAAGGAATTTTAGTATGTAATAGCAAAGTGTTTGATTAAAAGTCTAATCCTATATTGCTAGTCGAAATTAGTTACATTCTGATCTAGGAATGATAATAGTCATTGGATATTGATATGCCGTGCTGTCAGAAAACCAGACTAAGATAGAAACCTTTATCTGACTCCCACATGTTGTTTGTTCTGGTGGGATGTATACTTTACAGCAGCTTATTGCTGCTTTGAAAAAAAATGTATAAACTATACATTTGGAGTGTTTGCATATAATTCTTTATAACCTCCACTTAAAGCTGTCAGACATTGGTATTTTATCAGTCCATACTGTTGAATAAAACTAATGTTCTTAGGAATCCAGCTTGTACACACTGTTTAAAAACCCTCAGGGACAGTTTACACACTCTTCTCACTCAATTCAGGTACTTTGATGCTATTCTTAAACCTAACAGTGACTTGTATTTTTCTGTTTTGCTTTTATTTCAACGTGCTGGTAGCACATCTGATGAATGTCAACTTTAAAAACTCAGTTCAGGTATCCAGGTATAACTCAGCCAAACAGATTTTAAAGCTGCATATAACTCTCCAGCACATGGTGCCTCACACTCTTATAGTGGCATTCTATATATTCAGTTATTACTACTGAGCAGATAATATGGGGGTTCCTGTTAACAGTGTATTTTTTTTTAAAGTACATAAATGTATAGCCAGCACACTACACACACACACACACACTCACACACACACACACACACACACACACACACACAGTTAAACTATAATAATTTTTAAATGCCACTAATAGCCAGCACAACTAAAACAAAAGACATTCCTAACTGCTCTGTAAGCTGTTAACAGATGCAGTTCCTTCTTGATGTGGCTCTTGCTTCTTCGCGATAACTACTACTAAATTCAAGCACTGGTCCTTGGGTGTCTGACCTCTACATTCTAGTTTATGCAATGTCTTTAGAGAATTTTGTGCACTGGCCACTGTGATGGAACCATTGGGCCAGGAGTGCTTTGAGTTTATCAGTAGTGATTCTGCCAAAGTTGGTGTTGTAACATGAGTATGTAAAATGTCAAAAAAAATTAGCAGAGGTCTAGGTCTGCATATCAGCAGACAGTTTTGTCAGTGTATTTTGTAGCCTTGAAGTTCTCAGTGACAAGTTTTTTCTGATGCGAAGTTCTAATTCCAGTGTTTTAGTACTTTGCATCTTTAACGTTAAGACTTGTCTCTTAAAATTACTTTTGTTTTCTGCAGTACTATCTGTGGTTAACAAAATAGATTATTCCTCTGCTTTAATATTTGATATCTTACATCTAAAATAAATTCTCTCCACATATAAAACCCATAGTCTTTGGAGATATGGAAAATGGCATCTTTCAGATTTCTAGAAGTTCAAGTGTCATACAACAAAACAGGAACCCCCTTTACTCTTATGGACCTCATTTCAATATACTGTTTACAGTTTGATGGAATTGTATAATTTAATATTTCTCTTGTACTGTAGTTTATATTTATTTACAGATTTTTTTTGTACTGTGTGATTTGAACTTTTTGTTCCTCGCTATGATCAATGTTTATGTAGTAGAGCACTTATGATCACAAATTAAGTTTTTTGGTTTGATTGCACTACATTAAATTTTTTAATGCAGTTCTGATTTTTGACTGGACTAAAACTGTGTCTTAATGTATGTGATGAGTACTTAAAATTTTAATCCATGTGGTCCCCCCCTTTTTTGTTTTTTTTTTTTTCTGCATTGTACGTCAAAAGCGCTAGTTCTTTCGTGCATGTGTAAGATTTAATGGTTCCATTGTATAATTTGACCATGACATTTTGGAGAAACATTCCCAGCTGTAATGTTGTGTATGGTAGTTCTCACTGGATGCTAGACTTTGCAAAACCACTATTCTTCTAATAAATTTTGTTGTGAAAACTGTTTTAAAGCTTGGTTTCTACTTCCTAAGATTTTAGTGCTTTTGAAAATTCACAAAATGGGTAAGAGTTGGATTGTACTCCAACTCTAAATACAAATGGTAATCAAAGTGATTTTTTGTGATAAATTCTTTCTAGATGAAATCTCTTAAAGTTACTGCTATGAGATTCTGCTTTCATAATTCAGGTGCAATACTGCCTTGTAACTCAGTGTCTTTACTCATTTGATACCTCGGCGCTCAGATTACCTCAGTTTTCTTTATTGGGTTATTCATTTTAAAAAATGTATTCAGTTAAACAAGATACAGTGATGTTTTCATAATACCTTCTTCTGTCTTGAGTGAGTTTTGTATAATTTTCTTAAGAGTATAAAACTTAATGCCAGGATTCCTTATCAGAAAATAATAGTGACTATTTTTTGTTTGCTGTTTTCTTGAGGCATACGTATGAAAGCAACATTGTCAGTCAATTAAGGTTATATAGTAGTTCTCATTCTTGGCAGGATACTGGTAATTCCTTTTACCAGAAGACATAAAGAACAGAGTATATGTTGGTCAACATTTAATTTTTTTTTTTTTTGGAGACAGAGTCTCACTCTGTCACCCAGGCTGGAATGCAGTGGCCCAATCTCAGCTCACTGCAAGCTCCACTTCCCGGGTTCACACCATTCTCCTGCCTCCGCCTCCCGAGTAGCTGGGACTACAGGCGCCCTCCACCATGCCCGGCTAATTTTTTAATATTTTTAGTAGAGATGGGGTTTCACCACTTGGCCAGGATGGTCTGGATCTCCTGACCTCATGATCCACCCGCCTCAGCCTCCCAAAGTGCTGGGATTACAGATGTGAGCCACCGCGCCCAGCCTTAAATTGTTTTTAGAAATTAAATGTGTAAAGAAACTTTGCATTATAAAGTGGTGCCTTTTCTAAAGTGGTTAGGAGAGCTGAATTCTAGTACATTATGATTAGAAATAAGAGAAATACAGTTCAGAAAACTGCTTTTTCAAGCTCATGATATAATTACCTGTAGGCAGTTTGAAGTGATTTTTGATAATTTGTAATGGTGGTTTTGGTTTTGTTTGTTTTTTGAGATGGAGTCTCGCTCTGTCACCCATGCTGGAGTGCAGTGGTGCGATCTTGGCTCACTGCAACTTCCATCTCCTGGGTTTAAGCAATTCTTCTGTCTCAGCCTCCCGAGTAACTGGGACTGCAGGCGCATCCACCACGCCTAGCTAATTTTTTTTGTATTTTTAGTAGAGACAGGGTTTCACCATATTGGTCAGGCTGGTCTTGAACTTCTGACCTCAGATGATCCACCTGCCTTAGCCTCCCAAAGTGCTGGGATTACAGGTGTGAGCCACCGCACCTGGCCTCTAATGGTGTTTTATATTTAAAGATGATGCTATTGTTGTTAATTGGTCTAATTTATCTTTTAATAGTTTTTGTCACAGACTGGCTATCTAGCTGTTTTCTGCCTTTGGTCTGATGTTTATAAAATAGCAATTTATGTTAGTACTACAGACTTGTTCTGTTGGCTTTATTTGATCCCCTTAATTATGCCACATACTTAATCAAATTTTTTTTAGAAAGCTAATTATTTTGGCCGGGCGCAGTGGCTCACGCCTGTAATCCCAGCACTTTGGGAGGCCGAGATGGGTGGATCACGAGGTCAGGAGATCGAGACCATCCTGGCTAACATGGTGAAACCCTGTCTCTACTAAAATACAAAATTAGCCAGGCAGGGTGGTGGGCACCTGTAGTCCCAGCTACTCAGGAGGCTGAGGCAGGAGAATGGCGTGAACCCCGAAGGCGGAGCTTGCAGTGAGTGGAGATCGAGCCACTGCACTCCAGCCTGGGCAACAGAGCGAGACTCCGTCTCAAAAAAAAAAAAAACATTATTTCACTGTAAGTTCCAAAGCCATACTTGTTTATTGTCATTTCCTGCCATTATTCATTGTAACTGGCGGCCAGATCAGTAGTAAGATTACAGTTTAGCATCTCATAAATGAATTTGCTTTATTTTAGTGATCCTATCTTCAAATTGATATTCAGCTCTTCAGTTATAAAGGCCCTATTTAAAGAAAGGACTTTTTCTTTTAAACTGGAATTTTCTCTGATTCTGCTATTTTGGAATTTAATTCAGGGGGCCTTATGTTTTAACAGGTGTGGAAATTAGGGAGATTGCATAAGGGAAGTGAAATGGAGAAAACGGAAACTTTTTTTTTTTTTTGCCATATCCTGGAGTTGTGAATTTTTCCCCCCAAGGACTCTCACCAAACACTGTATTCAAATATAACAGTATATGCTCAGGTCATGTGGTGTTAGGTTTTGTAGCTGAAATGAGTGAATAATCCTTTTTTTAATAGAAAGTGTTAAGTAATATAGTAGATAAGAGCTCTTGTTATGTTGTGTTCACTTTATTTGCTTCTAAAAGGTAAGCATTTTAACACAGAATTTTATTTATCAAATTCTTACAGATCATTGAACTTCCTTTGTTTGACAGGATCTCATTCTTATTACCCAGGTTGGAGTGCAGTGGTGTGATCACGGCTCACTGCAGCCTCGACCTGCTGGGCTTACATGATCCTACCACTTCAGCCTCCTGAGTTGCTGGGACTGCAGGCACATGCTGCCATGCCTGGCTAATTTTTACAATTTTTTATGGAGACAGGGTTTCAGTATGTTGCCCTGGCTGGTCTCAAGCTACTGAGCACAAGTGATTCTCCCACTTTGGCTTCCCTAAGTGCTAGGATTATAGGCATGAGCCATCATGCCTGGCCGACTGTAGAGGTTTTATAGGCATGTAAGAATACTACTGTTTCTTGACTAGTCGTTTTTTTTTTTTTAATTATTTTTTTTTTTGAGACGGAGTCTCACTCTGGCGCTGTCTCGGCTCACTGCAACCTCCACCTCCCAAGTTCATGCCATTCTCCTGCCTCAGCCTCTCGAGTAGCTGGGACTACAGGTGCCTGCCACCATGTCCAGCTAATTTTTTTGTATTTTTAGTAGAGATGGGGTTTCACCGTGTTAACCAGAATGGTCTTGATTTCCTGACCTCGTGATCCTCCCTTCTCAGCTTCCCAAAGTGCTGGGATTACAGGTGTGAGCCACCGCGCCCAGCCGACTAGTCATTTTTTAATGTTTGTTGTTTATCAGCAGTATGGAGTGATAATGGTTTGATACTTTTTTGAAATAGTCTGCCTCTGTCTCCTAGGCTGGAATGCAGTGGTGCAATCTCAGCTCACCGTAACCTCCACCTCCCAGGTTCACAGGCGATTCTCATGCCTCAGCCACTTGAGTAGGTGGGGTTATAGGTTTGTGCCAACATGCCCAGCTAATTTTGTATTTTCATTAGCATCGGAGTTTCACCATGGTTGGCCTGCTTGTTTTGGAACTCCTGGCTTCAAGTGATCTGCCCACCTTGGTCTCCCAAAGTGCTGGGATTACAAGCGTGAGCCAACACACTTTGCCTGGATTATTATTTTAAAGTTATCTTTCAATTTGGTATACTAGAAAGATCACTTTCCTTCTGTAAAGTGAGGGTGTTACAGACTGAATGGTTTTTAGACCTTATTTCAACTCTGAGTTGAAATATTTAAAATGATAGAAAATGTTATTTTCTGTTTAATGTGAGACAAATATGCAAATCGTATCTGTATGAACATTGGGAAATACAGTAGAAACTTCATTGAATAAGGTCTTGTAAACCCAGGTCTCACCTTTCCATTGAAATATTTTCTAAAGGAAAAATAAGATCTGGATGTCATGTTTAGATGCCTTTTATTTAAAGTCTATTTTAAGTTTTTGTTATGAACGGTATATGAATATGATGATACTTTTGCAAATGTTAACTTGAAAAGTCACTTTAAGTTATTCATAATTTTTATTTCTGTCATGTGCAGTGTAGGTCTACCTTGAATATCAGAGCACTAAGGGTCTTGGGAATCATCAGGTACAATCAGTCTTAAGCAGAATCAACCTTTTAAAAATATAGATGCCTGTGTCCTACACTAGACTAGATCCACTGAATCAGTTAATAGGAATGAGGCTTAGACATGTTCAGTATTTTCAAAATGCTCCACAGGAAGTTTTTTGGGTTTTTTGTTATGGTTAAAAGAAAGCATTAAAATTACCATCTTAATCATTTTCAAGTATACAGCTCAGCATTGTTAAGTACATTCATGTTGTGACCACAGGAAGTTTATTAACCCACTGATTAAGTACTGTTGATCCCATTCTACTTTTTCATTTTTTTAGGTGAAAAACATGGAACTTGGAACCTTGAGGGACTTGTCCCGCCTCACACAATGAGTTGCCCTTAATACTCATGATTTCATACCATTTTATCTCCGTACCACTTGGCATTCTTGACTCAAGCTACAATTAGAATTAGGGATTGTACCTGCTAATAATTTTCCGTTAGATTCAGTTTTAACTTATTAAATTTTAACTATTAATTGAGTTTGGCTCTTGAGCAAACTTAACACTGCTTTTTAGGAAGAGAATGAAATCTGTTTTGTGAAATTAGCCATAAAAATATTGAAAGCATATAAAACTTCAGTGTTAAAAATCAGCATTAATAGGTGACTTTCAGAAAGCCCTCATAAAGGAGGTGAGTCTTGAAGAATAGGTAGGGCATGGATAGGAGAGGAGAGAATACCCCAAGTTTGACAGATAGGATTTGATGGGCCCAGTTTTAAATGCCATGTCTCACGCTTGTAATCCCAGTGTTTTGGGAGGCCGAAATGAGAGGATCACTTGAGCCCAGGAGTTTGAGACCAGCCTGGACAACATGGTGAGACCCCGTCTCTACAAAAAATAGAAAAATTAACTGGTTTGGTGGCTTATGCCTATAGTCCCAGCTACTTGGGTGGTGAGGTGGGAGGATCACTTGGGCCCAAGAGATAGAGGCTATAGTCAGCCCTGATGGCACCACTGCACTCCAGACTGGGTGACAAAGTGAGAGACCCCGTCTCCAAAAAAAAAAAAAATTTTTCAACCTTTTCACTTGCTTACTATATGATCTTGAACAAGTTATTGAACCTTCCTGAGTTTCAGTTTTCTTATCCGTAAAAGAGGGTCATAGATTTGCTATAAGGTTTAAATGAGATTCTGTTGTGTAAAATACTTAGCACTGTGGCAGGCTCTTTATAAGTGTTCTATAAATGAAAGGCATTGACAGCACCTGATGGGCATGAATTTAGTGTGAGGGATAGAAGAGTGAGAAAGTCAGATTGACATTATGCAAGAAATTGTATTGATTAGAACATTGAGAGTGAGGTCGTTGTGTTCATATTAGACTGAAGCAAAGAGCAGCCAATCTTGTTCAAAAACATAAAAATATTGGGACTGTGATTGAAACCTGGAATGCTGCTTTCCTGCATTTCATGGTACTGTTTTAGGGTAATGTAATCAAACCATTAGTTATTATTTCTTTTCAGAGACTAAAATGGAATAAAAGTTGTTTGGAAGTAGAAGATGCTTAAGATTAGAAATTTAAAAGTCATGGAATTAACTGTGTGCATTTCCATTGCATACAAAATTTTTTGTATACTTTAAGGTTAAAGTTGTACATGCTTTGTAGACTTTTTGCATGGGTAGTAGAGTTTGAACAATGATCTAAGAGCTGAGGGTGTGAATGTGTATGTTTAATTATCAAAACTTTTCCAGTGGAAGAAGTTGGGGACAATTCTGCCTATTTGGTTTTATCAGTTAGGGGTTCTGTGGATTTCAAACCAACAGATCAGATCACAGCTGACATAGTTTAGAGGTGCTCATTTCAACAGTTTTTTTTGTTTGTTTGTTTTTTGAGACGGAGTCTCGCTCTGTCACTCAGGCTGCAGTGGTGCTATCTCAGCTCACTGCAAGCTCCACCTCTCAGGTTCATGCCAGTCTCCTGCTTCAGCCTCCTGAGAAGCTGGGACTACAGGCGCCTGCCACCACACCCGGCTAATTTTTTTTTTTTTTTTTTTTTTTTTTTTTTTTAGTAGAGACGGGGTTTCACCATGTTAGCCAGGATGGTCTCGATCTCCTGACCTCATGATCTGCCCACCTCAGCCTCCCAAAGTGCTGGGATTACAGGTGTGAGCCACTTTGCCCAGCCTTCAACAACTATTAAATTGACTCGAGGCTAGGGGTCACGCCTGTAATCCCAGCACTTTGGGAGTCCAAGGCAGGCGGATCGCCTGAGCTCAGGAGTTCAAGATCACCCTGGGAGACACAGTGAAATCCTGTCTCTACTAAAATACAAAAAAAAAAAAAACCGGATGTGGTGGCACTCGCCTGTAGTCCCAGCTACTCTGGAGGCTGAAGCACGAGAATCGCTTGAGCCCAGGAGGCGGAGGTTGCAGTGAGCCAAGATCACACCACTTCACTTCAGCTTGGGCTGCAGAGTGAGACGCCGTCTCAAAAAATAAATAAGAGTAAAAACTAAATCGACTTGAGGTATTTTTGCCAAGAAGACCTGGCAGTGTAATTTTGACTAGACAGACATGGATTAAGAAAAAATACATATCTTCTTGGATTTCTTCTCTACCTACCAGGTATTTTTTCACATTGGGTTGACCAGCTACAGCCTATTAATGGATTGTAAGATCCTAACCAGCATTTTATTTTATATGTTATGTTATGTTATTTTGGAGACAGAGTCTCACTCTGTTACCCAGGCTGGAGTGAAGTGTCATGATCTTGGCTCACCACAGCCTCTACCTCCCAGGTTCAAGTGATTCTTGTGCCTCAGCTTCCCAAATAGCTGGGACCACAGTTATGTGCCACCACACCCAGCTCATTTTTTGTATTTTGAGTAGAGATGGGATTTTGCCCTGTTGCCCAGGCTGGTCTCTAACTCCTGAGCTCAGGCAGTCCTCCTGCCTCGGCCTCCCAAAGTACTAGGATTACAGGCATGAGCCACCATGGGCGGCTCTAGCCAGCATTTTAAAAAAGAAATAGAATCAGAGTACATAGGATTATAGTAAAGATAAATAATGTTTTGTCAAAACTTACATCATTATACATACCTACATACAAACTGGGATGTGTGTACCAGGTCACTTTGTAAAAAGCATTTCTTGTTCTGAATGGCTGTTGAAAACCTAGTGGTGTTTTAAAGCCATTACGTAAACCATTCCTTTTCATCCCAGTTTTCCTGGTACCTTAGAGAGCACACTTGGACTGCCTGTGTGCTTAGTCAAAACCTACATTCTTATTGTCTGCCCTTCAAAATTCCCTTCTTTCCCTGGCTCGTTGAACTCATTTTTATTGAAAGGTTATTCTTTTCCCTTCTGATTATATGTAAAAATGTTTCCTCTACCCCTTTCAATTCCCTTGAAAAATGCATTTGGGAGAATTATTTTCACTACATAATAATTTATTTGAATAGTCCATTTGTGACTGACTTAATGCCTGCCGTGAGCTGAGCCCCAAGCTTTAGGCATTGAGGCTACCAAGTTGAAAAGGACAAAGTCCTTGACCTAGAGGAGGTTCACAGTCCATGGAGAAGACGGTTAGGTCAATAGTTACCATGCAGCATAAAGTATTGTTTAACAAAAGATACAAGCAGACTGGGAGTAGAGGAAAAACTACCTAATGCAGCACCAGGGACAGGGTGCCGAGGAGGGTTGTGTAAGCAATGGGGAGCTTATAGGAGTTTCATGCAAGAAAGTAACCAGATGAGATTGGGCTTTAGGAAGATGGCAGTTCTGGATAATGTGATGCTGACTCTAAAATGAGGAGAAACTAGGGACAGAGATATACAATATACCATTTTCCAAAGAAAGTCAACCCTTGTAGTTAAACTGGATGGTGTACTGGAGACAAGGGAAGTGAGGAAACTAATAATAAAAATTGAGGTAGAATAAATATCTAAATTGAGATAGAATATATAGCATAGAATATCTAAATAACAGGCCTTATAACTCTTATGTCTGCATGTGTGCCTACACATTCAGTTACATTTTGTCCTCCAAGACTCCTGAGTAAAAAATTGAATGTAGAGATGATTTTATTAATACTTAGTTCAGTTCTACCCCCAGAACATCTACAGCTGTAGCCTTGAGTGTTTCTAGAGAGGGGTGGGGTGGGTAATAGTTATAAAGGACTATTAATTCCTATAGTGCCCCAGAGAGGATGATAAATATACCTTGCTTATCCTCATACTTTAAAAAATAAAATACTTAAGAAAATAAAATTTAGTGTTATTGCTCACCCTATGAATATCAATGAGGTAAAGGGGTAAAATTTTAAGAATTTTAAATGTATGTTATCCAGTCCAAAATCTCACGTCTCTCACTGCTTCTGAACCCTCCCTTCTTTTTTTTTAAATTGACACTTGTATATACCTTAGACTTTGCATAGTCTTACAAAGGATGATGAAGTTAGAAACAAAAGTCAATTTGGTAGGGGGAAAAACCACAGAAGTAGTTTGTCAGAGATGTCTGTTTTGTGAGGCTATTACATTTCCAGAGAGCAGATGGAGGCATTGACCTGTTGTGCTTAGTGATCCTTGCCCTGACTTCCAGCTCTCCAAGTAACTTTCTGACCATATTTTGGCATCCTGGGTACATTTGTCTGTAGGGTAAAAATATGTTAAAGAATGAACATGAGAATCTTCTGCATAGTTTATATTTTTTATTGTAATTTAATGAATTTGACAATCTACTTAAAATGAAGAAAAATAGGAGATACAATATATAAGCCTTAAAGTGTTTCTATGATATTTAGGAGATCTACTCTGTCCCTTATATAGGGATATTAAGCCTTAAGATACAGAAAGCTAGCAAACTATGACTTCATGCTCAGTAAACTCCCTCTGAAACACCTATTTTTCCCCCAGTTTCGATTATTAATTCATGATTTTTGAACCTTAATTCTGCTCTTTCAGTGAACATGGTTAAGAACATGGTAAACTTAGCTATTACAAAGGGATTGCATGCCTTTTGTTTTAGATCAGTACCTCCATACACTTGAACAAATAACCATGTTGCCATTAGCAATGGTGAGTCACTGAGGTTGGGACTTTTATAGGGGTGAAGAGATACAGCCTGGTTTCAACCCCTCACCGTTCTCTATGATTCTGATCTCATAGAGATCAGAAAGGGGATAATTTAACCCCAATTTTGAGAATTGCTTTTTCTGTATCTAGGTTCTATCTACATCCAAATTCAGATAACTTGGATTTCAACCACCTGGAAATCGCGTATTTAACAACCTGTGGTTTTTATGAACTTCATTTATCACTTTCCTGTATTCACTTTTGCCTACCCTTTCACTGCTTCTCCTAATCCAGTTCTGTGGAAAGAAAAGTTTGTTCAGGGGTTTTAAGGTATACCTATGGCTTTCTAAAGAGTGGAAAAATAAAATTTCTACATCCCATCCCAACCTTCTCCATTATGTGTACACAACTTTGTCATACCCCTTGGAATATCCTTATAGTCAGGTGTGGAGGATACACAGATGTGAAATAGCCAAGAACAGATAAATTTCTCATTGTAGAGCAGGGACTTGTCAGCAGATTTTTTCAGGCCCTCCTGACTAATACTTTCTGTGCTTAAAGGAGAAGAAGTGAGAAAATTAGGGGACAGAATTTCAGATTATTGTCTGGCAAAAAATATTAACTGTTATGCCTTCAAGAGGGGGTGAGGAAGCATTTTTATGTTTTATTTAAAGAGTCAAGCCATAGTAATTTACAACTCTTGACTACAGTCAGCTCTCTTAAAGCTTGCTTTCCCCTTCTGTTTTCCTGGGACTCCCTGTTTCTGCTATTAAGATTAGCCCCTATCTAAACATCATTCACTGTGGCTGTTGATCTTTTTTCAGTCAAGAAGAATGTATTTTGGTCATCAGTGATATTGCCTTTGCCCATCAAGCAGTTATTGGTAGTTAGAGAGTAAATACCTCAGTTCGTCACTCCCAAATTCTAGACTCTCGGACTTGTCACTTCACCTCCATGCCACATCTCTTCTCCACTTGATCTTTTACCCTAAGATAACATAAGCATTGCCCACCCACCAGTATTAACCACAGGAATGCTTTCCATCAGGAATTAGATGTTGTATTATTGATTTGGTAGGCAAGTTCAGCTATGTCTAACTTGTGATGTAGATTAATATCATTAAGTAAATCATTAAAGATGGGGTTATGAAACAACAATCATTCTTAAACTGTAGCTTTTAAAGGGTTTATGAATATTATCTTATCCTTTTACCACACCCTTAACAATTAGACATGGAACTGAAGATAGGAAGACAGTGGTCAAGGTCATGCATACCGTTTCTCACCAAGGAGATAAACTGAAAACTAATTCAAGTATTGGAAATCCAGTTTTTTATTTTCCTTTATGAGAAGTGGGAGTACTTCCTCCCATTACCAATCCCTAGGATCTCACTGTGCTTTAGTGGTGGTTTTCAGGTATTTCTGATTAAAGAATAATTCACTTGACTATTACAAAGAGTCTTCTTAGCAGAAGCAGCATGAACTAGCATGAGCTCAAGTCATTTTAACATCTGTTATGAATTACTGTTCTTATAAAGACCTTATTTAGTCAGATGTGAAGGACATCGTATGATACAGACTATAATCTGCACCGAACTAAAACAGTGCTTCCTGGACCTTAGGCCAAGTTGAGGAAATGGTTTGCAGGACAAAAAATCGCCTCTTTCTGGTTTCCCTACTAGCTGCCCAACAATATTCTAAGTTAATGCAAATGCTTAATTTTTATGTTTTATTATGTTAAAATGTTTTTATGTTAAAAAATAGTAATAGAATTAAATATCAGGAAGTCGAGATTTATTTTTAAAATATTCAAATGATAAAGTGAAATTCATCTAAACTTAGGTGCTATTGGCCGGGTGCAGTGGCTCACACCCGTAATCCCAGCACTTTGGGAAGCCGAGGCTGGTGGATCACCTCAGGTCAGAAGCTCAAGACCAGCCTGGCCAACATGGTGAAACCCCATCGCTACATTGCTAGTAAAAATACAAAAATTAGCTGGGTGTGGTGGCACATGCCTAATCCCAGCTTCTTAGGGGGCTGAGGCCCGAGAATTACTTGAACCCGGGAGGCAGTGGTTGCTGTGAGCCGAGATTGCACCACTGTACTCCAGCCTGGGCGACAGAGGGAGACTCTATCTCAAAATAAAATAATAAAATAAATACGTGCTATTGAGAAAAGTTCTAGGAAAAAAAGTAGGAAGCTGGATAACTTTGAGGCACAGCCAAACTGATTTTATTGCTATATTGTAAAGTTAGCTGTTATGACAGGGCTTTTTAATGACACCTGGACAAAGGTTAGTATTAATGTGAAGGCCCCTCAGATCGAAGGGAAGGTATTGGTGGGTTCATCATGCCTATGTGTCTAGTTGCCTACCAGACATCTCAGATTCAGAATCGTGTAAATCTCCTAATACATATAGTACAGAGCTCTTCAGAAACATACACACCCTAACAACCACCAGCCACTACCTTTGTTACTTTTATTCCTTTCTGAGTAAATGGTGCTGCCCAGGATGAAGACTCAGGAAGCATCCTAGATCTAGATGTCCCTTTTTCCTCTCCTCTTTTTTGCTAGGAGAAAACAGGAAAACATGAAACATGATCCCTACCTGCCCTCAAGTAGCTTACATCTGCTTGGGAAGCTAAGATAAAAACAAGACAAAGTCAATACAAGATAAAAATTATAGGATAATTATTCAAGACCCTGGCCAGGCACAGTGGCCCACGCCTGTAATCCTAGCACTTTGGAAGGCAAGGTGGGTGGATCACGTGAGGTCAGGAGTTCAAGACCAGCCTGACCAACTTGGCGAAACCCTGTCTCTACTGAAAATACAAAAATTAGCCGGATGTGGTCGTGGGCGCCTGTAATCCCAGCTATTTCAGAGACTGAGCCAGGAGAGTTGCTTGAACCCGGGAGGTGGAGGTTGCAGTGAGCCAAGATCATGCCATTGCACTCCAGCCTAGGCAACAAGAGCGAAACTCCTTGTATGTGTATATGTATATACCCACACACACAAGGCCCCAGATAATTAAGTTTTACCGAGCACAGTGACTTAGGATTTTCAGGAACTAATGCAATCAAACCAGGTGGGGTGGTTTTGAGCTGGCCAGTGACAGGCTGACAAGAATACCCTGATACCTGCTCTTGTACATTGTCCCTGATCCTTTTTATGAGGAAAACATACAAATGGTCTTTTTTGTTGATGCCATTTTCTCTGGAGGTTGCCATTTGCAGTTCTGTGGAAAGAAAAGTTGATTCTTTTCATTCTCCTGAGCTTCCACAAACTACTGCTCTAAGTGTCTCTTAAGGTTGCTTTAGCCTGTGTCAGTCTCTCTGATGCTACTGTTTTTTAGTATCCGCATGCTGTATTACATTGTTCCAGGTTAGAGTTCAGTGGATCCTGAACATGTTTCTTTAGCATGCCTTAGTGGTGGCATGGAAGGCACCACTGCCTCTTGCCGTAAGGTTGTGAAGTACGTTCCTACCTACCTGTGGCTGTCTAATGGGGACTAGCTTGAGCCATATGGCCGCAGTTGTTGCTTCAGGGCTGGCTGCATGGCCCTTTGGAAGAGCTTCCATTAGTTAAAGGTAATGAAGATATTGGGGTGCTATTAAGTTATTGAAACATGGGACAGCAGCAGATTAGGGTCTCACAATCATAAGGGAAGTTAGATAATACCTGTGGACTAAATTATTACTCATTTATTCTGTGTGAGCATCACTTTAGAGGAAAGTGCTTCTTCAGCTTTCTTCATAGCACTCTGTCTTCTTACTGCATGCATACCTCGATGTCATTCATCCCCAGGCATCTCGTTAATTCCAAGTACTAAAGCTTGCTTCCAGAACCCAGCTATAGGCATGAAGCAGTACCTAGAAAATTTTTGCAAAGAGTTAGGCAATGATTGTGCTTCTTGAATTAGGAACAACCGTTTATCTCTTCAGTATTTTACAATTAGATGCCATGATATTTCTTCACCTTCTTCACAGACCTTTGTCGACCCTTTTTTGTGTATTGCTAAAATGCACTTGGAGTATGTTCTTTGATGCATTGAAAAGGCATCCCACTTATTTATAGTCACCTACCTTGGAAACATCAGGAACATGTCCAAGAACCAGGAACTAAGGAATAAAGGCTTCTGAGCAGCAGAAGTTGTGGTTAGAAAATTCATGTACTTACCCCTAAAACTGTTCCTCAAGCTTTCATTCAGAGCCTATTTATTTTTACTTAAAGTACCATTCTGGCACTTGGGATATGGCTTCTCAGCTAGTGAGTAAAATTCTTTCCTAAAGTTAGAAGTAGGACTGCTAAGATCAGCCACTGTTTGGAAGCCAATAAGAAAGAAGATTTAATATAATACAGGCCACCACTGTGGCTTTTTAGGAAGTCAGACTTAATTGAGTCGCCCCCCAAACTATTAATCTAATTCAATTTAGTATAATAAAAATAATAGCCAGACTTCAGTAATAGTCCATATGGTAATGATCCCAAGTATCAGGAAGAATAAATTATGTTCCAAGATGATATAATTTTTTAAGACTTCCATCAGAAAAAATTTGAATCTTTAAGTATTTGCTTTAAAATGTTTGGTACTTGAAGGTTAAACTTTATCCAGAAAATGTGCCCCTTTTAGGTTATAAGAAAGCATTAATGCATGTTCTTGATCTCCAAGTTTGTTTGTTTGTTTGTTTTTTGATGTGGGGTCTCACTCTGTCACCCAGGCTGTAGTGCAGTGGCATGATCATAGCTCCCTGCAGCCTCGACCCCCTTGGCTCAAGCAATCCTCCTATCTTAAGTCTCCCAGGTAGCTGGCACTGCAGGCTCATGTTAGCAAGCCCAGCTAGCCCAGTGGTTTTTACTGAAGCACTTTTAATTTGATTCACTGACAGTAATAGTAGCTGATATTTGTATAAACTTTGTAGGTTTTTCCTTGGAGAATTTCCAAGTGGTAGATGGGGCAGGTACTCTACTAAGACCCGATGTGGTTAAGTGTTTTGGACAAGGTCACATAACTAGTAAGCAGCAGGACTACTTACTGGTTCTCCACCTCCTCTCTCGTACTGTAGCCTGTAACACATATTGTGCTGTTGCTTTCATCTGATAGACATAGCAACAAAGGTCCTCCTAAAGGGGTCCAGGGGTCCTTCAGCAGGGGCCTCCTCCTGCCTGCTCCGTGAATAGAAAAGTCTGCAGCTGTATGAGGAGTCTGTTGAGCTCCCTTGTACATCTCATTGAGTCAGAGAGTTGGAAATGTCCTAACAGTCACTCATCCAAGGGTGTCACTGATGTCTTGCCTGTTCCAAAGGAAGAAGATAATATTTGCCATTCTTGCAAAGCAGGAGGAGCTTATTCCATACGTTGCCTTTTTGAAACTTTTACTAAGTCTGCTTTACAAATAGAAAAGTACTCAGTAGGTTTTTTCTAGCTGCTTTCTTCTTTTCTTTCCTTTGGTACATTTTGTCCCCATCACCAGCATGCACTTCAGAGTTCACCGTACTTGTGTACCTTTTGTAATACTTCTATAATAATCTTTTTTCCTAGTGTATTCACAATTCAGTTATCATTGGAAAGTTTGAGGTAGGCATTTTCTAAGACGTTTCTAGTCTTTCAAATCCATGGTCTAACGTAGGCCCTTTCAGAAACCCATGACACTACTGACTAAAACTGCTTTCTTGCTAGTTGTGCAAACAAAAACACAGGGTAACCTTTTCTCTGGTAAAGCAGTTTAAGTTAAGCAACGGATTTGACTAATTTCTTAGTTTCGTATTTAGCCATGTTCAGCAACCTTTTCACCACTTGATCTTAAAGATCTCCATAAGTCCTGAACAGAAACTGAAATTGTCTGAGCACCTGCCCTTTTGTGCTTTGCGCTTTATGTTTTATGTGTGTTATCTAATATCTCACAACAATCCTTTGAGATACTGACATTCAGTCCCAACTTACAGATGAGGAAACCAAGGTTCAGAGAGATGAAGCAACTTGCCTAAGATCCTGTAGATAGTAAATGTCAGAGCCATAGGTGGAATCTCGGATCTCCATATTCCACAGCCTGTGCTCTTTTCCTCTGTGACCCCATTGCTCAGAAGCCAGTGGAGGGTGGGAAGGTAGGAGGTGACGTGGGTTGTCTAAGGTCAGCCTTCCTGTAAAGGTGTCTCATGACTGAGACAGAAAAAGACTGAAGAAAAGAATTAGCCAGAAGAGATTATCAAACATCTGTCTACACATTTAAGCTGCCTCTGTGCATTGCTGTATTTCATGGCAAGTCACATAATAGTCTCCTGAGGAATTATAATCCATACAGAGAGAGAGGGAATTTAAGAAATTATATAAAACTCCAGGAAATTGGAGCATACCAACTGCATGGGTTCAGTACAACCCAGACATCCAGAAGCACAAAGCAGCTAGTGAAAGGCCTGGCTGTCTAAGCAGGTATTACCTGTGGCATGTCTTGAGTCTAGCATCACCCTTTCACACAGTCCCCACTGTCTGCACTAAGCTCTAAAAATTTGTCCTGGGTGACTTACTTAAATGGTGGAAAGGGGTTTTTAACATAGAATGATTTCTTGTGGATGATTGTAAAAGGTGTATTGAAGGTCTTAGAGAATGTAGCAAGTGGGCCTTGAGTAAAGATATAATACTACTTGCAGTGACAGGCCTGTACAGTTTAGTGTGGCTTCATAGCTATCTCCTCACTTAAGAGACTGTGAATTGGGACTTGAGTAAAGTCCCAATTCACTAAATTCCTGTACAGTTTAGTGTGGCTTCATAGCTATCTCCTCACTTAAGAGACTGTGAATTGGGACTTGCTTGTCATCTCACCTTTTAAAGTATGTGAAGTTATTGATTTCTATTCCTTTATGCTCCTAGGAAAGGGTAGAAGGATTCCCGCATTAGCATGACCAATTGGTCATGCCGAGAAACTATGTTAAAACTGTAAGTTCTCGGCCGAGTGCGGTGGCTCATGCCTGTAATCCTAGCACTTTGGGAGGTCGAGGCGGGCAGATTGCCTGAGCTCAGGAGTTCAAGACCAGTCTGGGCAACATGGTGAAACCCTGTCTCTACTAAAATACAAAAAATTAGCCGGGCGTGGCGGCATGCGCCTGTAGTCTCAGCTACTTGGGAGGCTGAGGTAGGAGAATTGCTTGAACCCGGGAGGCAGAGGTTGCAGTGCGCTGAGATCACACTACTGCCTTCCAGCCTGGGCCACAGAGCAAGACTCTGTCTCTATAAAAAAATAAAAAGAATAAAAACTAAAAAAAACTGTAAGTTCTATAAGTACTTCTAAACCAAGATTTGTACTGTAGTGCACCTCAATTCTTGTCAGTGTTGTGAACTTATAAACCAATGATTATTTAACAGGAATACCCAGACCTGAAATAAAGTAAAGTATATGTTGACCAACTAGAGTTAATAGTGTGGTCAAAATTTTAGTTTTTTGAAAAAAAAAGTATTTGTGGCATTTCTTCTCTTTAAGATAAAAATGATTTTGAGGGATTACTTTTTAAACTATGAAGATTACTTTTAAAGTACTTTTACAGCATGAAAATTTGAGACTATAACAGGCTGACCTTATAATTAGGTAAATAATTCATATTTATTGAATCAAAATTGTATGAGCAGACTTAGAAGCAGTTTTGGCCAAAGTACCCACTCTCTTTATAATACAGATAGCCAAGCAAGGTGGCTCACACCTGTAATCCCAGCACTTTGGGAGGCTGAGGCAGGAGGATCTCTTTAGGTCAGGAGTTCAAGATCAGCCTGGCCAACATAGTGAGACCTTGTATCTACAAAAAAGAAAAATAAATAATGAAATTAATAACATTGGGTGAATTTTATAATGTAAAAATGGTTCTTTGGTAAATGACCATACTAATTCCTTCTTTCTCTTTCTCTGTCTAGGGAGAACTCAGCAGAGGCAAAAGCAGTAGATTCTAACAATCAGTCGAAGTCCCCACTGGAGAAGTTTATGGTCAAACTGTGTACTCATCATCAAAAGCAATTCATTCGTGTTCTGAACGACCTGTACACTGAATCTCAACCAGGCACTGAGGACCTGCAGCCTTCTGATTCTGGAGCAATGGATGTATCCACTTGCAATGCTGGCTGTGCCCAGCTCAGCACCAAACATAAAGAAAAAGATGCTCTGTGTCTTGATATGAAGTCTTCTGCTTCTGTAGATTTGTTCGTAGACTCGTCAGACTCTCACAGCCCTTTACACTTGACGGAACAGACCCCGAAGGAGCCTCCTCCTGAGATAAACCCTGTAGATGGAAGAGAGAATGCCTTGACTGTTGTCCAGAAAGATTCCTCTGAACTTCCAACCACTAAACCGAATTCTATTAATAGCAGTTCAGTGGATAGTTTCACTCCGGGATACCTCACTGCATCTAATTCTTCCTCAGTGAACTTCCACCACATCCCTAAAAACTTGGAGGGGCAAACCACTGGACAGGAGCAAGACACAAATGTGAACATATGTGAGGATGGTAAAGACCATATGCAGAGTTCAACTTTAGTAGAAAGTCTAATTTCCGTAAAAATGGCAGCTGAGAATAATGAGGAGGGCAATACCTGTATTATTCCTCAAAGAAATTCGTTCAGGGCTTTATCAGAAGAGGCTTGGGACTCAGGGTTTATGGGGAACTCATCTAGAACTGCTGACAAAGAGAATACTTTACAGTGTCCAAAAACACCTTTGCGCCAGGACTTGGAGGCAAATGAACAAGATGCAAGGCCAAAGCAAGAGAACCATCTTCACTCGCTGGGAAGAAATAAGGTGGGTTACCATTTACATCCCAGTGATAAGGGCCAATTTGATCATTCCAAAGATGGTTGGTTAGGCCCTGGCCCTATGCCAACTGTACACAAAGCAGCAAATGGACACTCAAGAACCAAGATGATATCAACCTCCATTAAGACAGCTCGGAAAAGTAAAAGGGCATCAGGGCTGAGGATAAATGATTATGATAACCAGTGTGATGTTGTTTATATCAGTCAACCAATAACAGAATGCCACTTTGAGAATCAAAAATCAATATTATCTTCTCGGAAAACAGCCAGAAAGAGTACTCGGGGATACTTTTTCAATGGTGACTGTTGTGAGCTGCCAACTGTTCGTACACTGGCCAGAAATTTACACTCCCAGGAAAAAGCAAGCTGCTCAGCACTGGCATCAGAAGCAGTTTTCACTCCTAAGCAGACCCTTACAATTTCAGCCCCTAGACATACAGTAGATGTGCAGCTTCCCAGAGAAGACAACCCTGAAGAACCTAGCAAGGAAATAACCTCTCACGAGGAAGGAGGTGGAGACGTTTCACCTGGAAAAGAACCTCAAGAGCCTGAGGTTTGCCCCACCGAGATGAAGCCGAGTCTGAGCAGCTCCCCCAGGTCAGAGGAAACGACAGCCTCCAGCCTGGGGTGGCCTCTCCCCACTCACCTTCCTGAAGAGGACCTGCCAGAAGGTGGCCCCACAGTCTCAGCTCCCACAGCAAGTGGGATGTCTTCTGAACACAACCAACCACCACTTGCACTGTTGGATACGGAGGAGATGAGTGTACCCCAGGACTGTCACCTGCTTCCTTCCACTGAAAGCTTTTCTGGGGGAGGCAGTGAAGATGTCATTTCTAGGCCTCATTCTCCTCCTGAAACAGTCAGTAGAGAAGAAAATCCTCAGTGCTCAGAAAATCAGAGTTCCCCAATGGACTTGGAGCCCCCCATGAGTCTGGGAAAGGCTGAGGACGACCAAAGCATCAGTGCCGAGGTTGAGTCTGGAGACACCCAGGAGCTAGATGTCAACCCACTCTTGAAGGAAAGCAGGACTTTTACTGATGAAAACCCCAGTGGAACTGAGGAAAGTGAGGTAGCAGGTGGTACAGGAAAATTAGAGGGAGAGGATGATGATGTAAAATACCTGTCAGAAAAAGACACGTGTGATCCAAGCATTGACTCACTCGAAGAGAATTTAGACAAAAAGAAAAAAGGTAAAAAATTCCCTGAGGCCTCTGATAGGTGCCTAAGAAGTCAACTTTTGGATTCTTCCTCTGCTGACAGATGCCTAAGAAATCAAAGTTCAAATTCTTCCTCAGCTTGTCTTGAAATCAAAGTTCCTAAAAATCCTAGTGCAAAACGTTCGAAAAAAGAAGTGCACCCTGGTGGGACAACACCTGAGGGCCTTCCACCTGACAGTTTCCACACAGAAGCTCTGGAGGACACAGAAAAGCCAAGTGTCAGTGAACACCCCCCTGAGAAAGATGCCGAGCAGGAGGGCGAAGCGGGGGGAATCATCACCAGGCAGACTTTGAAAAACATGTTGGTCAAAGAAGTCAAGGAGTTAGGAGGAGAGATTTTCCCCAGCAGAGACCCCATAACCACAGCTGGACAGCCACTGCCTGGCGAGAGACTCGAAATCTATGTTCAGTCTAAAATGGATGAGAAGAATGCTCATATCCCCTCAGAAAGTATTCCTTGTAAGAGGGACCCAGAACAGGCAAAAGAAGAGCCAGGGCATATTCCCACACAGCATGTGGAGAAGGCTGTAAATGAGGTAGACAATGAAAACACTCAGCAGAAAGATGATGACAGTGATGCCCCGTGCAGCTCTCTTGGGTTGTCAAGTAGTGGAAGTGGTGATGCTGCTAGGCCACCAAAATCAGTGCCAAGGCCTAAAAGATTGACCTCTTCAACCTACAACCTAAGACATGCTCATTCTGTGGGCTCCCTGGATGCTTCAAAAGTGACTTCAGAAAAGGAAGCTGCACAAGTAAGCCCCACAATGCCAAAGGAAAATGGAGCTTCAGAGAGTGGAGACCCCCTAGATGAGGATGATGTTGACACCGTGGTAGATGAACAGCCAAAGTTTATGGAATGGTGTGCTGAGGAGGAGAACCAAGAGCTCATTGCCAACTTCAATGCCCAGTACATGAAAGTTCAGAAGGGCTGGATCCAGTTGGAGAAAGAAGGACAGCCAGCACCAAGAGCAAGGAACAAATCAGATAAACTGAAAGAGATTTGGAAAAGCAAGAAAAGGTCACGGAAATGTAGGGGTTCGTTGGAGGGTCAGAAGTTTTCTCCTGTTCAGATGCTCTTTATGACAAACTTTAAATTATCTAATGTTTGTAAATGGTTCTTAGAGACAACTGAAACCCGGTCTCTAGTCATTGTGAAGAAGCTCAATACTCGCCTTCCAGGAGACGTTCCCCCTGTCAAGCATCCTCTTCAGAAATACTCTCCTTCCAGCCTATATCCCAGTTCACTACAGGCTGAGCGCTTGAAAAAGCACTTGAAGAAATTTCCTGGAGCTACCCCTGCTAGGAATAATTGGAAAACGCAGAAGCTCTGGGCTAAATTTCGAGAGAATCCTGATCAAGTGGAGCCAGAGGATGGCAGTGATGTCAGCCCCAGCCCTAATTCTGAAGACAGCATAGAGGAAGTCAAGGAAGATAAAAACAGCCATCCTCCAGCAAACCTGCCCACTCCAGCCAGTACCCGGATTCTTAGAAAATATTCCAATATTCGAGGAAAGCTCAGAGCCCAGCAACGTTTGATCAAGAATGAGAAAATGGAATGCCCAGATGGTCTGGCTGTGGAAAGTAAGCCAAGTCGTAAGAGCGTATGCATCAACCCTCTGATGTCACCCAAGCTTGCCCTGCAAGTGGATGTAGATGGGTTTCCTGTTAAGCCCAAGAGTACTGAAGGAATGAAGGGACGGAAAGGGAAGCAGGTGTCTGAAATCTTGCCTAAAGCAGAAGTTCAGAGTAAACGCAAGAGAACAGAAGGCAGCAGCCCTCCAGATGGTAAGAACAAGGGGCCTGCGGTGAAAGCCAGCAAAGAAAAGCATGCCGATGGAGTCACCAAAACCCCTGCTGCCAAGAGGCCAGCTGCAAGGGACAGAAGCAGCCAACCCCCCAAAAAGACGTCTTTGAAAGAGAATAAAGTGAAGATCCCTAAAAAGTCCGCTGGGAAGAGCTGCCCTCCCTCCAGGAAAGAAAAAGAGAATACAAACAAAAGGCCTTCCCAGTCTATTGCCTCGGAAACACTGACGAAACCTGCAAAACAGAAGGGGGCGGGAGAATCCTCTTCAAGGCCTCAGAAAGCCACGAATAGGAAGCAGAGTAGTGGAAAGACTCGGGCCAGACCCTCAACGAAAACCCCAGAGAGCAGTGCAGCTCAGAGAAAGCGAAAGCTGAAGGCAAAGCTGGACTCTTCACACGGCAAACGGAGGCGGCTGGATGCAAAGTGATTGGAAAGATGGTAGCCAAGAGTAAAACTGTTCTATAGAAGTAACCTTTTATTTTGCATTAACTAAATCTGCTTTTATAAGCTTATCAAGCCTTTCAAATTTACAGTTAATGGAGAACACCATAATTTGAGATGTCCAAAATGCATCTCACATGGAGAAGGGAACTTG
>NW_016803361.1:979170-983811 GCF_001698545.2 Rhinopithecus bieti
GGAGGCGGCTGGATGCAAAGTGATTGGAAAGATGGTAGCCAAGAGTAAAACTGTTCTATAGAAGTAACCTTTTATTTTGCATTAACTAAATCTGCTTTTATAAGCTTATCAAGCCTTTCAAATTTACAGTTAATGGAGAACACCATAATTTGAGATGTCCAAAAATGCATCTCACATGGAGAAGGGAACTTGCAGAGTCCTTCTCTGAGGCTAAGGGAAGTTATATATTATATTCTGGTTGTTCCTTGGGTTTTAAACTTGGAACCAAGCAGTTTTCGTTTTTAAAAGTACAGTGCCTTATTTATCCTTTTGTTTTAAATTTACAAAAGCTAAAAGCTGATCTATGTGATTAAAGGCTTGTATTTTATACTTGATGCACAAGCACTTGTACTGTAGCCGAGAAGACCACCATCATGCACATAAAAGGAGCTTTTCAGCAGCCACCCTGCAGCATCTGCCCACGAACAGATGCCCCTCTTTGCAAACCCCAGCAGTGAACTTCCCTCTCTGTCTTGTTTGTTTGTTTAGATGATGTTTGAAAGCTAAACCAAATCATTTTTATGGTATGCAGAGGATTTATAATTATAAAAGATTACTATTTCTGTTACCCCCTTTTTAAAAAGATCATGTTCATTGTTGGTCCCTCCTCTCACCTTTGATGTTTTGTCATTTGAGAGCATGTATTCTAAATTATGTGCCCATGGGACAAGAGATATGTCACAAGTGTTAATTTTGTTTATAACCTCTAAAACATCATTTGCATCCCCAAACTGCATTGCTAATTCTCACCATCTTCTTCATTTCTGGTCTTGCTAGCACTCCTGCAAGGCTTCCATCCTACTTTGGGAGGGAAAAGTCTAGGATTTTTTTTTTTTTTTTCATCTTGTAGCTGTAATTTGATGATTAGGATGAAAATGACTCTTCTTATTTTCTTTCTTACCCAGAGTACTTCCATATTCAAAGAAAGCCAAACTTATTATTTCCAGTAATAGAAAGGTTTAAGAATGTGTATGTCTATGTGTGTTTGGGTGCATTTGCATGTGGTTATCAGCCACACATGTCTCCCAATCCCAATTTTACAGTAAAATTCTTTCTTCCCCATGCAGTGTGCTTGGGTGTCCCTGAGTTGAGTAATTAGCAAAGGACAGGTGGTTTAAAAGTAGCCCAGTGTCTCTGTGAGCAGCCCCAGTACCACTTTGGTACCAGACTCAGATCTAAAACAGCACAGAATTATGTAAAGGTTAGAGCAGCCTTGCAGTTAGAGGAAGCAACTCCAACATCTGTGGGGAGCCCACACACCCCCTACCCCCAGAGCTGATGTTTAGCTGTATGCTCCAATGTGAATGTACTTGTTGGAGTAGATATTCATTCTGATTGATTAACACCATCCTAGTAGTTAAATGCTTGTAGTATCCCTCCTGCCATGTCATGTCAGGCTCTGTTCCATGTCTCAGAAGTGAGAACCACCATATTTTAATGACTTTGTTTGCCTTTCCCAGGTGAAGCCTGAGATTGGCGCATTGGCTTCAACCTAGTGCCTATGACTTTGCTCCATGATTACAACGCAGCGTGTACTTGACTTTTCCATTGGGCCACTCTGCAAAAAAACGCTTGGTTGTTGAAGCCTCATCCAGCTTCCTTAACCTGTTCTGTCACCAAAATCGGCTTGTATGAACAGCTGCTGCCCTGTCCTTTTTATTTAAAAATTTTCCATTTAGGTTGTTTCAGATCTCTTTAGATAAGCCCAGATGGACCTTTTCCTGAAAATCATGATAATACAGGCCTTCTACCCATTCTGGTAAAGGTTTGCTGTATATCATGGAAACTTCTGATGATTGGATAAGACTGGAGAAAAGTATTTGATTGGTGAGAAATTTAGAATTGTGTTGAATTTCATAGCTAGAGAAGCTTAGTATCTTATGAAGCCCTGACTGTTTTTCATGTCTTCTCTGTCTGATGAGTCTTTTTTTTTTTCTGGTATCTTTGACTTGGGCCATTCAAGAGCTGCCTATATTAATGAAACTGCTGAGTGTGTATGTTGGCAACTCTTTCTCAGCATTAAGTTGCACAGAGGCATTAATGTGTTTTGAATAGGTTCATTGAATCTTTAAAAATGGTTTTAAGGTTTTAAAAATATCTTTTCATATAGTTGTCACTGGATATTGTTTTTGTGGTGACTTAAACAGCTGATGTTTGCCAATGTCGGGCATGCTGATTCCTGTACAGAAGAGGTGCCCCCTTGGCTGCATACAGACTACCTTGTAAGGTGCTTGGATTAGGTTAGGGAGAGGTGTAAGGTAGTGAGTGGGTGGAACTTTTCCAGTTCCAAGTTTGTAATTCATTCCATTTGTTTTCTAAGTTCTTTTTCATTTTTAAAAGCTCACTTAAAGATAATAGCCTTCTTTCCCATTCTAGGCTGTGTGTGAGAAAAGGTGTTAATGTGTATGTATGTATTTTATATACCTAACAATGCAATGGATCATCTTTAAAATCAACTTATACTTTATAATAAGGACATTTAAATAGACCGAGAGTCTACATAATTATGACACTTAAAAGTTTAGAATGTTTATATTTGTTGAATCTCACTTTTGCTGATTCAGTTAATTTTGTTAATAGAAGAAAGAAAACAGCAAAACCTGAGGGCCAATCCTGAAAGGCCGTTTGATAGCTACAGCAGGTACTGGCAAAGCAGCTTCCCAGACACCTCCAGGCTCAGGCGTGGGATTGACTCAAGTCTGTTACTGTTTTCCCTCTGCAGAAACCTTCTTCCCAGAGCCATCTTCAAGAATGGCTTACCACCAAATGCAAAAGCAGTCCATCCCACATTCCGATTCCAAATCAGAAAGGAAATTCTGCTCCTGGGTGTACACTTGGTGAAATGACAGTCCCAGTCTTGGGGCTGAAGTTGATGACCAAAGGACACTGGTATTCTCTGAGTTTCTGGAGAAGCTGGAAGATGCCTGGGAAGCAATCACTGAAGCTGCCGTAGCTCCCCTAGAGGAGGGTCCTCTTTAGGATACCCATCTTCTATCCCATGAGACTCCCTACTGTAGATGGACACGCAGGAGACCACTCCCTCACTTGGGATTCTGAGCCTCACCCCTAGCACTTCCTCAGACAGGTAACAATCTTGCAGCACAGCAGGAAGGTTGCGAACCTTTGTTCTTGCTCCTGAGGCTTCCTTCGTAGGAATGCTATTAATGTCTGTAAGTCACCAGTCACTAGCCCCTTGGATTCCTTGTTAAAGACTTCTATGCAGCCTTATCTAAAACAGTAATCTTAGGCTGTGAGTCTCCTGCTGTATTGTTCCTAAAATTGTATGGGTAGAAGAGGTGCCCTTAGTCATCCCTTTACATATGTGGTGCTTTCTAATGCGATCTTCTATGCATCACATACTATGCAGGTGAATTTCTCACTGTTAAGATAGGTCATCAGTAGAAGGCATCACTTCAAGATAGTTACTTTGAATTGAGGTTTGACCTCTTTTCCTGCTTTGTAATGGGTTCAGTGGTGAGGATGGGAGCTGTCATTCACATTTATGGGCAGCATTCCTGTTGATTAGTGGACCTAAGAGTCAAATAGGAAAATATAGCATGCTGTGTGATACAAGCTGGAGATGCTGTAGTGTTACTATCTGCAAGTTCTGTGCGGGCTGCCTTTTGGATTCCAGATGATCTGTCAAGGGTCTGCAAACTGGGCTGGTCACTTGTTTGTGTAAATAAAATGTGTTTGGAATATAGCCACACCCATTTTCTTATGTACTGCCTGCGGCTGCTTTCACACTGCAAGAGCAGAGTTGAGTAGCTGCAGCAGAGACCTGTGTGGCCCTTACAGCCTAAGATACTATCTGGACCTTCAGAAAACATCGCTGACCCTGCTTGAGAAAGTCATCCTTTTCAGGAACAAATATTCTTGATTTTCCTTCTCTCTTCTGCCCTTTTCTCTCTGTTCTTCTTTACTTCCTGTTTTCCTTGTCTCAATTTTGTTTTCTTTTACTCCTCTTTAGTTATCTTGCTACAAAGAAGACATGTTATATCGATATGCACTACTATCCCCTTAAACTTGAGCAACCGTAGCATTCCATCTTTCTTTAAAAAAACCCATCACAGTAGCCAAAATGAGGCCACCTTACCCTATGGAGCCAGAACCCATTAGCACATAGGGATTCAGAGTTCTAAAATTATGTGGCCGGGGCCTCTCATTTCACTCACACAGAACTGACTCTGGCTTTATTTCTTCTTTATTAAAGTAAACCAAGATTTTGTTTCTGGTAAAATTAGTTGAGACTAGTTGGACTTTTAGTCCTCTGAATGTCACATTTAGATGTGGAAAACGTTTTTTCACAGAGTAGAAACAAAGTCTGATCACAAACCCAAAGCATTGTTTATTCTTATATATTTTGTTCAGCTTTTAGGAAAATAAAAATGTGTTGGCACCGATACCTTTTCAGTCACATGCTTTCAAAATAATTTTATTAAAGGTAAGCCAACAAATAAAACATAGAGGCTTTTGAAGTGCTTTAATAATGATTTACAAAATTGGAGTTATAACCAGAGTATGACTGAAAAGCTATTAAAGTCTTCCTCCTTCTCCAAAAACTCAAGGATAAGGGGATATATCTTTTTTTTTTTTTTTTAA
>NW_016803361.1:986944-1013041 GCF_001698545.2 Rhinopithecus bieti
TTGAGACGGAGTCTCGCTCTGTTGCCCAGGCTGGAGTGCAGTGGCCAGATCTCAGCTCACTGCAAGCTCCGCCTCCCGTGTTTACGCCATTCTCCTGCCTCAGCCTCCCGAGTAGCTGGGACTACAGGCGCCCACCACCTCGCCCGGCTAGTTTTTTGTATTTTTTAGTAGAGACGGGGTTTCATGGTGTTAGCCAGGATGGTCTCAATTTCCTGACCTCGTGATCCGCCCGTCTCGGCTTCCCAAAGTGCTGGGATTACAGGCTTGAGCCACCACGCCCGGCCTAAAAGTGTAGTTTTTTAGAAGTATAGCCGTCTTCATTTTTATGACGCCCACTGCAGCCTTCATCTCCCAGGCTCAAAGCGATTTTCACACCTCAGCCTCCTGAGTAGCTGGGACTACAGGTGCATGCCACCACACCCAGCTAATTTTTTTTTTTTTTTTCCAGTTTTAGCAGAGATGAGGTCTCACTATGTTGCCCAGACTGGGAAGTCTTTTGAGGCAGCCTTCAATATAATTCATCCTTTGAAACCTCAGAACAGAGTCTTGTATTCTACAATGGATGGATTGGAAGACTTGAAGACCCAGCCTCTTTCCTTTATAGATAATCAGACTCGGGCAGAAACTCAGAGCTCTCAGGGCTTTGCTGTGCTGTGCCATGTCATGCCGTCCTGGAGCCCAGGGAACCACCCTGAGCACTTTGTGGAGTGTGTCCTTGCTCAGGCTTTTGCCTTGGGATTGAACCGAGGCTGGTCAGTTCCTTCCACTTACCTCCTCTCTGTCTGATCTTCCTTTTCCCAGAGCCTCAGTGCTTGATGCTCAGTGCTCAGGAGATGTCCTTTGCTCCATCGTTCAGAAGGGCAGTTGTGTGGTTATGCTGCCGGGTGAGCACAGACCCACGTCCTTTCTCCCCTAGCTGGGGCCATCCCACACGGGGTGCTCAGTATGCATGCCTCATGAAAGCGTAGACTGTCCATTTAAAAAAAATCAGGTACTCACGGTATTACAATATGCCAGGGGTTGGACAAATGGATTTTTTACCCTTTTTTAAAGGGTTATGTAAAAAAAAAAAAAAAAAGGCGACTATATGTGGCCCACATAACCTAAAATATTTACTTCCTGACTCTTGTATAAAAGCTCTACTGATTCTTGCAGTACTCATTAAAGATCAAATTGTATAGAGAGGCAGAACTTTTTTTTTTCTCATATAGTCCAACATTTTTTCATACAGTCCAGCAATTCTTTTAGATTTTAGAGTAGCTTGCCTGTGCATCTCAGTACACAGCTGCTGTTACAGATTATTCCTGAATAATGCTTTTGCATTAAGAAAAATTATACCCCTTTGCCAATTGTCTACTTGTTAATGAATTGTGGGCATGTGATCATATCTATTAGGGTACGTAGTTAAAACTAAAAATGCAGTCTTTAAAAGTACAGTCTTCATTTTTATGAATCAGAGTGAACTTGACTATGGTAGACATTCCATTAACAGCAGTTCAGCATAAACAAGTTACTCATGAACTTAAAGCCAAGAATAGTGCCTCTCCCTGAAAGTATGCGATGTGTTGGTTTTACCCCTAGAACACTTCATTTCTCTTTTGTATCATATACTTGAAGGTTTCTCACTCTTCAAGCTCTGGTCGTGATATGCGAACATAAATGCCTGGTGTTTGCCTGTTTGACTTTCGAGTGCAGACCACACATTCTCTTAAAAACACCAGCATGTCTGTGGCATCTTGTCAAGACACCGGCAGCTTTAGACAGAACAAGTTCAGGGCTCTCCAGTCCAACCCGAGTCACCTGCTGGTTCTGAGGAGCCATCCTTGGCACCTTGCCCTTCCTCCTCCTGCCTCTGCTTATGCCGCCAGCTTCCTTCCAGGAGGCATATTCTCTGGGACAGTCCCCCACTTCCCCAGTGCAGCCCTGAACACAAATTTGTCACATTAGAAGCATTTTTATCTTAAAACTCTGTTTTCCTCTAGTATTTAGTTGTTGAGTTTAAATGCTGTTCAACTTATCAACTTTTTTTTACCCCAGTTTTCTATGATCTGCACCTCATAGTTGTCTTGTAGCTAAAGCTGCAGTACTTGGGAGCTAATTTTTGGGAAAGAGACTATACAAACAAGATTTGCATAATTTTGTATATTTATACCACAGGTAGGGATTATTTTTAGAGCCACTATAGCTTAAGGTTATTGATTTCAGTAGTGTGGTTTCTGCATTCTAAATAGTTCTCGGAGACTGTGTTAGTGACTGGTTTCAAATACATATATATAATATTTATACACACCACTGTGGAATTTATTTCACTGTGTAAATAGTGATATTTTCCTGTTCAAATGCTTCTATAGAAAGTATTTATTTTAACAAGAAAATTAACTGTCAAAAGGGCTTTCCAAAAAGTGTTCTTTCTAGCCACCCATCCTCCCCAGCTACCATGCTCAACCATTGAGTCCCCAAACAACAGTGAAAGCAGAAAGGTGTGGCCTTGAAACCGTCACTGTATTTGGGCAGATGCAACAGAAGCGCATCTCCCCACTGTCACCCCATCCCACAACAAAGTGGGACTCCCATCGTGGGTATGGCTGTGCCAGCATGGCATCGGGCGTGTCCCACGCAGCCTACTTCTTGCATGCACAGTTGGTACATTCAGCTGTACACTTAACAGCCTGTACAGGAAAATGAGCCTTAGTTGTAGCCCCAAGGAAACCCAAACCCATGCCTGTGAGATACGGAGAAACCACTGGTTGCCTAGAGAAAGCATTAAGGTGTATTTCTAGTTCCTCTCTCATGTTGGTGAAAGACACTATTCACACTCTCGTTAATCATGGGAGATAAGCATGTTATCTTCTGCACCTTGACTATGCTCGTGAGCACCTGGCTCTTCTCTTCTTCCTCCTCCCCTCCCTGTCTCAGTGTGCATCTGTGCAGATGTGGGCCAGCCCCCTTGTAACCAGTGGTTACAGAATGATACCATCTGTTCTAAGATGTGGTCAGCTTTACTTCTCAGGAGTCCTGTCCTACAATTCAGAGCACCCCTGGATGGGATGGAACCAGTGCTTTATGATCATGTTCCTCTTCCCTGTGCCCTGTCCTTGGGCACCTCCATGTAAGTCATGATCCTCATTGTGCAGGGCTGGCTGGACTGAGAATTGCAACTCCAGGACAGCAGGGAGCTTTGGGACTAGGCACGCAGGGGTTTTGTCATCCATTTGAACCATAATTTGCATATTTTCTTACGGCCTCCCTTTGTCTTTTCTAAATGAATGAGGCAGACACTTGAACAGTAATGCTGGAGAATGTTTTTTTTTAAGAGACTTTGTAAGCAAATCTGATTTTAAGATGAAATGTGAATGAGAAACTAGGTGCCAGGGAATTTAGCACTGAACTAGACAGTCAGAACTTTTTTAACTTTGCAGGAAGAAATAAATTTTGCTGTCGTCTAAATGTTCACAAGAAGTAATGTTGTAAATAGTTTTCTAAAAATATTTATTACCTGTGCTGTATACAAATTCATGTTTTGAGTGATGTTGGTTTGCATCGTAGTATTATAGAATATATTTTGAGCAGTGGACTTCCTTTCATAACACAGTTCACACATGGAGAAAGAACAAAAACCAGCAGGTTGAGAGCGTTTGGGGCGTTTGATCTGTAATGTTACATCAAATCTAAGCTTTAACTGCCCCTCTTTCATCTGGTTATATTTTATATATAATATATATACTATATATATATATTATATATATATTATATATACATAACACACACACACACACACACACACACACACACACAGGGGTATGATAAACTGGTCAGTGGTCAGTACCCAGATCTGCAGAGCAGATTTCCAGGTGTTCTTTCTGATGTGTTGCCCATAAGCAATAAGATCCTAGGTAATAACATTTATTCCGGGGCCCACATTGGCCCTTGTCTCAGAGGATAGGGTGGGGGTAGAACAGCTCTTGCTAAGACCTCTTGCCTTTGCCAGAGAGGTTGCTGTACTTGAATTTTTGCTTCTGTTTGTCTGCACGCTCCTTCATGTCATGGAACTCTAGCAATGGATGAGAAATCTGCCAGCACCAGACACATCAAAACTGGGCATGTAGATTGAAAAATTTGCAATTTTTCATGAATTTATAGGGTTTCCAGAATCTAGTTGAGGCAAAGCTCATTTGGCTATAGAGTAAATGTAAGACTTGTTACAATAGAAATTTAAGTGGCCAGTTCAATGTCCTTTGGCTATATTTGACCTACCGTTAAAAGCTAGCCCATTTCATATAAGCATCTTCTGTGCCTGGGCTTGAAATGTCTAAAGCTGCCTTCGTGTCTGGGATTACACCATGTAGGTCAGTATAAAGAGGGCAGTCACTCCTCCATTTTTCCCAGCGTGTCCGGTTCAGCAGATTTCTAAAGCTGTTAAGCAGCCTCTCTTTTTGACCGTCCTAAACTTTGTGAAAATAAATACCCCACACCCAGACAACCATTAATAGAAGTAATGTAGTTTTTTAGGCTTTTGGAATATGTCTTCTCTTTTGTATTTATGATGGTGTTTGGAATTTTTCACTAGTGTTTTTTTAGATTGAAGTGGGTGCATTAGGATAAAACTTTCCCTTGCTGATCCTGAAGGCAAGCAAGAGGAAAGAAATTGACCTGTATTGTATCATTAGGGAGGTGACTACTTCTTGTGGTGGTAGGGGTGGGGGGAATGGGGCATTGTAGGTTATGTGGGGGTACAATAGAATTCTGGCCTGAGGCTCCCCAAGTCTTATTACCTTGTATGAAAAATCCCCTTATTAGCCTCATTTAATCTCAATAGAAGCCTGCTGTTTACCCTCAGGGAACAAGTAGTTTTCAAAATTGAGCTCCTCCAAGGTCATTGGCCAATACTGTATGCAAGCATTGGTCATCTTTGTAAACTCATGGCATTATTTCCCCGTATGCATATTATAATACTAAGAAATTCATCCCCAACCTGTATGAAAAGCACAGCCCAGGGCCCTAATTGAGGCTAGCGTGAATGCCTTTGAGGGGCCAGGGGGCCATAGGAGGCCCATGCAATTTAACTGAAGCTCAGGTGCCACGTTGGATTTTTATTCTTATTAGGCCGCAACCCTTCTGAATGAGTTTAGGGCAGGGGCTGCTGATCCGGCTGTGGATTCAGGGAGCTCTAAAATGAATCTCTACCGTTCCTTTAAAGGTCTTTCTGGTTCCTCCCAGTGTTGTCATTGCCGAGGTCGATCTCGTAGTTGTTCAGTTGTGCTCTTTTTGCTGTTTTGTGAGTCTTAGCCAGTGATCCAGCTGCCCAAGGACAGGGCCTCCAGAGGGCCTAGCACCGTCCTGGTACCAAGCGTGTGCTCCCGGCCTGTGTGACAGTGTCTTTCCAGAGCAGTGAAATGAGATATTCTGCAAGTGGCAACCCAGAAGATCAGTGTGTATCTCTTGGGCCTGGATTTCTACTATGTTAGTGAGTGTAGGAATATACTGTGTCTTTAATGGATGAAAATTCAATGTATGCTGTGAATTTGTTGGTTTGAAACATTGAAATTTTTCATTAGACAATGTTTACATACCTCACCTGAAGAACCTTTGAGAGTGTATATATAAAATTTAAAAATATATTAAGTTGCTTTAAAACAATATGTATAGCTATAAAAGTTGGAGTTATTTTAACTTTGAATATGTACCAAGTCTCTTAAATATTGAAATCTTGTAGACTTCTTGTGCTTCTGTGTTTTGCTTTCCTATCAGGCCATGTAGGAACCTGTGTTCTTGTTATTGGTAGAGGGGCCCTCACTGAAATCCAAGCTTGGAAGGATTTCCTGTGTTGTTTCAGATTCTCTTGTTTGGTTTTGAGGGATGGGGTGTGGAGCCAGAGGATGTGTGGGAGGGGTTTCTCTAACATTGACATCTATTCCATGAGCTTTTTCAAGGCGCTTATTTTATGGCAGCGTATTAAACTTCTTTGATATTCAAGTGTGTCTGTGTAGTCACTGAAGAGCGCATAGAATGCCTTGGAGCTGGTCATTCAACTTGCAGCGTAAGGCAAAATTGATGAGTTGCCAGAAGGAACCACAAAGCAACACTTCCACCAAGTGTCAGGACTTAGAGAAGCCTTGTTTGCTAATGTCAGTAATAAATCATTTTGTGAGTTCTGCCTAACTTCAGGGAAAAGAAAAGACAGTGGAGGAATCCTTGAGAGTCCCATGGCAGGGTTGGAAAGGTGCCAGCATTTCATCCTGAGGGACAGGGAGCAATGAAGGGCAAGTTCCTGACCTCAGGCTAGCCACTGGGAAGTGTACAGGCCACAGGCCAGGGCTACCCAGCTCTCAATGCCTTTGTTGGAGTATGGCAGAAAAAGTCCTTCCATTTGCTAGCCTCATGAGTTTTTTCATTGTATGCTTTCAACTCTGCTTGAAGTGGGTCAGCGTAAGGACCCACAAGAAGCTCATCTGACTGTGCCATCACTATGCAGAACCACCTCCAGCAAAAATAACCCCACAGCTGACTGCCAGGCCACCCCTCTGAATCTGAATTTGGAAGACTACCTCATTCCAGATTAGTTGTTTTCATTGTTAAGATAGACCTCTTTTCCTCCAGTAGTCATCCTGTAGTGGAATAACGAAAATACCCAAGAGGTGCAGACTGGCTGCTTTGGGGTGAGGGGACATCTCAAAAATTAACTCTGAGGGTTTTGGGTTTAGGGATGATAGAGGTGTCATCACCAATCTCAGAAAAACTTGGCAGCCCTAGTAATCAGGATGTTGCCTGTTGGAAGTCTGGGCACTGCTTTTTGGCCTCCATCCTCCCAACCAAGCCTGGCTGTGCCCATTCCCTTGGCTGGGGATTTCCTTTTAGCAGTGAAATTTGCCACTGATTTTTCTTTAACTCAGAAATAGCAAACTGGTGGCCTACAGATGTGTTTTCTTCAGCCTCGTGTTTAAAAAAATACTTTGAGCTTTTCTTTACATAAAGATTGAGAGTTCTGACTTCTCTTTTTAAAAAAAAATGAAAAAGATGAAGATTTGACAGAATTAACTCATGGTAAGAGTCAGCTGGCATGAGACTGGAAAAATGTGCCTTTCAGGACACCACAGCCCCTGATTGTCAGTTCCCATTTGACCACTGGTTCTTCACGGCAGGGGAATGGGTGTGTGTACCTGCTGCCTTATCAGATGTGGCGACGCAAACGACAGGCCAGGTGACTGACAGGTAACCGACTGGCCTTGCGAGACAGCAGCATCCAACCCCATTGGAAGCCATTTTCTCTCCTGCACACTGTTCATTACATTTCCTCCAAAAGCCCTAATTTTTTTGAAGGCACGGAAGTTATATCAACTGGCCACTTTCAAGATGACCCATGTGCTGTTAAGGTGTGGCTTGTATTACCATTGCCCTGGCCCGATTTTCCACGGAAATCTGTCCATGGTTGTGGCTCATGGTCCTGGCTCAGGCTTCCGTTTAGTGTCAGTGACCCTGCCCAGCCTGCCTGCCCAGGCCTGGCCTTACCCAGACATCCATCCTGAGTCCTATAAAATTATGCTTGCAGTGTTCTCATCTGAATGGTGACGGAGCCACTGCAGACGTATGTGTGCCTGCTTTCTCCACCAATTTCTAAGAGTCACTGCGCTAGGGACAGGAAAGTGAAACTCACAGGACATCTGAGAAGTCACACTATTGATTGCTCTGATGGCTCCGAAACCCTCAGAGCCAGATTAAAGATGGGTGTGGCCCTGTGCGCAAACTTACAGAATGTCCATGTCACAGCTATTCCTTGAAGGGAGATGAGGATGAGCAGCCTCCCCAGCTCGGCCGTGCACTGACAGACCCCAGGGGTCTGTGAGACCCCTCTCCCAGGGTGCCCTCCTTCTTCAGGAGGAATGGACTTCAGGAAGGGCAGGGAGTTCCAGGGACAGACGTCCTATGTGTGTAGCCCCTTGGAGCCACCCTGGATGATGACCCATATGTGATCTGCCCAGAAGCCCTAGGAGAGAATGCTAGCAGCACCGGGCCCGCTCTCGGTGGAGAAAAAGAGACCAACAAGGCAGAGTGAATCAATGTCATGTTCACATGGAAGACAACAGACAACATGGACATAGTCTAAAACAATACTTCCGGGGCAGGTGCGGCTCCCTCACGGGCCTGTTCTAAACCAGCCTCTAGGAGTCGATTCAAACAAGACTACAGAAACCCCCAACAAAACATGCTACGACCACATAGCATCTGAAAGGCAAAACAAGACGCTGGATGTTGACTTTAACATATAAAAATACTATAACAAAATGAAATACAAATATATATTAGAATCTGTAAGTATTCTGTATAAAGAGATACTTTTGCGGTTAGGCTACCAGCAGGCAAAGAGGAGACAAAGTCCAGCCTTTTCCACTTCCTGACACCTTCACCGGGAGCCCCGGCCCTGTTGCCAGTGGTGTTACAAGGCCACAGCTCCCTCGGGACGCACCCTGCTGTATCTCTTCATGTCTAAAATGCAGAGCGAACTAGGGGTCTTCACAAAGGGGGGCAAGATGTGGAGAGAGGACTTCTCAGAGGGGCGATTTCGCAGTAGCCGCCTTCCGGACTTTCAAGCGGAGTGTGAACAGGCAACGTGAGTGCTGACTCAACTCGCTGGTTGATGGCCAAGTTGGAGAAAAAGTTGGTCCTGGGGCACACAGCTCTCAGCTCACCTCATGGTGGATTCCAATCCTCAGACTGCACCGAGGTCAGCGCTGCTGTGCTAGGAGTCTGGACCATGTGGTGGGGCTGGTCAGGGGAGCCTTAAACTCACATGGTGCTCCCTGGGAACAAATACGCCAGCCGCTCACCTCCCAGCTCCATGGCGCCAGGTGAGGGGTGAGCGTCACCTGTCTACAGGTACCCTTTCCACCTCCTGCAGAATGAAGAGGCCGCCTGCCAGTCAGTGCCCTTCAAGCCTGGGAATTGACTTCTCCAGGGTGGTGGGGAATGGTGGTGGCCAGGGAAGCTATCTTTCTCAGGGTTGGTGAGTCCCAGAGCAGCTTTCTTCCAGGGAAGAGGCAAGATGGCTGCTCTTGAGCTTTTCTGCCCCATCCAGCCTGGTGCAGATGCTCTGCAGGGTCCCAACGTGGCCTGGAAACTCAAAGTAAGAGAGGGATGCCATGTGGTCCTGGGAGAAGCCCCATGAGGCCCAGGCTGCAGTCTACTTGTGGGTGGGGCCAGACATTGTGGCCTTGCTCAGAGCTCCAAGCAAGTAGATCCCAGCCCCCTGGTGAGGGGCAGATCCTGCCATGAGGACACCTCCCACGTTAGGCAGGGCAGGGCCCTCTTCCCATCACAGGGACCCCAGGACTCATAGTTGCTAGGTTGAGTCCCCGTGGCATGGGACATGCCAGGCACCCTCTACCCCAGCTCTAGCCTTCTAATCAGCATCAAGGGCTCCCCTCATTGCCCTGGGCGGGGGACATGGGCAGAGGACATGGACACAATGACACTCTGAGCCTCACCTGAACATACACCCAGCCATACCTCCTGGTCACAGGTGGAGGGAGCCAGGGCAGAGACATGCTCACCACCGCTGCCCACCAGAACTCCCCAGGGGTGTGCCCTCTTGGTGAGGCCTCTGGGGAAAGAGAGTACAACTTTGCCTCCCTTTAGCCAATTCACAATTTGGCCTCATAAACCATCTTTCTACGTTTTCACTGTGTATAGAAGAGAAGACGATGCAGTCAGGCAATCATGTATTCAGTGCCTCTTCCAACACTTGCTCCTTCATTGCCAGCAACCCTCTGGCCTGGGCCACTGTCTGTGGCTGGAGCCATCACTCAGCTCAACTCTTCCCAGGCATCCTGGTCATTCCTGCGATGCTCTGGGATGAGTTCACATCTGTCCATTAGGCCAGAACGCCCACAGTCCCCAGCCCTGGGTTAGGCACATATATACTTATTGATGTGATCAATGAAAATAGGTCTTCTAACTCCTCTGGCCTCCCAAGACCACAGTCGGGGAGTCTACACTATTCATTTAGTCATCCTGCCTCCGACCTCTGGCCATTTTACAGCTGAGGAACCCGAGGCCCAGGCAGGGAGAAGTTTGCCCCGAGTGATAGAGCCAGTGGGAACTTCCCAATGCCTGGGGCACTGTCCCTTCCACTGCTCCCTACTGGCCTGCAGTGTGAAGGACTCTGAACCAGCTGCTCCCTCGTCAAGCCCCTGGGCCAGACCCTCACACCCAATCCCTCTGCCAATAGGTCACCGACAGCTTGTGGCTGACTGGTGGCTGGGGAAGCCCAGGACCAATGCCCCTTCTGTGACCAGTGTCTAGAGGTGGATGATGTTTGTTTACCTAGAGCAAAGAACCCCCTGCCCTTTTTGGTGGGGTCTGCCACCCTAAGCAGCCCCTGTGGCTGTTTCCTCCACATAAGTCCTCCTTGAAGCTACAGTAGTCATCCTAGAACTTTAGGATTCAGCGGCCTGGTCCTAAGAACCACCTCCACCCACAGCCTCATTCCCAAGCAGTGGCTGCAGTCAATCCAGCGGGGAAGGGTCCGACCCTCCCTGGCCAGCAGGAGGCGGCATCCCCGCTCCACAGCCTGGCCTACCACCAGCAGATTCTGTAGCAGCAGAATGAACCAGGCTGGCTGCCCGGGGAGACTGAGAGTACTTCATGGTTGCCTGCAGAGGGGTAAGAGGCTTCTGGGGCCACGGACCCAGCTCCAAGCCAGCCTGGGCCACAGGCCAGAGGGAAGGGTTGGTTTGGAAAGCTGTCATTTTTCTTCTCCAGACTCAGGTAGCAGATAAGGAGGGGTGTCATCGTTCTGCACTTCTTGGCCTGACCTCACGCACACATTCATTCAACAAATACTTATTAAGCGCCTATTTGTGCAAGGCACTTCCGGAGAGGGCAGCCCGCAGCTCAGGCCTCGCCCACCCCCGCTGCCCCCAGCTATGACCCAATTTGCTTTTAAAAGGCTGCTCTGGCACCACCCCATCCAGGAGGGCCCAGCTGCCCAGGAGCCGTCCTGTGATGACCTGCACCCCAGCCCAGCTGCTGGCGACTGTCGCTGCTGCTGCAGCGGCTGGGCCCCCTTGCCCACCCTCACCCGCCTGTCCACGCCCAGCACTATGCGCAGAGGGCACAGCCACATTTGGTGGGCTTTTCCACCTCCTCGGCAAAAGAGGTCCCATCGCTGCACTCAAAGGTGAACTTCCTCCGCTTCAGCCGAAGGCCCTGGCAGCAGCCCTGGCCTGGGCACGAGCCCCGGCACTCCACCCATGACAGGGGGCGCGTGGTCTGGCAGATGGCATAGCCCCTCTGGACCTGGTGAAAGTCCCGGACAGGGTCCCCCCGGCACTCGGACTCTGGATGGGACAGACACCAAAAGAAAGCCTCAGGGCACGCCCATGGGTGAGCTGCTGCCTCCAGGGAGGCAGAAGGAAGAGGAGGAGTAGGGCAGCATCTGTGGGGTGGATCCTTTGGCTCTCAGACCCCATCTCTGTGCCCAGCATACTTCCGCCTCCCTCTGACATGCACAAGCTTCTTCCCAGGGCCTACAGTCTGGTCCTAGCGCCAGGGCCCTCCAGGACAGATTGAACTGCCGGAGGGAGGTGAGGTCCCCATTGCTAGAGGCGTGCAAGAGAGACTGGAGGCCCTGGAGGCAGTAACATTATGAAAAGGGTTCGTGCTGGGGAGGGGGTGGTCTAGGGGATCCTTAAGGTGCCTGAGTTCTGGGTTTCTCCAGCTTCTCCCTGCCCAGCCTTAACAGTCCGGATTCCAGCAGAAGCCATCTTGGTCAAGCAGGCCAGGGACGGCCTGGGAAGGAGTCCCCACCCCTCGGACTTCCTGCTGCCACTCCCAGGTCATGAGGTGATGGGGCCAAGGTACAGAGGTTGGGCCAGGAGCTGTTACCCTGGGTGGTCTCTTCTGCAAGGAGAGACCCCAGCCAGAAGAGGCGCATACCCTGGATAAGGGAGCTGCAGGGCAAACTGGGCCAAGAGAGACCGGGAGCAGTGCCCAGAGGGTGGAGGGACCCTGAAAGCCCCATAGCAGCCCATGGTACAGGGCTGGGGGAGGACAGAAGGGCTGCCGAGGTTGGGAGGAAGAAAGAGTCAAATTGCTAAAGCAATTTGTGGGGGACCCTGGGGAGTGCACGTCAGGAGGGGGGCCCCTGACCTTGCTCACACAGCTCGCCCGAAAAGCCGGGGTCACACACACAGTGTGCCCCCTTGGTGGCTGAGGCCTGGCAGTGGCCATGCAGGCACTGCAGGCCTCTACAGGGCTCTGCCAGGGCCCCGGCCTGGTTGCACAGGGCCCCCGAGTACCCATCCTGGCACTGGCAGCTGTAGGAAAGAGCGTCGAGGGGCACACATTGCCCATGGACACACCTGCAGGGGACAGAGAAAAGGCGCTGTGAGGACAAACCCAGCCAAGCCCCACCCGACGCAGCCTACCCAGCCCTGACTTCACAGGTCTTCTATTCTGTTCCCAAGATTGAAACAAAGGGAGCTGCATGCGACTGCAGGGCCCCAGGCTCACTTGTGGCCATGACAGGGGCCATCAGCAGGCTGGTCACAGTGCAGGCCCACCCAGCCGGCCTCACAGTGGCACATGGGCCCCGGGGTGGCGTTGGGCTGGCAGATGCCATGCAGGCAGTAAAGCTTGAGGCAGGGTTCACAGCCTGGCACCACGCCTGGCTTCATCTGAGTCTTGGTGAAGTCCTGCAGCTCGTTGTTGATGTACAGGTTTCGGATGCAGCCGTGGAAGCCAGTGCCATTGAGGATCTGCCACAGGCGGAAGGCAGCTGAGTTGACGTCCACGGGCATCCCTGGGGTAGGGGAGGGAGCATAGCTGGGCTGAGTCAGGCTCGGGCTATGCCGGGCACCCACCTCTGAGGTCTGGGCAGCTCCATGGCCTTCCCTCTTGCCTGCGGCCTCTGTCCTTCATCTCTGCAACCCTGATCCAAGGTCCTCTGCCACCTTGGAGGGCCCAGGCTCCCTTCCCAGAAGAAAGGGAAAAGCTGCTTCCTCTGTGATTGGAGCTGGGGTGTCAGGCCTGGTGGTGGCCAGCTGCCACGTGCGGCTCTGAGGTACCTGTTCCTAAAGTCTGGCTGCCCTCGCCAAGGCGCCTTCTCTGCCTGGGACACCAGCTTTTACCTCCCGGAGACCCCAGCCCTAGCAAAGGGGCGGGACCGAGACATCATGTGTGGTGCTGGGTCACTGCTTTTGTGGCTGTCCCTTCTCAGCAGCCCTCTGAAGTAGGGCTTGCTAAGCCCCATTTGACAGATGCTCATGACTGGCCTGAAGCTGCACAAGGAGTAAGCTGCGGAGCTGGGCTGAGGCCCAGGGCCATCCCTCACCTCTGCCCCAGCCTCAGCATGCCCCCCACAGGGTGTGGAGACGGCCCCGCTGCATCCAACAGCCTGCTTATCAAGACCGAGAAACGCTTGCAGGTGGTCGATAGGGTCATCTAGCCTGCAAAGCCTCTAAGGCCAGCTGAGGCAGTCCCTGGCTGATGCAGGGACTCCGTACCTGAGTCTTCTTGCAGTGGCTCTGAGCCTCTGAGGGCCCCAAGACTGGGAATGGACCCTAAGCCATTGAAAAGCCCCTTCTAGCCCAAAACCAAGAGGAAAGGTGCCCAATGTGTTGCAGACAGCCTGGACAGTCCCAGGACCTCCCCTAAGCCAGGCCTTGCACCCAACCCAAGTATCCATCCTTCTTGGTCAGTCTCAGCCAGGCAGAGAGCAGCTGGGCCTCCAGGCAGCGAGGCCAGTCCACCTGCAGCTTGACCACCACCAGGACCATCTTCCCACTTGGCATTTCCCACAGTGCAGTCCCTAGGCACCAGCTCTCCTGGCTGGCCTCAGGCCAGACAGCAAAAGAGGCCCCACCAGGGCCAGGTCCTCACCTCCCACATAGAGTGGCGCCTCGCTGTTGAGCGTGTAATGTTTGCCAAAGTTGTCCATGGTCATGGGGCTCCCACCATCAATGGAGAGATTCACCATCTGGTCAAAGGCAACCAGCTCAACAGTGTGGAACTGCCCGTCGTTGATCGTCTCAGCACTGGAAGAAGAGGGGGTTCCCCATCCCAGGGAGTGGGTGTCAGTCTGGACCATCCCTGCCTGGGCACTTCCCCAGAAACACCACAGATTCTCCCCAGGAGACCAAATCTCTAAGGAAAAGGACTGTGGGGGCTCAATGGCCTATACCCTGATCCCTCTTATTCCCCTTCTTGGACTCCCTGGGGAAGGCTGAGAGGTTTGAGGCAGGGGTCTCAAACTTATGAGTCTCCCCCTCCCCATTAAGGAGCCTCCTCTAAGGTGGTGGTGGGTTGGGGAAGGACAGGGCCACTGCATAGGCCTCAGAGACCTCAGACCCAACCTTGGGCTAAACCAGATGGTTCAAGTGTCCTTCAAACTCAGTCCACGTTTCTAGAGGTCTCGATAACCACCTGCTTTTGGCCCAGGAGACCTCGCCCTGGCAGTCCCGTACCCCTGAGGGCAGCTGGGGGGCATGAGGAAGCCCTACCTGTAGATGGCAGAGCTGGGGTAGCTGCCTGGGTCGTAGCTGACACGCACATGGCCCTGGTACAGCTCAACTGCAATGTGGTCGTTGTCCCCGTTGTACAGAAGGATCCCATTGTCCTCTGCTGTGGAGACCTGATGGGCAGTGGCACTTTCTCTCCCACCCCACCCCATGCAGCAGCAGCACAGGCTAGCAGGTGGGGCAGAGAGGGCACCCAAGATTGGAAGAGAGATGTTCTGTGCAGAGCTCTCTTCCCCCACCTGGCCAGCCTCCCCAAGGCCATTCCTCCAGGGGGCGCCAATAGGGGCTGCAGCCTCTGGTTCAAGCCCCATCCACTGCCAGCCTAGCCAGGTCTGGGCAGGGGAAGGTGACGGGCCACTGAGGCCTGGAAACTCTGTGCCGGGAAAGCAGCCAGGAGACCTCAGGACAATCTTCCCAGAGAGGGAAATTAGACTGGGACCCCTGTCTGGAGGGTGTGGGTAGCCCTGTCCTGTGGGCCTTGGGGAGCTAGCTGCTAAGAGGGGGGGAACTACAGAGAGGACAAGTTCAGGAAGGCTCTCTGACAGCCAGAGTCAACCAAGCCTAGTGGAAGGAGCCACTCAGAAGGTAGTGTCTGTCGCTGGAACCGTGCAAGCAAAAGTGAGATCTTTGCCTCAGGAGGGAGATCCCTCTAAGATGCTGTAGGAGCCATGATCATTTTTCCCTGTCTTGTCCTCCTCCCTCCATTTCTTCTGGTAAAGACACTGAGCCCTCTGGTCTGTGGAGCTGGGCACATGACCCAGGCTGTCTAGTCATACTGTCCCATCTCCTTGGACTCAGCGGCTGGTTCAGAGATGGGCATGTGACTAACGCCAGGCCAATCAGAGATCTTCCTTGAGCTGACCGAATTAGAGCTGGCAAGGAAGAGCCTTTGTAAATCACTGTCTGGTAAAAGATGAGGATAAACCAAGGACGTGCCCGAGGCAATGGCTGGTTAGGGTTTTGGTGAATTTTATTTTTGGCGGTTAGGCTAGCTGTTGTCTTGCCATGTAGACTATGTAAGTGGATAGGATGTTGGAGATGTGACGTAGGGGAAGAGAGCAGAATGCGCATGTTTGAGAGGCTGAAGAGTTCTGAGAAAAAAGGAGAAGAGGACAAAAGAGAGGGAAGAAAGATGTGGCATTTGTGACAGGGAATGGAATTCGAGGGAAAGAGAAAGATGACTAAAGGAGAGTTTAACGTTCTTTATCATGTGCTGTGCAATATAAGCCACTCTCCTCTCCATCCCCCAAAAATATTTAGCAAAATATTGATATATTTCATCAATGCTGTTGAAGTGGGACTTGCTTTATTTTCCCCTCAATAGGAAGATGTTCTGAGATGGAACTGAAGGCATGAAAAGGACAATTTAAGGGACCCTAGGGACATACAGTTAAAGGTATAAGCCCAAAGTTAATTCTGGCCACGTTCCAGCCACACGTAGAAAGCCTGTCTGCAGCACTGGAGGCAGACACTGAGGAGCAGCCTCCTCAAGAAATGGGACAAGAAATGGTGGGAGGGGATGATGGCAAGTCTGGTTTTCTGGATTCAGTTACCCATGAGACCACGTCCACCCCTGCCCTGGTTTTGTGACACTATAACCTTTCTAATTGTGCTTAAATTAGTTCAAGCCGAGATTTTGATACCCATATACAAAAGGTTTTGATTACACAGAGTCCTTCCAGTTCCCCAGGCACCATGCAGGGATGCATCTTGATGCTCTGGCCTAAGCCAGGGTCCCCTGCTCCCTGACTCCCCTCTGTGACCAAGCCCCGTGGCACGCACCTGCAATGTGATGTTGGCCCGTGGCCAGTTTTGCAGGTCAGTGAACTGCAGGTAAGTGTCCCGATCCACAAAGTTGACACTGAGCAACTTCTCACACTCAGGGCCACCGAAGCCTGGGAGGCACTGGCACACGGGCCTGTTGCCCTGGTCCACACAGTTGGCCCCATTCTGGCACTCAGTCCCCTCACAGGGGCTCTTGGGGGTAGGCAGATGGGGAGGGATCTCACAGAGCTGTCCACTGAGAGAAAAGGACACAAGTCAGAGAGGGCCAAGGAGGAAGGGGGTATCTTCCTCTCCCATAGTCCTGGAGAGAAATACACTAAACATCTTGAGAAAATGGATTCTTAAAGTGACAGAAGATGCTCTAATAAACACTTTTCATGAGAGAGCTGAGAGCCAGAAGGATACCAGGATACAAGTATGGCCCCTGGTCCAGCAGCATCAACATTACCTGGACACTTGATAGAAATGGGAAACCCACTGAATCTGCTTTTTAACAAGATCCAAGGTGATTACTGACAATGTCAATAACTCTGCAAGCCAGATTTTACTATATACATTTTACAGAAAAGAAAACTGAGATTTAAGACACAAGCATAAAGAGGGAAGAGTCAAGTTACTAAAATAAGAAATAAAAGAAGGGACATTACTACCAACCTTATAGAAATACAATGAATTATAAAGGAATATTATGAACAATGATGTACCAATAAACTAGATAACATAGATGAAATGCACAAATTCCTAGAAATATGCAAACTACCAAAACTGAACCAAGAAAAAAATAGAAAATATGAATAGACCTATAACTAGTAAAGAAATTGAATTAGTAATCAGAAAATTCCCAGGCCCAGATGGTTTAACTGGTGAATTCTACCAACCATTTAAAAACAATAAATACCAATTCTTCACAAACTTGTCCAAAACATAAAAAATGAAGGAACATTTTCTAACTCATTCTATGAGACCAGCATTACCCCAATACCAAAAACAAAGACATCACAACAAAAGATATCACAAAAAACTACAGACCAATATCTATTATAAATATTGTCACCAAAATCCTCAACAAATTACTAGGAAATCAAGTACAGCATAAAAAGGATTGTATACAATGACCAAGTGAGATTTACGCCAGAAATGCAAGGCTGGTTTGACCTCTGAAATTCAATTAATGGAATACATGACATTGATAGATGAAAAAGCAAAAAAAAAAAAAAAAAAAAAAAGGTTCATCTCAATAGATGCAGAAAATGCATTTGACAAACTTCAACATTCCTTCATGACAAAAACACTCCACAGACTAGGAATAGAAGTGAACTGCATCAACCTGATAAAGGGCATCTACAAAAAACACACAACTGACATCAAACTTAATAATGAGAGACTGAATTTTTTCCTCCTAAGATTAGGAACAACACAAGGATATTTGCTCTCACAATTTCTATTCAATATTTTACTGGAGGTTCTAGCCATGGCAGTTAGGAAAAAGGGAAAGGAAAAAAAAAGGAATGAAGGAAGAAGGGAGGAAGAGGGAGGGAAGGAGGGAAGGAGAGAGGGAAGGCAGGAAGGCAGGAAGGAAGGCAGGCAGGAAGGAAGGAAGGAGAAATAAAATGCATCCAGATGACATGATCTTGTATAAGAAACTCCTACAGATTCCATTAAAATGCTATTAGAATTAATGAAATAATTCAGCAAGATTGTAGAATACCAGATTAATGCACAAAAATCAAACAAAAAATGAAATTAAGAAAACAATTCCTTTATAATACATCAAACAGAATAAAATACTTAAGAACAAAATTTTTAAGTGCAAAACATATACTTTGAAAACTATAAAATGTTGAAAGAAATTAAAGAAGATCTAAATAAATGGAAAGGCATTCATGTTCATGGATCAGTATGCTTAATATTGTTAAAATGGCAATACTGGGCCAGGCATGGTGGCTCACACCTGTAATCCCAGCACTTTGGGAGGCCAAGATGGGTGGATCACCTGAGGTCAGGAGTCCAAGATCAGCCTGGCTAACATGGTGAAAACCAGTTTCTACTAAAAATACAAAAAATAAGCCAGGCGTGGTGGCACATGCCTATAATCCCAGCTACTCTGGAGGCTGAGGCAGAATTGGCTTGAACCTGGAGCATGATTGGTTGCAGTGAGGCCAAGATTGGTGCCATTGCACTCCAGCTTGGGGAACAAGAGGCAAGAACCTGTCTCAAAAAAAAAAAAAAAACAAAAAAGAGAAAAACAGGAACACATAGCTAAATTGATCCTTACAGATTCAAATAGAACCTAATCAAGAGCGCGCGAAGTTGATTTCTTTCAGAATCAACCATGCTGATCCTTAAAAGTTCATATCAGAAATTCAAGGGACCAGGAATTAGACCAAAACAAGCTTTAAAAAGAAAAACCAACTGGAGACTGGACACTTCCCAATTTCAAAATATATTCAAAAACTACAGTAATCAAGAATAGTGTGGTCTGGCTTCAGGACAGTCATCAGATTAATGCGAATAGAACGTTGGGATCCGAGAAATATCCCTTACATTTAAAAGGCTAGTTGATTTTGACAAGAGTGCCATGATCATTCAATTGGAAAGAATTATCGGCCGGGCGCCGGGGCTCAAGCCTGTAATCCCAGCACTATTGGAGGCCGAGCGGTGGGATCACGAGGTCAGGAGTTTTGAGACATCCTGGCTAACACGGTGAAACCCGTCTTCTACTGAAAAATACAAAAAGCTAGCGGGCGAGGTGGGCTGGCGCCTGTAAGTCCCAGCTACTGGGGAGTGAGGCAGTGAGAATGGCGTGAACCCGGGGGCGGTGTGTTTGCATTGAGCTGAGATCCGGCCCGCACTCCCAGCCCGGGCGACAGAGCAAGACTCCGTCTCAAAAAAAAAAAAAAAAAAAAAAAAAAAAAGAATTATCTTTTCAACAAATAGTGCTAGTACAACTGTATATCTGCATGCAAAAGAATGAAGTGGGGACCTCTACTTCACACCAAAGATAAAAATTAACTCAAAATGGATCAATGACCTAAATATAAGAGCTAAAACTGTAAAACTCTTAGAAGACAACATAGGTATAAATCTTCATAACCTTGGATTAGGCAACGGTTTTTTAGGATACCCACAACACAAGCAACAAAATAAAAAATAAACTAGATGTACCCAAATTATTACACTAGATGTACCCAAATTAAACACTTTTGTGCATTATCAAGAAAAGACAACCAACAAAATGGGAGAAAATACTTGTCAACATATATCTGATAAGGGGCTTGTCTAGAATATATAAAAGCCTTTACAACTCAATAACAAAAGACAAATACCTCAATTTAAAATGAGCAAAGAACTTGAATAGAATTTTTTTTCCAAAGAAGATATTTTAAATGGCTAATAAGCACATGAAAAGATGCTCAACATCATTGGCCACTGAGGAAATGCAAATCAAAACCACAATGAGCTACCACTTCACACCTTCATATACTGGTGGTGGGAATGGTGCAACCATTAGGAAAAACAGTTTGGTAGTTCCTCAAACAGTTAAACATACAGTTAACATATGACTCAGAAAATCCACTCTTAGGCATATATCCCCGATAATTAAAAACGTATGTCTACATAAAAACCTGTACACAAATGTTGATAAGATCAGCCTTCATTATAGCCAAAAAGTGGCAACAATCTAAAAGCCTATCAACTGATGAGTGGGTAAACAAAATGTGGTTATGTCCATACAATGGAACATTGTTTAGCCATAAGAAGGAATGAAGTGCTGACACATGCTACCACACAGATGAACCTCAAAACATGATGCTGAGTGAAAGCAGCCAGTCACAAAGGACAACAGATTGTACGATTCGACTTACAGGAAATCCCCAGAACAGGCAGATATATAGACACAAATATTAGGAGATTAGTAGTTGCCTGGAGCTGGGTAGAAGAGGGGCTGGTGTGACAGATAAGGGGTATGGGGTTTTTCTGGGGAAAATGAAAATGTTCAAAATCGATTGTGGTGATGGATGTACAACTCTGGGAATAAACTAAAAGTCATGGAATTTTACATGTAACTGAGTAAACTGTATGCTACATGAATTATATCTCAATAAAGCTATTTTTTAACAAATGAGTGAGCAGAGCATGGGACATGGGTGGCCGGAGAGAGGGTGGGCCCTCCAACCTCCCAGGGGAGCCCAGTGGGCTGGTAGATAACCTTTGTGGCAGGACATGTCTTCAGAGGCTCAGCTAGGCAGATAAGTGACAGCACACTGCCCTGTCATCTGCACCCACCTCTCACCCCCTGCACCAAACAGGTTAGGGGTCCTCTGCCTAGCCCCTGGGCAGTTACATGACTTTCCCAAGGCTGCACAGCTGGTGACTGGCAGAGCCATGGTTAAAACCCCAGCATCCAACTCCCAGGCTCTGACCCATACCCCTTTCCTTCGCCATGGCTGGAGGCTCCTGCCAGCCCAGGGGCTGGCAGCCACAAGGAGTCACTCCTAGTGTGTCCAGGGGCTGCTCACCTGTAACCCTCAGCACAGAGGCAGGAGTAGCTGTTGACTTCATCCATACACTGGGCCCCATTCTGGCAGCGGTGGTCCCTGCAGTCATCCTGGTTCTCGCTGCAGTTGTCACCTGCGTAACCTGGCAAGCACTCACACCTGGTGTGGGGGGGACATGGGTAGTTGGGGGGTCAGCTACACAGAGCCTGGGAGGCCAGGGGAGTGCACCAGGGCTCCCCACACACAGTCTGTACATGTGAGGGAGAACATCAAGTTCCACTGAGGGAGGCTGTGGGGATCTCCAGGAGGTCACACAGAGCTCTGGATCTAAAAGGGCCCCAGCCCATCCTGGGAGCCTTTCCTAGTAGGAGAAGAGAGCTCATGTGGACTTGAGGTAGAGGCCTGGGGCTGAAAGAGTAGACCCCAGTGGCAGGGGGAGATGGAGTCTTGTCACAGAGGACCCACCCTCACCAGCAACAGCACTTCCAAGGCCAAGTGTCAGCCCCTTCCCGACCTCTCCAGCGGCTCAGCTGTACCCTCCCTGTTCTCCCAGGACCCGCTACCACGTGGCTGAGTTCCACAGACTCCCCCACTCCTCTTTCCCCAGCCTCCCAGTCCTCAGCAGGGCTAGTGCCCCCTGCTCAGTGGGTGCCTTGACCTCAGGTCAGCCCCCAGCTTCCCAGCTCCCACCATGCCTCAGTGCTGGCCCAAAATACTCCCTTTGGGCTACTGTCTGCCTATCAAATAAATAAAGGACACTCCTTTCTAGTAATGGCCTTGCTCTCTGTCCTACAGGACTCCTGATCCCCCGACACCAAACTCACCTCACCAAGCACTTCCCTGCCTTCACACCCGTGGATTCCAGAATACTGTCTCCTTTCTCCCAGCATGGTCCAGCCAGCTCACCTCCTCCAGGAAGCCTCCAGAGAGCGCTCCAGCCCTCACTGAGCAGTCCCCTTGTCTGATCTCCTTCTAAACTCCTAACTCTGAAGCTCAATCACACAACCTGGCAGATGGGTGCTCTTGCCTGGGTTTTTTACTCATTTCCTTGTCCAGTGTTTTTCAGGCTATAAGAAATACTTTCAAGCCCAGTACATGTACACACACACACACACACACACTCAAAACCAGATTCATACAATACTAATTATCCTTATTATATAAGATGGCATGTTGCTCTCTGATACTTTGTTTTATCTTTTAATGTTAATCTTGACATTAATATTAAACAGGGGCTGGGGCTCCCTTTATATCCAATTGATCACAACCCACTAATGAGTCTGGAGTTACAGTCTGAAAAATGTTATCGTAGCTAAGCCACCACTTACTCGTTCATTCATTTAATGACTATATATTGGATATATGTCTTGGGTTGCTGGTAATGCCAGGCACAGTTGAGCATGTCAGTTCTATCTTTCCACCAGGACAGGCAGTTAAGAGAACACGCACTCAACACTCCACTGTGTGCCACAGCCCCGGGTCCAGAGCTAAGCACAATGCTTACCCTTTGTGATTGAGGGACTGTGCTAGCAGCTCCAGGCTGGACAACGTACAGTCCTGCCTTATCCTACCCTCCAAGGAGGGCGCATGCTGCCCAATCTACCACTGCTGATTGGTCTGCCTGCCAAGCCCCACCCCTGGGAGCCCCCGCAGGAGTACAGTGTCCGTCCACCATTTGGATGGAGGCTCTTGTGGGCCCATTGACCGTGGAACCAGGCCTCAACAATCCTGGACTCTTGCTTCCTGTCGTGGGCCTCAGGCTGCTCCAGTTAGACAGGGGGCTCCTGGGGGACTCCATCCGAGCCCCTGGGCTTGGGTCCCTCAGCCACAAGCCCCAGGAAACTCTGGCCTGACCACCCCTTGCTGGCCTGACTGGTGGAATGCGGAGGTCCCAGAAATGAGACTATGTTTGCAAAACTGCAGTGGGAAGCATTATTTTAAAAATGTGTGACCTTTATAAAGCAGTCTTCAAGTAACAAACATTTTCACATATGCCGATAACAACCATGATGAAAATACAGACCAACAACTTTTACCCAAACCTCCTGGGACAGACAGGTTTTGGAATTCAACACTTTTTAGATTTTGGTAAGGTCAGACAATGCATATGACACAACCTACTGGTAGGAGCTGAGGCAGCCTCATAATCAGACTTACCCACATTTCTGCCACAAAATCTACACATGTTCACATTACACGGGATGAATAACAACAAAAAGCAATCTCATACCAGTGCAGGGCAGCTTTTGTTACCAAATACATCCAGGTCAGATAAGATTTGGCCATGAGATGGGATGCTTTCCTGAACTTTGTGGATTTTGTAATTGGGGATAAGAAATGGTGGATCTGGAATAATAGCCTGGAGCACTTAACAGATGCCAGACCTGGAGCTAAGTGCTTTCCATGCATTTTCTCATCTTACCCTTGCAACCATCCCAGGAGGAAGCTACTGTTGCGCCCAGTTGACAGATGAGAAAACAAGCTCAGAGCAGGCAAGTGACACATTCAGGGTCAGGCTGCAAACCCAGGTCTCTGTGGCCACAAAGCTGGGCACATCACCCCTCTACCCCAACCCCGCATGGATTCTCAGGAACCCTGTAGAGCTGAGACCAAACTCATTGGACAAATGAGGAAATGAGGGTGAGGTGCGGAGCCCAGACTGGAATCCAGTCTGACTCAGGGGCCCGAGCTCCTCCCTGGCCCTGGAAAGGGGCAACACTGACCTGGGCCCGTCCGGGGTGCCCACACACTGGGCCTCGTGTTGACACGGGTTCAGATCTGGAGAGCACAAGTCCACCAGCTGTTCACAGGCCCTTCCTGGGGAAAGAATGAGCAAGGGGCAGGAAAGAAGCTGCTCTCCTGTGCTCTGTTGGGTGGCCAGACCCACAGGAATCCTCCTGCAGACACTGAGGCAGGGACCCCCTTCCACTCCTGGGCATGGGGGCTCAGGGCTGTCTCTGTCCCCACCTCCCCAGACACTGCTCCCTGGTGCACTTACCCTCATACTGCAGGGGGCACTGGCAGGTGTAGTTGCCTACGCCGTCCACACAGACACCCCCATTGGCACAGGCGTGATCCACACAGTCATCCGTGTTCACCCCACAGGTTGGTCCTTCAAAGCCGGTGGGACAGGAGCACCTGTGCGGGGAATGGGAGGATGGAGAGACAGCCCTCCTGGAACACTGGTGGAAGCCTGTGGCTACTGGTCAATATCACCATTCCACAGAGTTAGGGTCCCTACTCCGGGTCAGGCCCTTGCCAGGTGCTGGGTAGGGTTAGAGGTGACCAAGACTGACCCTGCCCTCATGGGATTCACTCACAGTCTAGTGGGGAGGCTAGAGGAGATGGGTGGTGAGAGGAGAGGTAGTGAGGACTAGGATGGTGTAAGCACTGAAGCCAAGGAGGTGGCACAGAGGGGCAGGAGACACCTGGCTCCTCCTTGGCACAGAGTGATAAGGGCAGGCTTTCTGGAGGAGGTGATGAATTAACCAAGGACCCTGACAAGGGAGAGCAGGAAGGGGAGGAAGGTGACTGGGGCAGCGGTGTTTGTAAAAGCCTGGAGTGGCCAGGCGCGGTGGCTCATGCCTGTAATCCCGGCACTCTGGGAGGCCAAAGCAGGTGGACCACCTGAGGTCAGAAGTTGGAGACCAGCCTGGCCAACACGGTGAAACTCTGTCTCTACTAAATTACCAAAATTAGCTGGACATGGTGGCATGTGCCTGTAATCCCAGCTACTTAGGAGGCTGAGGCAGGGGAATTGCTTGAACCTGTGAGGCGGAGGTTACAGTGAGCCAAGATCATGCCACTGTACTCCAGCCTGGGAGACAGAGCAAGACTCTGTTTCAAAAAAAAAAAAAAAAAAAGCCTGGAGTGGAAGGGAACCCCACAGCCAGTCTTCTACAGGGGCCCTGCCCATCCACACAGTCCAATACTTCAGGAGCACAGACTTCAGGCATGGTGAGCAAAGGGCTGCAGTGAGCAGGAGCCTGGTCATGAGGGTCCCTGGGGATCAGTGACCTTCAAACCAGGATACACCTTCCCCTGGGGCAGCCAAGGTTTCCAAGGGGTGTGCGAATCAGAGAGAGGTCCAAGAAATTAATTTCCAGATCTTCAAATATCTGCACGGGCTCCTCCCTAAATTGACCCAGCCCAGAACTCTAAAAAGGTGGCATCTGTCCCAGCCCCAGCCCTTACAGACTGGGGGGTGATGGGACAAGCCCTACAGGTAGAAAGGTGGGCATGCTTCCAGGCACCAAATAAAGGGGCAGTTAGGAATCCTGATGTTTAGAAAGTGAATGAATACATGCAATCTAAGTCAAGAGGTTTCCAGTTCTGTGCACTGGAAGTAATTGAAGGAAGGCCTCATGGAACTGTCAGCTGATAGAACATTAAAAATAATCTTGATGGCAGGTCACTGTGGAGATGTGGCTTATAAACCGGGAGGGCTTTCAAAGAATTGAGTGACATGGCTATAATAAAACTCCTAATCTCACCAGTTTATTTACATGAACAAACTTTCCCAGCATTTATATCTATAAAAACAAAACGAAACAGGAAAAGATCAACCGCTGTGTCCTCTCTCATTCTGCAACATTCACCCATATACCAGCTGAGAGAAGAACAGAACAAAAAAGCACCCCATCCATCTCATTAAGAGAGATACATTCTAATAAAATTTTCCTTCTACGTGTAATAATCTGCAACCCAGTTCCATAATACAGTTATGTTGTTTCAAATTACGTAGGGATAACTCACAGCAAAAGAAACTTTAAATCAGAAGCTTATAGTGATAAGAAATAAGAAAAAAACCTTAAGTTTTACCTTACACATACCCATGTTGGGGACAGAGATGTATGGCAGAGTACTCAAGAAAAGACTCTAGCATAAAAACATATTCGGTTAGAAAAAAAAGACAGGAGGGTAAGGAGCAAAATAAAATACTAGTTAGAGGAGAAAAAAGAACAAGGTAAAATGTTCAACTGTTAAAGAAGAACTTGTGTCATTTTAAAATGGTGTCCAATTGGCCAGGTGTGGTGGCTCATGCCTGTAATCCCAGCACTTTGGGAGGCCAAGGTGGGAGGATCTCTTGAGGTCAGGAGTTCGAGACCAGCCTGGCCAACATGGTGAAACCCCATCTCTACTAAAAATACAAAAATTAGCTGGGTGTGGTGGTGCATGCCTGTAGTCCCAGCTACTTGGGAGGCTGAGGCAGGAGAATTACTTGAACCCAGGAGGCGGAGGTTGCAGTGAGTCGAGATCTTGCCACTGCACTCCAGCCTGGTGACAGAGCGAGACTGTCT
>NW_016803361.1:1013096-1052396 GCF_001698545.2 Rhinopithecus bieti
TTGCCACTGCACTCCCGCCTGGTGACAGAGCGAGAGTGTCTCAAAAAAAAAAAAAAAAAAAAGTGTCAAAATGATATGCTGTTCAGCTTGCACTGGAGAATGATAAAAGAATGATTTAAGGTCATATTTTTAAAACTTAACTTTTTTTAATTTTAGAAACAGTTTCACTGTGTTGCCCAGACTGGAGTGCAGTGGTGTGATCACAGCTCACTGCAGCCTCAACCTCCTGAGCTCAAGTGATCCTCCCTCCTCAGCCTCCTGAGAAGCTGGGACTACAGGCACTCACCATTACACCTGGCTAATTCTTAATTGTCTGTAGAGATGGGATTTGCCATGGGGATTTTGCCATGTTCCCCGGGCTGGTCTCCAACTACTGGTCTTAAGGCCCTTCCACTTCAGCCTCCCAAATAAAGTGATAGTTTTATTTTTAAATGTTAATAATATTTACAATATCTGGAAAATTGCCTCCTTTGCAATGAAAAACTTACAATGAAAATTTTAGCTGTCAATCTAAGGACGTGTGAGGGAGTGTTTAGTTTTTAGAATGTGTTTGGGGAGTCTGTGAGTAAAAAGACACTATTGCAGGAAATGGTCTGCGGTTAAATTTTTTTCCCTGAAGGCTGGAGGGGACCAGCAGCAGGGTTTTAAGCTGGGGTGACAGGGTCAGCTTCGCATTTCAGAAAGTGGCCTGTGGTAGGAGCTGGGGCAGGATAGCAGGAGTGGACACAGGTCAGGGGATAACAGGCGCCTCAGAGAGCCTCGGGTTGAGGGGTAACTCGTGGAGGCACCCCCTTTCCACCTGGAGAGCCCACTCCCCAGCCCCAGTCTGTAAGGCGGTGAGGTGAGGGGTGCCCCATCTCCCCATCTCAAGGTGAAGGGGGTGTCCTTTCAGCCCCCAGGTGAGGCGTCTCAGGAATGAGGAGGGTGAGGAAGCTGGGCGCAGAGTGTAAGGATGCCGTTTCCAAGGCAACCAGGGGAAGAGAGGCCATTTAGTGATTCATTTTTACATCTGGTAATTTGGGTATGCAGAGGCAGGCTCAGCCATTTCTGCCCCCAGATTCAACATCATTTTCTGAAGAGCCAATGTATTGCGCCAGCAATTTACTTTCAGCAACTAAATACTATGTATTCCTCAGAAAAGCTCTGGGAGGGTGGGGCTCGTTGGGCGGTCCTGGGGGAAGCAGCCAGTGGGAGGGGCTTGTGTTGTGATGTCAGCTCTGGAATGACTTAAGAGATGGGGTCATTAGGGCTGGCCCCTTCATTGAATAGCAGAAAATGGGCTGCTCAGGGCAGGGCCAGAGGGCTATCCCCTCCCACAGTGCCCAGTGTGACTCATGAGATGGGGGAACCCCAGAGAAAGCAAACAGGCCTTGGCACCCACCCAGTGGCAGCCCCAGCTGTGTCTCAGGGGCCCAGGGTGGCAGCTTGAGGGGGCTGGCCAGGTCCCTGCCTGCAGGCAGAACCGTCAGGCGCAGGCTGTTCGAGGGAGATTGGAGGCTTTGGGATGAATTGAAATTTTCTTTTCTTTTTTCTTTTTTCTTTTCTTTTTTTTTTTTTGAGACAGAGTTTCGCTCTTGTTGCTCAGGCTGGAGTGCAGTAATGATCTCGGCTCATTGCAACCTCTGCCTTCCAGTTTCAAGCGATTCTCCTGACTCAGCCTCCCGAGTAGCTGGGATTACAGGTGCCCACCACCATACCCAGCTAATTTTTGTATTTTTAGTACAGATGGGGTTTCACTATGTTGGCCAGGCTGGTTTCAAACTCCCAACCTCGTGATCCACCCACCTCAGGCTTCCAAAGTGTTGGGAATTATAAATAAATTTCCCAGCCTGAATGAAAATTTATAGGAATTTCAAACACCCCTGCTGTGGTCCTTGGCACTGCATTGTATATGCTTTGGCCATGGATTCCCAGTGCCTTCAAAAAGGCCCCCATGGCACCTGGCAGGAGCAGGAAGAAAGCCTGGAGCAGGAGGCAGCAGAGCCCACTCCAAGCCCTGGTCAACCATGGAGCTGGGGAGCTGTATGGCTCAGGCATCCACTGGTCTCTCTGTGCTCCCACTGCATCTGGCAAGGAAGGCGTTGGCCCATGGCTATGATTTGGAGTACATGCCTGCCCCCCACAGTGTGCCTCCACCTCCCCCCAGGGCACAGAAGGTCTGGGCCATCCCTGAGGGAGAGGAGGGCCCTGAGGCACAGGTGCTGGACCCATCAGCACTCACCAGGCTCCTGCCCCTCCAGGTAACTCACATGAACGGGGCATCCTTGCTCTCCTGTGCATGGCAGGTGCCCCCGTTTTCACAGGGGCCACTGGAACAGCTGTCCAGGGACACCTCACAGTCTCGGCCCTGGGGGGAAAGTCAGTGATGGGGACCCCAGGGAGACCCGGGAGTTAGTATGAGCCCACAGCCAGCCAGACCCTCAGCAGCTCAGCCTCTCCCTGTCCCAGGAGTTATTTGTTTTCATTCATTCATTCATCCACTCCATTAATTAATTAATTCTTTCATTCATTCATACGTTAAGTCATTGGTTCACTCAAGCATCTGCTCTGAGTCAGGTGGTGCTCCGGGCCCTGGGGACAGCCCTGCAGTGCACAGGAGGAGCCCTCCTCCTCCCCGGCATCTGCCTCCACTCACCTTATAGCCGCTGGGGCAGGCACACCTGTATACCTCAAGGGGGTCGTTGTGGCAGATGCCCTGGTTCTGGCATGGACTAGACAAGCAGGGATCACACTTGGCCTGGACAGCCAAAGTTGGGGGACCTGCAGCAAGGGGAGGGTGTTAGTGCAGGGGGAGGGGTGGGCAGCACAGGGTTGGGCACAGAGCAGGTGCTGTGCACCGTGGCCATTAGGGCCGCATGATCCATGTAAGAAGGATCATGAGGCCCTAACCTACCGAAGTCGGCCACCGAAGTCGGCCAGCCCTTCCTCTTTCCCCTCGTGCCCTTCTGAGGCAATGACCCTAGCCTGACACCTGCTGACTAGGAGGACAGAAGGTGGCCACCTTGGCAGAGAGGAGACGGTGGCTCTGTGAGTATCGTGCCCAAGCTTGGCTCTGCAGGTTGGCCACACCAGGGAGCAGGAGTTGTTCCCCTCCACACCTGAGCCAGGGAGGATCATTTTCCCCCACCTCCCTGCTACAGCAGGCCCCTCCAGCATCTCCAGGATGCACTGGTTGCAGAGGTAACCAGAGGAACCGACAGACAGGCCACCTGGGACGCCACTCGTGAGTGGCAGCAGGATCTCAGGAGACTAAATAGGAAGACCAGTAAACTCAGGCTTCCCTAGAAGATGCCTTCTAGAAGGGGTGGACTATTATTCCTGCTGAAGAGGCATGAGCATGAACAGAAATACAAACACTTTGCAGCAGTGACTAGGACACATGACAGACTTCTGGGGTGAAGATGGGGTTCTGTTTCCTTTTTTTTCCTTTATTTTTATTTATTTATTTTTTTAGACAATGTCTTACTCTGTCACCCAGGCTGCAATGCACTGGCGCAAACATGGCTCACTGCAGCTTCAACTACCTGGGCTCAAGCAATCTTTCCATCTCCATCCAGTAGCTGGGACTACAGGCACACACCACCATGCCCAGCTAATTTAAACAATTTTTTTTTTGTAGCGACAGGGTCTCTCCACGTTGCCCAGGCTGGTCTTGAACTCTTGGGCTCGAGCGACCCTCCCACCTCGGCCTCCTAGAATGCTAGGATTACAGGTATGAGCCACCATGCCCAGCTGGGGTTCTGTTTCTTGATCCAGGTGCGGGTTACCTGGGTGAGTTCAGCTTGTGAAACTTCAGCAACCCATTCACTCATGATCTGTGTACTTTAATGTGTGTGTGTTCTCTTTCAATAAAAATAATAAAACAAAACAAAACCCCTTCTCACCAGCACCAATCCCACCCCATTAAATAAACACAGAGCAAATGTTTCAGCACAAATTGACTTGCTCCCAACAGCCAAGCCGCAGATCAGGCCCCTCTGAGCCGTTAGGCTGTGACAGCATCCTGCACGCAGGGTGGCCCAGGGCCTCCTCATTAACCTACAGCTGTCAGCTTCATTTCCGACGGTGGCCTCTGAGCTTGCAGAGGGCAGGGGCCGTGCTCCACGGCCTCCAGTGTCTTCCCCCCGCTGTACCCCTGCACATAAAGCCTGGCCCCAGCAGCCACTCAGCCACCTGTCTGTGCTCAGCAGGGCTTCTGGGGCTTGGGCCGTCACTCAATCCCTGAATGAGTATTTACACATGCCCACAGTGGAGCGTCCCAGGGCAAAGCCGGAACTAGCCTCCAGTGACACTCTGGCTCTGCATTTCTGTAAATGTTGGGAGAGTGGCTGCTGGGTCCCCTGCTCCACCAAGGACTGAGAGAGGTCTAAGTTAACTGCTGAACACAATTCCTACCAAAGGGAGGTCTGAGCGTATGCTCTGCTACGAGGCTTGGAGCTCCCAGAAGCACCGCTGCTATTTTCATTTTCCTTATGTAACCACAGGGAGGGATTACAGCCCTGATGGCCTGAGATTTTTCTGCCTGGCTCTTTTTGTCTATGATATGTCAGGACTGGAAGGCAGTCATCAAGCAGCAGGTGGCTTGTTCCTGTCCCCTGACTCCCTGCCCAGCGGTCGCCACAGGGACACAGACATGTTAGGAAGGCCCTGCAGTGCTGGGCCAGTTCCACGGGCCCCCAGCAGCAGGGGCCATGCTCCTAGGCTCACCTTGGCATTCAAACTTCTTGGCAGGCGTGGTGAGGAGCAGCTTGCCCTCCATGTCCAGGGGCCCAGCACACCGGGCAATGCCCGGTTCCTTGTAGCCAGTCTTCACCCAGCTGGACAGCCAGCGGAGGTGGCAGTCACAGTATAGGGGGTTGGCACCAATGGCCCTGAGCAGAAAGCAGAGAGAAGCAGGCATTACAGCTTCATGGGGTCCCTCGCCCATTGGAAACCTAGAGTCCCAGGCACTGCACCAGGGACTGGCAAAATCTTAGCCTCCATTTTGTGAGCATTTACTGTGTAGCGAGTGCTGCTTCTCTTTTTTTTTTTTTTTTTTTTTTTTTTGAGATGGAGTGTTGCTCTGTCGCCCAGGCTGGAGTGCAATGGCGCGATCTCACCTCACTGCAACCTCCGCCTCCCAGGTTCAAGCAGTTCTCCTGTCTCAGCCTCCCAAGTAGCTGGGATTACAGGCACACGCCGCCATGCCCAGTTAATTTTTGTATTTTTAGTAGAGACAGGGTTTTGCCATATTGATCAGGCTGGTCTCGAACTCCTGAACTCAGGTTATCCACTCACCTCAGCCTCCCAAAGTGCTGGGATTACAGGCATGAGCCACTGCGCCCGGCTGCCAGTGCTGTTTCAAGCACTGCATATGCATTGTCTCACTTAGTCATCCCCACACACTACTATCCCCATTTTACATGTGCAGAAGCCAAGGCTCAAAAAGGCTGAGGAATTTGCCTAAGATCACACAGAGAAACAGGGAGCTGTTGGGGGCAGAGCCTACAAATGCACTGCCTCTAATGTGCATGGGGAGAAAGCAACCCACATCGACCGCTGCAATGAGACAGCTGCTTTTCCTGTGTTTGTGCACTGAATCATCTCATCAGCTCCACTGCACAAGTTTTCTCCTTTCCATCTCAAAGACGTGGGCACCGAGCCTCCTATGGAATAAGTAATTTCCCTGGGGTCACACAACTAGCGAAGGGCAGCCCCTGGATCCAGATGCGCCACTGTCTGCCTCCGAAGCCCATGCTCTTTTATTTTTCTTTTCATTTTTAATTAAACAGAACACAGGAGTGCATTCTCATTGTCAGCCACTTTCAAACATTGCAGACAAAGTGTCCGCCCTGCACAACACTGTGAATGATTAAATGCCACTGAGTTGCATACTTTTTAAAAAACGGCTAATTCGATATTATGTAAATTTCACCTCAATTTTTTTGAAGGCACATTCCTGTGTTACTGATGGGGGTGCAAAATGGTAGAGCGCCCGTGGAGGGGAATTGTGTGACACTTATCATATGACTCATGCACTTGCCTTCTGATCCAGCCATTGTTTCTGGGCGTTTACCTGTAGGCACACATAAAGACATCTGTGCAATGGTCTTATTTGTAATGGAAAGACTGGAAATCCCATGTTCATCAATGGGGAGTGGTTATATAAATTGTGATACATTCACATTACAAAAAATAAAAGTCTACACCCCACTGTCACTGCCCTCCACAAAGGGGCACACGGCCACAGGGTCACCATGCTCAGATGTGTAGCCTTCCAGGCCTTTCCACACGTACACACATGGTTCCTCCTTACAAATCACATCACTACTGAGCAGCTTGCTCCTTGTCACTAAACAGCACGTCTCGGGAATCTTCCCGGTCAGCATGTAAGCATCTATCTCATTGTGTCCAACTGTTCTGCAATATCCCAGAGCGGATACCCCATGGCACAATGGACAGGGTCCCTGTTGCTGGACATTCTGGTTCTTTCCAATGGCGGTGAACACGCATAATACGTGCCTCTTTGGGTTTCTTTGTTTGTTTGCTTTTTGTTTTTTGAGACAGGGTCTCACTCTGTGGCCCAGACTGTAGTGCAGTGGTATGATCTCAGCTCACCACAACCTCTACTTCCCAGGCTTGAGTGATTCTTGTACCTTATTCTACTGGGTAGCTGGGATTACAGGCGTGCACTACCATGCACACCTAATTTTTTTTTTTTTTTTTTTTTGTATTTTTAGTAGAGACGGGGGTGTCGCCATGTTGGCCAGGCTGGTCTCAAACTCCTGGCCTCAAGTGATCTGTCCACCTCAGCCTCCCAAAGTGCTGAGATTACAGGTGTAAGCCACTATGCCTGGCTCCTCTTTGTGTGGTGTATTTCTCTAGAACAGATGACTAGGAGTAGGATTTGGGGGGCAGAGGAAGCACATGTAATATGCTAATCGCCCACCCCCACCCACAAAGGTTGTATCCACTTACACTGGCCATCAGTACAAGAGTGGGCCTGCTCTCATGCCTGCACCGACATACTGCCAACCCCTTTGTTTCTTACCAGTCTGGTGGGCAAGCTCAGAATCTCTCCACTAAACCACATGAGAGACTTAGAGACGGACAAAACATGGATTTGAGGGTAAGAAAGAGCCAGAGTTCTGGCTGGGCGCAGTAGCTCATGACTGTAATTGCAGCACTTTGGGAAGCCAAGGCAGGTGGATCACCTCAGGTCAGGAGTTCGAGACCAGCCCGGCCAAAATGGTGAAACCCCCGTCTCTACTAAAAGTACAAAAATTAGCCGGGCATGGTGACGCATGCCTGTAGTCCCAGCTACTCGGGAGGCTGAGGCAGTATCAGGCTGAATCACTTGAACCCAAGAGGCGGAGCCTGCAGTGAGTTGAGATCGTGATACAGCACTCCAGCCTGGGCGACAAGACTGAAACTCAGTCGAAAAAGAAAAAGAAAAGAAAGAGAGAGAAAGAGAGGAAGGAAGGGAGGGAGGGAGGGAAAGAGGGAAGAAAAGGTGGGCTAGAGTTCTCTGACTCAGCAAATAGGAAAATCAACGCCTTATGCCTAAAGTTCATTGATATCAACATCATGTTGAAAATATAAGGCTAAATAATGTGAATGAGAATGGGCACATTGACTAAGGAACCAATGGATGCCCTGCCATTTTCCACCTGTTTCTGGGCAGGACAGAGGAAGCGGTTCCCCTTGACACCTGTGCAGCCTGATTAAAGCAGCAGGTGGCTCTGAGCAGGAATTCCCCAAAACAGCTCAGCTGATGATTCACAATCTTACAAAGCAGGCTGAACAAGACAGGGACTCCGGCCCCCACGCAGCTGCCCCATGCCTGGGCGACCTTGAGTGGCTCCCTTAATATCTCTGGGGGTCACTTCATGTTTCAATAAAGAGCCTGCAACCTAGAGGGAGAAGACAGACAAGCACGCATGACCTAAAAGAGGTGCCGAGGGAACAACACAGCTCAGAAAAGAGAGCAGGTTCGAACTCGGCATGTGTTTCATTTTTTCTTTCCTTATTTGCTGACATCATCCATCCTGGCTAATGGGATGGGTGATTTTTTTCTGAAGTTCCAGTGTGTTTAGAAAACAAAGACTTTTAAGATAACAGGAATTCAAAATGGTGGTATATTTAAAATGTTTGCACTTACCAGATTAGTATTTTATACTAATAAAAGTGTGATGTCACGTAAGTATGTGATTCAAAAGCTAAATACACAATTTATTTAGAAGTAATTTTTGGCCGGGCACGGTGGCTCACGTCTGTAATCCCAGCACTTTGGGAGGCCGAGGTGGGCAGATCATGAGGTCAGGAGATCGGGACCATCCTGGCTAACATGGTGAAACCGCGTCTCCACTAAAAATACAAAAAACTAGCTGGGCGTGGTGGCAGGCACCTGTAGTCCCAGCTACTGAGGAGGCCGAGGCAGGAGAATGGCGTGAACCGGGGAGGTGGGGCTTGCAGTGAGCCGAGACTGTGCCACTGCACTCCAGCCTGGATGACAGAGCGAGACTCCGTCTCAAAAAAAAAAAAAGGTTTTTTTATAGCACACGATAAGGAGTGTGGCCTAGCAATGAGCCACAAGTTGAAAGATGATTGGGAATACCTTATTTCCGTTCTGTAGCTCATTTAGAGAAAAATGCCAAAAAGATGAAATCTGAGGCCATGTGAATGAGAGGGCCTGTGATGTGGCTTAAGGTCCCTCCATAAACGGCAGCAAAGTGACACCTGAGATGTAAGTGCTCCTTCCCCTCTCTCCATCTTAAAAAAAATATGGGTGCAGGCCAGGAGTGATGGTTCACGCCTGTAATCCCAGCACTTTGGGAGGCTAAGGCAGGCGGATCACCTGAGGTCAGGCGTTCAAGACCAGCCTGGCCAACAGGGCGAAACCCCATCTCTACTAAAAATACAAAAATTAGCTGGGTGCGCCGGCAGGCACCTGTAATACCAGCTACTCTACTTGGGAGGCTGAGGCAGGAGAATCACTTGAACCTGGGAGGCGGAGTAGTGAGCCAAGATCAAGCCACTGCACTCCAGCCTGGGCAAAAAGAGTGAGACTCCATCTCAAAAAACAAACAAACAACAACAACAACAAAAAATATATGGGTGCAAAGTCACATCTAAAGCCATTCAAAAATATGAATTCTAGATTGGCCCACACTTGCTTTTCTTTGTTTCTATACTGAATAGACTCTGAGCCACACCTGAATTCAACATTACAAGCTTTCATTTATCCAAAGGCTGGGTTTTCGTGGCTGAGGACTGCCTTGCCCTCTCTTTGGTAGTACTTGTAGTTTGTATTCATCTGGCGACAATTTCTCCCGACGAAAACTCCTGTGAACTCAGTGGGGAGTGGACAGTCAAGGGCCGACTGAGATGTATTTGGTGGGCAGGGATTGGGGAGGCAGACACCGCAGCCAGGCCACGTCAGTCCAAAAGGACTGTGGATTCAGGTTTATACCCCAGCCAAAGTATAAATAACCCTGTGTTGTTGATCTCTGGCATAATATGGAAATAGTTGAAACAGTAGCTATTTGATCTGTTCATGCCAAGGCCCTACCCGGCTCCTATTTGTGTAACCTGGACTGAAATAGCCTCCCCTGGCTGTCTCACAAGTCGCAGAACCATCCATCCCACTCCTAGGCGATCAATCTGTGTGCATTACTGTCATTTGAGGGCAGAAACCACTAAATCCCCAGCTGGGTCAGGCACTAGCAGGCACCGGTCAATGTTTGGTGAATGAATGCCTGTCTAAAAGCATGAGAAAAGCACAACATCTCAGTGCAAAGGAAATTCAAAAAGAAAAGAACCATCTGTCATCCCATAAATGCAACTGATTTGATTTTACTGTATTCCCTTTCATTTCCTGTGTGTATGTTTGTACATCAGAGTGTACAGTCTACTTTATTCTGGGTTTTCGTCAAATAATAAATTATAGTGTTGGCCAGGCATGGTGGCTCATGCCTGTAATCCCAGCACTTTGGGAGGCTGAGGCGGGTGGATCACCTGAGGTCACGAGTTTGAGACCAGCCTGGCCAACATGGTGAAACCCCATCTCTACTAAAAATACAAAACTTAGCCAGGCATAGTGGCAGGCGCCTGTAATCCCAGCTACTCAGGAGGCTGAGGCAGGAGAATTGGTTGAACCTGGGAGGCGGAAGTTGCAGTGAGCCAAGATCACGCCACTGCACTCCAGCCTCGGCAACAAGAACGAGACTCCGTCTCTAAATAAATAAATAAATAAATAAATAAATAAATAAATGTGTTGTCATTATTGTCATTATTAATTACTTGCTATTCTGTCATATGGGCATGCCATAATTTACTTACTCCTTCCGTATTTCCTTTCATGCCAAATTCTTAATGAATTTGGACATCTAGCTTTCCAGCCTACAGCAAATTAGAGGCAACAAAATGCCAGATGATAGCAATGAACACAGACATTGGGGAACCCTAGCCTGGGACATGGTGCATAGTAGATATTTCCTGATGGCTGACTGGATGGATAGACGGAAGATGAGTTAACTGCAAAGTAAATAGCAGCAGAGGATTGTGCAGGACATTGAAGTGCAGCACAGTGAAGAGTGCTCACAATCATTACAGCTTGTTTGAACCATGTGAGACCTTAGAAATCATCTTTGTGCAGGTGAGAAAAGAGGCCTCAAGAGAAGAATAAATTGTTTGAAAACCCATTGCAAGTTGATGGCAGAACAAGAACCTAAAGCCCCAAGTCCTGATTAGTCTAGAGTTCAAGGGTTTTAAATATGATGACTTCCCCTCTTCTACACGCCCCTCCTCCACACTGCGAGTGGACAGAGAGGCCCTGGCCAGAGTCAGATCAGGAACAGGGCTTCTCAGTAACATCAGCACCTTCGGGAACCAGGAACACTAGATGGTAACTCTTGGCTATCCCTCAATTATCACTTGTCATAGAGCAATGTGCGAGGCCTCCCTTCAAATTGTATACGGCTTTCATGAAGCCCGGAGTGAATGCAGTGGGTCTATGTCATCTTTTTACCACTCTTCAACTCCTTATAATTGCTCAAGAATTCTGTCTGGAAGAGTTGCAGGTCTTGAGTGCAGAGGCGACAACCGATGTATGTGTGCACATGACTTATATCACATCAATACTACACGTGCATATCTGCACGCACATGAACATGAGTATACACACATCTTCCAGGCTGCTGCCTGTTTCCATCTTAAACCCTGGGTGTAAAGGGCAGAGTTTATCCACAAGCTTTCTTGATAACCACTGAAGGTTTCTTTCACACAGATGCTATTTCGTAGAGAAATTAAGCTTAGGTGCAATTAATAAACACATTTAATCAGTAAAACTGATGCCATTTTCTACAAGTACTGCTAACCTGATCTTTACTTACTGGTTTATTTCTTATAAACTAGATCTGGCTTCTGGCCTGATATTACTGTTCTCCTTAAGAAAGTCTTAATTTATAGATGGGTATAGGCTCAAAATTTGTTTTTTCAGCTTTGGTTTTTTTGGTTTGCTCAAAACATATGTTGTTTGCTCACTCCTCATTTGAAAAACAAAACCTGTGTATTTTGAGCGGGAGACAAGATGTACTTGGATGTTAATTTGGTTCTCATGAGGAAGGAGAAAAGGTAGCCAACCGCGCATCTGCACAGTTAAACCCTGAGTAGAAGAGAAATATTAAGGGTGAATGCAAAGGTATAAAATGTAGACTAGATGCTGAAAAGGCTAAGGTGGGCAGTAAAAGTGGACACTCAGCTATGCCCAGGGGTATGCAACAAAAGCTATGTGGTCCCAGGGTAGCATCAGCCCCTGGTGCCCAGCAGAGACAAGCACAAATGCTCTCTGGAGAGGAGCATCTCCAACTTAGCTCTCCAGAATTCCTAAAGATATGTCAGCAAAAATGAGCGTGCAACCAAAAATTACCCAACACAGATGGAAACAAGCCCCGGTGAATTCAAGTCAGTAGGAACAATAAACAACACTGTCCCAACCTGACCTATGTCCAGAGGCACCACCTCCAGCAGGGCTCACTCCTGCCTCCTCCCATCCCACTCACCGTCTGTATGTCACCATGGGCTTTCCAGGAGTTTGCTGAAACTCAATTCCCCACAATTCCCCTTCTGTATACAATGAAGTGCAAACTCCTTAGCAGGTACAAATGGTCCTTCACAACAGAATTCCAATGTCCCTTTCCAGATTCATCTCCTCCCACCCCACATTCCTTCCCCAACCAAACACCCTTCATCCTATGCTGGACAACACAGCATGCCTGAACATCCCATTTTTTCGTGTTCACGCCTTTGCACGTGCTGCTCCCTCTTCCTAGGATGCCCTTCCTCACTTTCTCCAATTGGCCAACTCTAGTTCCTTTCCAATGACAGCATAAATTGTACCTCCTCTGTGAAGCCCCTTGGACTTGCTCAGAGTTAGTCACTGTTTCCTTTGAATTCTCTTTATAAGATCCCAAATGGTCACAGTGGGCGGAAACCTTGTGTTAGGAAATTCTTCAGCACCAGAGTCACTCTGGTTGCCCAGGATGTATTTATTAAGGCAATAAAGAATAAATAAAGAGCTTTGGAATCAGGCACACCTAAATTCAAATCCTAGGGAAGCTGCCTAACTTTTTAGAACCTAGGACTGTAAAATGGAAATAATAAATCAAATCCTACCACCTGGGACACAGCCCCTTACCCCTCCCACTTCCATGGCAGACATTACAAATCAATCACTGCACCCCTCCCACTGAGTCCAGGTCCAGCCCTGGAATCTTCAGTGTGGTCCTCAAGACAGTTCTTGCCAATCACGTGGAGCTGGCGCGTAACACAAAACTCACTTCCCATTTCAGTCATGGGGTAATCAAGACCTTGTAGATGAAGCAGAGTGCAGTACTTGACTCAGGCAGACCCTCAAAGAGCAACACCTATTACTATTTTATCTCCCGATGCTGTTTGATGCACCGCTGATTTAACATGCTTTCTGAAGGGTGGGGAACATGACCATACTAAATATACACTCTGGTTTTAGAGTTTAAAATGTAGAAAAAGTGAACCTTAGAGAAAATCTAGTGAGACTGATGAGTGAATGAACTTCAAGAAGAGTGGCTGGGGGCCCCAGAAGCTCTCCAACCTGGGTATGCCTGCCCACCAGGGCCTTTTCGGGCTTAAGGATGGGGCTGAGAGCAAAAGGAGACAGTTGCACCTGAGGTCCCAGGCATAGTCCACGCGACCACAGTTCTCCTATCCTGCCTCGGCCAGTAGTGCCAAGAGATGCCAGGAGAGAATGTGTGCCTGCTCAGTGCCCTGCCCAACCTCCAGAATTAGGATGGCCCTGTCACAGCCCAGTGCTTCTTGATTTTGTCTATTTTTTATATGGCAAAATATATATATCACATGAAATTTGCCACTTTCACCATTTTAAGTGTACAATCCAGTAACATTGATTGTATTCACAGTGTTGTACAACATCACCACTACCTGTTTCCAAAACGATTTCATCACCCCAAAAGAACTCTGTGCTTACTGACCACCAACTCCCCATGGCCCCTTCCTCCAGCTCCTGGCATCCACCATTCCACTTTTTGTCTCTATGAATTTGATTCATATATATGGAATCATACAATATTCATCCTCTTGTGTCTGACTTATTTCACCCAACATAATGCCTTCAAGATTCATCCGTGTGGTAGCACACATCAGAACTTCATCATTTTTATGGCCAATATCCCATTGTATGTATGTAGTACATTTTGTTTGCCATCTGTGGACATAGACTGTTCCCACTTCATTATTATGAATAATGCTGCAGCAAACATTGGTGTACACGCATCTGTTTCACTCCCTGCTTTCCATTCTTTTGGATATACCTCTTAGAGTAGATTGCTGGGTTATATGGTAATCCTATACTGAGATTTTTGAGGAATCAAGCCCACCGCTTTTAAAGAATTCTCATAGCACTGCTAGCTAAATGGTTTTGGAAGTAGTTCTATATCGAATTACAGCACGTATTGGGGGCAGTAAATTTCCAGAGCTCATCCCCTACTGTGTGAAGTCGGAGGCACAGTACCAGCGGAGCGCTTAAGAGCACTGGCCTAGGAGTCAGAAACCCCACCACTCTGCAGCTGTGCAGCTGCCAGCCAGCATCCCACTTTTTCTCCATCCATTTCCTGGTGTGAAAGATAAGAACCACAGTACCTATGTTGTAGGACAACTGTGAGGCGCACATTAGCTGAGGCAGGCAAAGTGCACAGCAATTGATCAATGGTCATTACAACCTTCACTGCTGCTTGTGAGGAACTGTTCTTCTACTCTATTGCTGTGGCTGATGACCCACTGGACATATAAGAGTCCCAGAAGGTGCACATGGGAAGTTCACAAGCTTAATTTCAGTGTAAAAGCAACAAATTCTGACAATCTCAGGAGGTGGAGTCTTCTCAGAAACCAAGTCCTGTTGAAATCCAGAGAGACCCAGAGAAAGGGGCTGGAGTACTCACAGGTGAGACAGGGAGGTCACGTCTGCAAAGATGCCCTCTTGGAGGGTGGAAATGTCATTGCCGTGGAGAGACCTGAGAAGAAAAGAGGCTGCTGGTGCTTTATCTATGGACAGAGATGGGAGACCTGCTGGAGGGAGAGGCCCAGCCCTCTGCAGAGAGGGGAAAGGCCGTGCCTTCCCTCTAGGCCTCTCAATCAGTGGCCCAAGGGAGATGCCCCCCAGCTCAGAGACCCTGCCCCACTGGCCACAGGGAAGAAACCCTTGAGGTGGACCGCCCTGTCCCCCAGCCCTTCAGAGGACTGAAACACCGCGTTTATATTACAAACAGGACCTGTGCACCCAGAGCCCTCCTGCTTTTAGCAGAGGAGCCTAAGCGGCAGGCGCTTCTTCTTAGTAAGGAAGTTAAGAAGGCCAGCCACAGGTTAGGGCTGGGAGAACGTCACCTTGCCCCCGGTGGGCTGACTGAGGCCATCATAATGGACGAATCGAGGGCTTTGATCCCAGGGCAAAACCTCCCAGTGAGAACTCATAGAAGAGGTTCACAAATCCCTTGCAAACAAACATTTTTAAATCTGAACAGAAGTCTCACATGTAAATGAAGGGCCACCTTATTTTGGATGTCCCCCCACCAACACCACAAACTCATCTTGGGGGTGACAGTAACCCTCATTTCTCAGATCATTTCCTATGCACGCCCCAGCTTCTTGGGAATGAGAATATCCACAGGGGCTTAAGTGACAGTGCTCTGGACTCCACCATGGCACAGTGTGGGCTCTAGACATGGGAACATTTCTGGCCACCAGGTGGGTGGCGGGACCCTCGGTGGGGTGGATTTCCTGGCGGGATGGCAAGTGAGGAGACTTACAGCAGGCGCAGGGAGCGGAGTCCCTGGAAGGCCAGAGGCGGGATGCACTGCAGGGCATTGTAGCTGAGGATCCTGTGGAGGAAGGAGGCGGAGGAAGGGCACCGTGTTAGTGCCTGGCCCCTGTGGGCACAGCCGCCGCCCAGGACATGGAGGCCCCTCTCACCCAGCAGCCTCCTCAGGCTCTGTGAGGGGAGGCAGAGCAGCCAGCAAGCGCATGGGCTGGGCTGTGCCCTGAGAAGCTGGTGCTCGTGGGCATGCCCCCTAATCCCCTTCTGCCTCAATCAGTTCCCTCGACTGTAAAATAGGGACAAAAATAATGCCAACTCCATAGGGCTGTCCTGGGGGTGAAATCCAGGTGAAGCCCTTAGCACCATGCCTGGCTCCAGTCAATCCTCAACAAAGGAGAGTTGCTGTTGTTATGATTGAGAACATTCCCTAAGGGGCTGCCCCAGCAAGGTGCCTAGGCAAGTTCCCTATGAAGGTGACACCCAACCAGGACCTGCCTGCGGGGAGCTCACTGTCTCAGCTGACCACTTCCAGGGTGGACAGGCAAAGTCATCTACAATAATTTACTGTTGAAAAGCTGTGACAGAGAGGAAGGTGCTGTTACTACGCCCATCTTATAGATGAGGAGACTGAGGCCTTGAGAGGTGAAAGAACTTCTCCGGGGTCACATTATTAAGTCATTAAGAAGGGGCTGGATGCGGTGGCTCACACCTGTAATCCCAGCACTTTGGGAGGCTGAGGTGGGCAGATCACCTGAGGTCAGGAGTTTGAGAACAGCCTGGCCAACATGGCAAAACCCCGTCTCTACTAAAAATACAAATATTAGCCAGGCATGGCGGTACACGCCTATAATCCCAGCTACTTGGGAGGCTGAGGCAGGGGAATCACTTGAACCCGGGAGGCAGAGGTTGCGGTGAGCCAAGATCGTGCCACTGCACTCCAGCCTAGGCGACAGAGAGAGACTCTATCTCAAAAAAAAAAAAAAAGTTATTAAGAAGGGATTTTCATTACAGCTTTCAGTTCCCAGAGTCCACAGGCTAAGCCACTGTCCCAAAATGCTTCCAAGTAATTGAATCTATCCAGGGCAGACAGGCAGATGAATAAGGGAATGACACTGGCAACAGCGCCGTGCTGGAAACAACCTGCGTGTCCCCAGCAGATGGACGGACAAGCAAACTGTGGCACCTCCACGCCTGCGCAGGGGACACTGCTCAGCCATGAAACAGAGCCACCGGCACACGCAACACCACACCACGCGGAACCTCAAAATAATCATGCTGGGTGCAGAAGCCAAGCAAAAACGACTTTTTCCATTTGTATGTAAAACCCTAGAAAATGCAAACTAACCTATAGTGACAGAAAGCAGAGCAGTGGTTGCCTGGGTCTCAGAGTTAGGAGAGGCAGGAGCAGGGGATTAGCAAGAATAGCACTCTTTTCTTTCCTTCCTTCCTTCCTTCCTTCCTTCCTTCCTTCCTTCCTTCCTTCCTTCCTTCCTTCTTTCCTTCCTTTTCTTTTCTTTTTTCTTTCTTTTTTTTTTTTTTTTTTTTTACAAGGTCTAGCTCTGTCACCCAGGATGGAGTGCAGTGGCGTGATCTTGGCTCGTTGCAACCTCTGCCTCCCAGGCTCAAACCATCCTCCCACCTCAGCCTCCCAAGTAGCTGGGACCACAGATGTGCGCCACCACACCAGGCTAATGTTTTGTATTTTGTATTTTGACTTGAGCCCACATCCTGCTCCTGGAGAATGGCTGGGTCAGGGCCCCTTCCTTTTTTTGGGCACTGGCTCTACCGTTCTATCTGTAAAATGAGGTGTGGGGAAGGTGAATGAGATACTTTTACACACCAGGCAAATATAAGGGACACTTGGTAATATGTTCTGATCAATTGCTTGGAATATAATTAAAGCCAGCATTTAAATATCTTAGAATATGGCCACAAAAAATGTTCAGAGGGTCACCGCTCACAACAATCCAAACTGGAAGCAACCCCCAAATCCACCACGACTAAAATGGATGAGGAAAATGTGGCCTGCTCCTCCAAAGGAACAGTAGCTAGCAATGAGAGCGAACAGACCACAGCTGCCACGGTGGCATGAATGGATCCCACGGACAATGCTAAGCAAGAGAAGCCAGATACAAAAGACTATTGCCCATATGATTCCACTTGGACAAGGTTAAAAATGGACAAAATTAGACTATATTATTTAGAAATGCATATGTCGATGGTAATGCTGTAAAGAAAATAAAAGAAGTGATCCTCATCAAGTCAGGACAGCAGCTGCCTCAGGGTAGGGGAGGAGAGCAATAAGGATCAGGAAGAGACAAGATGCTAGCCTGTTCTATTTTTTTTTTTTTTTTTCTGAGACACAGTCTCGCTCTGTCGCCCAGGATGGAGTGCAATGGCATGATCTCGGCTCACTGCAACCTCCACCTCCCAGGTTCATGCGATTCTCCTGCCTCAGCCTCCCGAGTAGCTAGGACTACAGGCGCCCGCCACCACACCCGACTACTTTTTGTATTTTTGGTAGAGACGGGGTTTCACCGTGTTGGCCAGGCTGGTCTCAAATTCCTGACCTCAAGTGATTCACCTGCCTCAGCCTCCCAAAGTGCTGGGATTATAGGCGTGAGCCACCGCGCCCAGCCGAGTGTCCCTAATTTTTGACTTGGTATCTACATGTGTGCCAGCTTTATGATTATTTGTGAAACTGTACTTTTTTTTGCACTATTTATTTTTTGCATTATCATTTTCTGTATATACCATATGTTGTATTTCACAATGAAAGATGTTTTTTGAAAGTCTTTTAGGCTCTCGGGCCGCGCATCCTCTCCAGAGGGCAAGGCATCTGTAGGTGAGGGATTGGGGGGCAACGCGCAGCACAGGCTGGGCCTTGGGAATGACTCACAGCCCTGGCCCCGGGGCACCCACCCCAGCCCCGCTGGGACTCACAGCGTGGTCAGCTGGCTCATGTTGGTGAAGGAGGAATTGCTTAACGAGCTGATCTTGTTGTTGCTCAGGTCCCTGGAAAAGGCAAAGGCATCATGGTTGAGAAAGAACTCACTCAGCCCTGGCTCACGCTCCTGGGCTTCTTCCCCTCCCTCACTCTGCCCAGGGCCATTCCCCAGCCAAGTTGGCCAGGGGTGGAGAGGAGCCCAGGTGGTGCACAGCCTCGGGTCACAGCGCTTGCTTAGCTACAGCCCTGCGCTGCTCCCTCAACTCCCTCGGGTACACACCAGGCAAATATAAAGGACACTTGGTATGTGGAGGCTTGGCGCCTCCATTTCCTGACCCCTACCCCCACCCCTCTGCAAGCAGAGCCTGGCTCTGCCCCTTTTCACCATGGGAACACTCCCACCAGGGTGTCGGTGGGCTCCCGACCAGATCCAGCACTCTCTCCTTTCTCTCCTGCCAGACCTTAGGCGGGCCGGTTCAGAAGCCCTCCCTGTGAGGTAGTCCTATCAGGGAGAGGGCAGCCCCGTTTGACAAAGACCCAGAGTCTCAGCGGGATCCGTGACTCTTGAAGGGTCACCAGCTGGTCAGAGGCAGAGCCAGATTCAGAGCCGATCCACTGGCCCCAAGCCCAGGATGCTGCCGTGCCTCTCCGCATCACCTGAGGCATCTGACACAACTGACCGCCCTTCTCCTCTTCTCAAAACTCCCGCCACCCACTTTCCTCCACTCCCGACTGTCTTCTGGGGCCTTTGGCTGTGCCTCCTCAGTCTCTGGTAGAAGCTTCCTTCGTACTCAGCCCAGAGGCATGGGGATCGCTAAACCCCATCTATGCCCCTTTTAGTTCAATCTGGGCGCCCTTGCGGACGCCCCTGTGCTGGCAGCGCCCCCCTTCCATGGCCCCAGCCTGTCCTCTCATGAACTCCTCCTCCTGATGCCCACAGACACTCAAACTCCGTCCACATCTTGTGCTCCCCACCACGCCCCGTCCCCCAGGCTCCAGCTCCATAATGCCGCCTGCCCACACGTCTGCCCTCTCGTCCCACCCATCTGATCCGCCCCTGGCTGGTGGCCCTGGTAACCTCTCACGACGTGCCCTCCTCCTGAGCCAGCGTCCTCTCTCTCGGGCTCCTGCCTGGATTCTGACCTCATCTCTCACCCACTGCTTTGCCCTTTTGATCCATCTGCCATGAGGGTGGCACCACAGCAATCTCTCTATGACGCAAAGCTGACGAAGCCACTTCCCCACTGAAACCCCACAGTGGTACCCACGTGCCTAGCATGTGGACTCCAGGCCCTCTAGCTGGCCACCTGGCACTCCTGGGTCTGGTCCCTGCCCCCCGCCCCTCTGCTTCCCGCCCGGAAGGCTTCCCAGGCTTAGGATTCACTAAGTTTCTTGAAGTTCTCTGAGCAGACTACACTCTGTGCCCCCAGACAGCTTATTCCCTCTGCCCACCAGTGAACTCGAACTCGTGTTCCAAGATGCCCTCCCCACCAGCCCCCTCCATGAGTTGATCACATCCTCCTTGAGCCACAGCCCTAATCGGCATTGACCTCTGTTGGAACCCTTATGTGCTCCCTCCCCTCCCCCGTATCCTCCCTAAACCATGACAGTCTGGAGAGGTGGCCATGACTTCGGGGCCTTCACATCTGCCCACTTCATGCACTCAGGAAACATTTAGAAAATGCAATGATGTGCCCTGCCTTCATCTTCTCCTCCTGAACGTTCCTCTAATCTAATTCCAAATCATTCCACTGTCTTTGGAGATATATGTAAGTGCTCTACTGAATGTTCAACACACTTTGTGGTCGTTCCCTGTGATGAGGAGGTGGCACAGCCCCCAAGAGGCAGTTTCACTGGCTCAAAGCACTCTGACACCAGCCACTGAATCACGCTACTCCATCCCCTCTCCACCCCTCCAGTTGGAATGTTCAACATACATTGGCCAGGTCATTAAGCAAAAACAGATAAATTGGAGTTTCAAAATCCTGTAAGCCAGAGCCGCCCAAAGTAGCCAGTCCTTGAAGTAAATTTCACCAACCCACAATAAGAAACTTGGGCCTTGGCCGGGCGCAGTGGCTCACGCCTGTAATCCCAGCACTTTGGGAGGCCGAGGCGGGTGGATCACAAGGTCAGGAGATCGAGACCATCCTGGCTAACATGGTGAAACCCCATCTCTACTAAAAATACAAAAAATTAGCTTGGTGTGGTGGTGGGCACCTGTAGACCCAGCTATTCAGGAGGCTGAGGCAGGAGAATGGCGTGAACCCGGGAGGCGGAGCTTGCAGTGAGCAGAGATCGTGCCACTGCACTCCAGCCTAGACGACAGAGCGAGACTCCGTCTCAAAAAAAAAAAAGAAAGAAAAAAGAAACTTGAGCCAAGATCCGGTCACCACACATAGCTTACTTTAGCGAACATTGTTTCAATAGCAAGACTTTCTCAACGGAGGAAGCAATACATTGATTCAGATTCTAGTGTAAGCACCTTATCTAATTACAAACCCATTACAAACAGTTCTGGGACTGATGGGCCCGTAGATTGCACTTGGAGTGGCACTGCTCCAAACTACACTAACATGGAATGTTCTCTGGACTTCTTTTTGGTATAATCTGGCCAAGGAGCAGATAAAGACAATTGAAGTGAGGAGTTAAGTGGGTTAGAAAACTAAAAGGGGCTGAACTTATTATCCTCAGGCTCATTTTGTATATTTCCATGGAGTAGAAAGGGTCAAAGGCGGAAATAACAGAAAAGCAGAGGTGTAGCCTAAAGAAAAACTTAGTTACAGGTATGTATTTGTAGCTGCCATAGTTCATACTTGGTTTGAGAGCTGAGCTGGACCGAGAAGCCTTCCATCACCCTCCGCTTCTCCTGGATCCTAACCTTGCAAGAATAACCCCTCCTTTTGTGTGTGTGTGTGTGTGTGTGTGTGTGTGTGTGTGTGTGTGTGTGAGACGGAGTTTCGCTCTTGTTGCCCAGGCTGAGTGCAATGGCGCAATCTCAGCTCACTGCAACTTCTACCTCCCGGATTCAAGCTGTTCTCCTGCCTCAGCCTCCCAAGTAGCTGGGATTACAGGCATGTGCCACCGTGCCCGGCCAATTTTGTATTTTTAGTAAAGATGGGGCTTCTCCATGTTGGTCAGGCTGGTCTTGAACTCCAACGTGAGTTCGAGAGGTTATCCGCCTGCCTTGGCCTCCCAAAGTGCTGGGATTACAGGCGTGAGCCACAGCACCCGACCAGGATAACCCCTCTTAACAGTCACGACCAGCCTCAAGAGAGCTTTGGGGAGATGGCCTGGGCAGGAGGAGGAGGCAGGTCCAACCCAACAGGCCCTGGAACTATGTAATTGCCAATGATGGCCACTAGGTGGCAAAACAGCTCTAGGCACAGCTGTTTCCAGAGGGGAGCAGGGAAAGGAAAAAAGCGGAATCTGCCCAGAAGTGAGGTCTGTAGGAAATTCCAGGAAAGCCAGAGTCCTGACGGTTAGATGCCAAAGGCCCTCCTGTCCTCAAGCGGCCTGGATACTTACACGAGCTGCAGGTACTTGAAGGTAGACAGCTGTCCTGGAACCAGCGTGAACTGGTTCCCGTCCAAATAGCTGCAGAGAGAACGCAGCGGTGTTAGTGCCCATCTCCACCTCTGGTGGTGCCCCACGCTGGGGACAGCCTTCCCTGCAGCCAGGGACTTCTCTCTCATTTCCTCCCCTCCACACAGGCCACACGATGGGCCCAGAATTGCTTATAGGAGGAGAAAATATGTACATCGTTGAAGCCATTTGGGAAGGTGCCACCCAAAGGACTTGGTAAAAAGCCAAGAGTCACATGGCCTCTCTTGGTTCCCTTCTCACTTCCCTTCTCACCCTCCCAGCTTCCTCCTTGTCCATGGACACTCCCTGAGCCCCTACCTTCCCCTCCCTGCTCTGCTCTTTTCCTGGCCAAATAGATCTGAAATGCATGTTACTGGGCCCTGGCAGCTCCCAGGGCTCCCTCTCCACCTGCTGGCATGGGCTGTGAAGCTGATTCACAGCCAGACTGCCCAATCAGTTTCCCTCATTCCATCAGCACCCCTGTGCCGTCCTGCCTTCCAGGCTCTGTGCCCTGATGTCACTTCTCCACCTCGCTCTGCAGCCAGTGCCACCGTGGCTCTCTCACGGCCTCCTTTCATTGCACTGTCATGCCACCTGCCGACTGTACACCACCACCCATGCCCGGGCTCCTGTTGCAGTCTCTTCTGTCTGTTCTCTGCACCTTGGACCTCGCTTCTGGCCTCCACTCTACTCACTGCTATCCAAGTCACTGTCCTTAAAACCAAGCCCACCAAAATCCTCCTAAGCCCTAAGATTCCCAAGGTTCCCATTTCTACAGGATAGAGCTTGGGATTCAAGATGCTCTGAACCTCCCCCTCTTCCCTTCATCATTGACCATTCATGCCTCCAGCCTGAAGGTTGCTAAGCAGTGGCCCAATGCCAGGTGCTGAGCCAAGCTGGACTCCAGCACAGGAACCCCCCATACCCCCAATAACTACAGCATGCAGGACAGCTCTCCCCCACTTCCCAAAAGCCCCAGAGAGGAGCAAAAGCAGGGCTGTGCTCATCCTTACCCCTCGCTCTGCATCATACAAACTGACTTCCCACCCATCTCATTTGATCCTCGAAGCAGCCCTTGTCCATATACCCAAGTAGTCCCATTTCACAGATGACAAAACTGAGGTTTAGAGAAGTTAAAAGATTTTCGCAAGCTCTGAATTTCAGCATCTTCAGTCAAAGAAAGTAGGCTACCCCACCCATCCCATTATTCTCAGGGCTGCTAGGAGGCTCTAAGGAGAAAACAAGGACTCATGAGGTCTGTAGGACACTAACTCTGCAGTAGAAAACAGGGTGAAGATGGGGCAGGCCGGGCCCAGGAAAAGGCCCATAGTGGTTGATGTGCTTGTGAAGAAAAGGCCAGCCTTGCTGGTAATACAAGAAACAACAAATGAAAGCTTCATCACTGGTGGCGGGAGTGGGGGAGAAAAGCTCAGCTTTGGAGGCCTGGAGGGATCGACCCCAGGGCACAGGAAGAGGTCAGAGGTCAGGAGCTGGCCAGAGCCTTTCATCGGGAGGTGTCTGCTGAAGAGGTCCCGGTCTCCATCCCTGTTTGTCAAATGCATCTATGTCCAATCCTCCACATGCACTCAGATACCAAATACCAATCAGCCAGGATTTCAGCACCACCATACTCAGTGCTGACCCAGGGAAGCAAGAAGGCCGCCTTCCCACACTGTCAATGGGAGTGCAAAGGAAACAGATTTTCTTGGAAGACCATCAGGCAAAAGGCAGCAAGAGTCCTAAAAACGCACCGCTCTTTGGCGATTTCAGTGAAGGGGTATTAGCATTGGTTCTATTTATGACAGTAAAAGAAATTGGAAACAACTTAAATATGCAACAAAAGGGGGTTTGTTATCTGGATCATAGCAGATTCCTGTGAAGAACATTACACTGCTGGTACAAAAATCACATTTGTAAGTCTTCACGACACAGGAGCGTGAGACAATGATAGGTGGGAAAGCAATGTTTTCCTTATTTTAAAGGCAGAGCTCAAAGGGAGGAAGTATTCGCTGCCATGTGATATCAGGTGACCGCAGAGGGGAAATCAAAGAGAAGCTCAAAGCCTTCCTGGAGGCAGTGTTTTCTGCAAAGCCCCAACTCCAGCTCCTAGTCAGCTAATGCCTGCCCTTGGTCACCTCCTCCTCCCACTGCCAGGCCCCAGCCCCTCAGGAAATGTCCCCACTGTCCCCGTCCGGTGGACCCCCCTGAAGGGGGCAAGGCCTTGAGCTACTCACAGTTCTGTGACATTCTTGGGAATGCCCTTGGGCAGGGCCCGCAGGTGCTTGTTGCTGCATCGGACCACGGTGTCCAGGCAGGCACACTCCTGTGGGCACTGCGGGCGGGGCAAGCAGCCCCCCTCCTCCTGGCCTAGGGAAGAAGGCACAAAGTCCCTGTCAGGAAAGGGGACGAGCTGCTGTAGGGCCTCCTATAGTCGGGGCCATGCTCTGGGGTCTCTCAGAACAGAAGATCCCTCTGACACTACCTTTGCCATCAGCCAGTCTCTGCACCACACCTCCCCCCAAGCCACCACCACCACTAGGACTGAGGCCCCCAGAGCAGTTTTGAGGTTAAAATAGGTCTTCAGTTGATCTCTTTCTCCTCAGACTCAAAGTGGACCTGGTCGAAGTAGTGCAGGAGGATGGCCCGCACACCATCCCATCCCTGGAGTGCCTGCTACTCCGGGCACCGGATCGACATTGTCTCCTCAACAGTGCAGTCAGGGGTGCAGCCTTGCCCCTAGAATGCAGGCATGAGGAGGACGGAGACCTAGGCCTCTTTTCTCCTCCTTTTTCATTGATAGAGCCCAGTGCCTAGTGCAGTGCCTGGCACGCAGCAGCCCTCAAAACACATGAGTTGAGTGAATGAATGAACAAGTGGATGAATTTCCATTTTACTGAGACGTTAGGCAACTTGCTTGACTCATAAAGTTGGTCCAAGGCAATGCAGAGTCTGAGCCCAGGTCTGGCTGAAGCAAAATCTGAGCCCTTGATACCACACCATCCCTTCATTGATTCATTCATCTATTCAATAAATCTGTGCCTTCCTTTCTGCTGATTGGGTGTCCGAGAGATGATAATATCACCACGGTCAGAGTTCTTGAGGACACTGGGATGCTGGTAGCACATGCTCCCCGGTGACAGTGACCATCAGTTATGCAGTCCCCACATGATAAGGGTGAAGTCACTGAGTCCTCAGAACAGCTCTCTAGTGAATGTGTTACTATCAGCCCATTGGAGCAATGAGGAAACTAAGGACAGAGTGGTTCAGAAACTTGCCCCAGCCTGGAGCAAGCAGCCTGCCTCCAGAACCTGCTCCATTGGCCACCAGGTTCTCAGCAGCAACATCTTAGAAATATTCACATCCTTTCACCTCTAGGAAGCTGTTCTAGCAGGGAGTAGAATATATATGTAGGAAGCATCTAGAAGGGTGCTCCTGGCAGCACGATGCCTTGGAGTGGGACTGGGGAGGTTGTCTGAATGCCCAGCAGCAGGGGCTGCTTACATCAATTGTGGTGCCTTCCAGATAGTGGTTTTCACAGGTGGCCCTGCAAGATCCTTTGTGTGCCACACTCGTGCACGTGAGCACACAGCAAAGATCTGGAAAGCCACATAGCAAATGTCGACAGGAGTTATCCAGAGTTGGAGCATGGGGGCTGGGGGGGTAGTGGGCACATCAGTAATTTTTTTTTTTTTTTGAGACAGATTCTCATTCTGTTGCCCAGGCTGGAGTGCAACGGTGCAGTCTCAGCTCACTGCAGCCTCCACCTCCTGAATTCTAAAGATTCTCCTGCCTCAGCCTCCCAAGTAGCTGGGACTATAGGCATGCGCCACCATGCCTGGCTAATTTTTGTATTTTTAGTAGAGAAAGCGTTTCACCATGTTGGCCAAGCTGGTCTTGAACTCCTGACCTCAGGGATCTACCCGCCTCAGCCTCCCAAAGTGCTGGAATTATAGGCATGAGCCTCTGAACCTGGCCTGTCAGTAACTTTTTTTAATCCTCCTTCTGGTTGTCCTTGGTTGTTGTTGTTTTTAAGGAATGAGGATGCATTTCTTTTGTAATAAGAATGATAAAAGGAAACTGTATATTGGAAAAAATAATGCTTCCAAAGGATAGTTAATGGCATGAGAAAATGCCCCAAATACATAGTTAGGTTTTAAACAAATCAGAATTTTGTAAAAAGATTTGCAAGCTATTATTGTATGAATTAATAAAAGATATATGTAAATAGTACAGAGCCTTTTTTTAATTTTAGAAGTCGGAAGCAAAAGTATTCTTAGAAAATTCATTACTTTTGTTTAGAAAAATACCCTGATGGTGTTTCTTGGGGTGAAAATCAAAGCTCCCCACTGCCACGTGGCCTGGCCGGGCCAGCTGAGAGTGGAGCTGCCACTGGAGTGGGCTATTGGGGGTGGGGGGTAGAGGGCAAGAAAGGGAGAGACCAGGGAGAAGGGAGGCAACTTAGCACCTAGAAGCGGAGAAGGGAGCTGGAAGCTGAGGTGAGCCAGGGAGAAATTCCCTGCGGCAGGGTGCTGAGAGATGCTAAGGACAGGATGGCTGCACTGAGAAAAATCTGCTTCCTACAGTGACCTTCTGTGCTTGGCGCTGTGGGGATAAAATGAGGGATGGGGCTACCCTGAGAAGTCCCAGGAAACAGGGCATTGGAGCAGAGTGACTAGGGTTTCCTACATACAGGGGAGGGGGATTTAAAAGGGTTCCATTGCATATTAAGATAAGGTGACCCCATGAGTCTAGAGCACTTAGGGACAGTCAAAAGGCAGGTCTGAGTTCACCAAAATTACAGAAATAAACTACACTAAAACAGGAACTGTTTTCTCTGAGCAATAGGATAAGAGGTAAAGTTTATTTCCTTCTTTTATCCATATTTTCCCATTTTTTAAGGATAGGAACTTTATTGCTCTTATAACCACACAAAGACACCACCAGGCAGGGGCGTCTCCTTGCCTCTCCTGAAAACAGGGCCTCCCCTCCCCACCAAACCTCTCCCCTCAAGGGCATGCCAGGGGGTGCTGCCTGTCCACCCCCATCTTCCTAACCTGCCCCACCCCACTGGCTGGACCCAGGGCTCCCTCTCCCTCGCCACCGGGGGGCCACAAATTACCTTCCTCACACCTGAAGTCAGGGAAGGCCACGTCCTGCAGGGGAATCTGCCGCAAGAAGTCAGGGTTCTGGCATCGCGGGTTCCCCGTCACGATCTTGCGCTTCCGTAGCCAGCCCCCCAGCCAGGCCAGCTGGCAGTTGCAGTTGAAAGGGTTGGCCAGGAGGTTCCTGGAAGAGGCAGGCCAGGTGGCCATGGAGACACTCGGCCCCTCTCAGTGGTCCCAGCAAACCCCTCTTGTCCACCACGGCCACACGGCCACATGGCACTGTCTCCCAGACCACCACCCGTCACCAAGAGGACTGGCTCTCAGGACCGGAGGGAGACCTCGAAATGTGGAACCCACGTTTCAGCAAACCACGAAGACCCAGAACCTCCGGGGTGAGCACTTTCAAAGGGGCTGCCCGAGAGGACCACACCCTTGGGACAGTTGCTTCCAGAGCCCCCGCCCGCCGGTCCTGGAGGCCGGACTCACAGCGTGGAGAGGGACTGGAGGGTGTCGAAGGCCCCTGGGGACACGGTGGTGATCTGGTTGTCGTAGAGCGAGAGGAGCCGGACGTTGCGCAGGCCCGTGAAACTGTCGTTGTGGATGCAGCTGACGCGGTTGTTCCGCAGCATCCTGGGGAGGAGCGGGGGAGGGGAAGGGGCCCTCGCAGGCCTGCCAGCCGCCCACCTGAGCCATGCAGCGTCAGCCACCGTGGCTAGTTCACAGCTCTCCTCCATAGACCCCGAGCCGCAGAGCCAGGAACCCATGCCAGTCAGGCCCCGGTCAGGTGAGGCGAGTTCTACACACCTGTGCCCACTCCAGACACCCGCCCTGCCTCTGAGAAACCTCGAGGCTCTGTCTCCCTCTCTCGCTGCCATTGTCCCGGCCCCCATGCTGGCCTCGCCTCCACGCCCTGGGTGACCAGAGTTCCTGCCCGTCTTTAGGCCACGCTCCATATCAGTGCCCAGGAGACTTCCTAAAACCTAATCCATCATATCACTCTCCAGCTTCAAGTCCACTAACGGCCTCCAAACTGCCCACAGAGTCATGCTCAAACTCCTTACTCGATCTGAGACCATGTCCACCCAGACCCGGACCATCTCAGCCCCTTACTGTGATCTGAGATCATGTCCATCCAGACCCGGACCATCTCAGCCCTGGCACCTGCCTGCCTCCCCAGAGATGGACCAGCCCTCAGCCTGCTACACGGCTGTGACAGTTCTCTAGAATACTCTTTTTCCTCATCTACATCTGGGAAAACTGCTGCTCATCTTCAAAAACCTAGCCCAAGCCTGATGCAGTGGCTCATGCCTGTAAAACCAGCACTTTGGGAGGCCAAGGATTACTTGAAACCAGGAGTTTGAGACCAGCCTGGGCAATATAGTGAGACCTTCTCTCTACAGAAAAATGTAAAACTTAGCCAGGCATGGTGGTGTGCACTTGTAGTCCCAGCTGCTTGGGAGGTTGAGGCGGGAGGATCTCTTGAGCCCAGGAGTTCAAGGTTATAGTAAGCTATAATGGCACTACTGCACCCCAGCTGCCTGGGAAACAGAGTGAGACCCTGTCTCCCTAAACAACAACAACAACAACAATAACAACGAAAACCCAGCTCAATTTCACTCCTCAACCAAAAGTAAAAACAAAAACCAAGCCAACACAGAATAGCCAACTCACAAAAGAAATTAAAATGGTTTACCAACATTCACAAAAATGTTCAATGTTACTACTAATGAAAGACATTTAAGCAATATTGATTTTTTGCCTGCCAAATTGAAAAGAATGAAAATATAATAATAATAATAATGACGTTCAGGATCTGTGACAGTCTGAGTGACTGGGCACTTCCACACACGGGCAGGAGAGAGATGCCTTTGTAGCCCCCTGGAAGTGCATTTGGTGAGATGTATCAAAATCCCTAAAACACTTTATGTTTTCACCGGACTACTCCATCTTTAGGAATTCCTAACAAGAGTATCATCATGCATTATCCATGAACTTCACAATAAAGATATTGTCACAGAATGAATGTGTTCCACTCCAATCCCTATGTTGAAGTCCTAATCCCCAATGTGATGGGATTAGGATGGGGGGTCTTTGGGAGGTGATGAGGTCATAAGGGTGGAGCCCTCATGAACGGAGTCAGTGCCCTTATCAAGGAGATCCCAGAGAGCTCTCTTGCCCTCTTTCTACCATGTGAGGACACAATGAGAAGTCAGAAGTCTGCAACGCAGAAGAGGGCCCTCACCAGAACCCGTCCATGCTGGCACCCTCGTCTCAGATTTCCAGCCTCTAGAACTTCTGTTGTCTATAAAACTCCCATCTGTGGCACTTTGTTGTAGCAGCCTGAACTCACTAAGGCAGGTATCAATACAACACTGCTTATAAAAAACAAAATAGAAACAGCCTACTTTGCCAATAATCATGTAATACCTAGTCATTCAAATTGATGCAGAATACTTTTTTTGTATTAGGAATTAAATGTAGAATGGAAAAAAATTTTAATATGTAACAGTGCTCATATTAAGTTTAAGGAAAAAGCAGGTTACTAAATAAAATGTACTATTCCATTAGAATATTTCTGTATGCGTGCATGTATGCACACATACGTGTGTGCACATGTATGCATATGCAGGTTTAGAGATATGTAAAAGACTGGAAAGACAGTTGTTTATACCAACATTTAACAGTGGCCATTTCTGGATAGTGATGGAGTATGGGCCCTTCTCTTCTCCTCTGTCCTATTTTCCTTGGAAAGAATGCAGCTGACTAGACAGCCCCCATGCCCACATTTAAGGAATACTAGGTAAGCTTAAAGAAAAATGAGGCAGCCTGTAGGAACAGCCTGGAAAGATGGCAAAGCTATATTCACAGGTGAAAACAGCAAGCTGCAAAACATAGTGCATAATAAAACTTGCTTTTTGTAAAATAAAGGAACAAAAATCCACAGGGAGTCCCGTCACACATTCATCTACTTCTAAAATGTCCATGATACGTGCTCAGAGACAAATATCCTGCTGCAGATTTGGGACTTACACCCGGGCAAGTGGCTTCCTAGAGCTGTGGTGTCCAATATGGTAGCCACTAGCCACATGTAGCTATTTAGATTTAAATGCATTAAAATAAAATGAAATTCAAAATTCTGTGCCTCAGTAGCACTAGCCATATTTCAACTGCTCCACAGCCACATGAGGTGGCTGGTCTGGACAGCGTAGACATGAAACATTTCCATCTCTGTGGGAGATCTGATGGACTGCCCTGTCTGTGGGACACGCTGCACACCCATAGGATCATCTGAAGAGCCAGCTCTGCTGGGGCAGATGGAGGGGGTGTCCTGCATCATGGAGGAGTAGGTGACCCCAGGATCCCACTGAGCTCCAGATTTTGGTCAGCTCAGGCTGGGCTGGGGGTTATGGGATCCCAGCATCTCAGAGACAGTGCAACATCACTGCTCCCCCATCTACACCCACTAAGTCACCCTGGCAAGGTCATCTAGCCCCTCCTGCCTGCGGTAGTGCCAGCCACTCCTGAACTCATGCTGTGCTCTTGCAGCCTGACCAGAGGGCAATGGGACGGGACCTCTAGGAGGGCCCACATGTCTCCATCCCTTGATGCCAACCAGGCATCGGCCCCATGCCCCAGGGTACAAGAGAACAGGCCTCACCATAAAGTCACCAACACTTGATTACCTGTCCCAACACGGTCAGGATCCTCAGTTCTCCCCATCTGCCTGCAAGCTGGGCCCAGGGGAGGGGCCCCTCCAGCTTCTCTCTTCCTTTCCCTTGGCTTCACCTACCTCCTGCAGCTGGCCCACCCTGCTCCCCAGTCCTGCACACTCACAGGGTCCTCAAGCCATCCAGACCCCGGAACATGCCGCTCCGGATGGACTCCAGCTGGTTGGCAGTCAGGTGCAGCTCGCTCACAGAGGCTGCGCCCTCGAAGGCCCCATCTTCAATTTCTGACACCTTATTGTTGCTCAGGTTGCTGGGAGAAGAGGTGGGGGGGAGGATTACACGTGGCCAGCACCCAGGAGCTCAGGCCCCTCCCTTCCTGCAGGCAACACCCCCGTGCACACAGCCCTGGCCCCCACAGTGGCAGCTGCCCCCACCTTGGCATTTCCCTTCTCCATCCCCAGCCAGCAGCCCAACAGACGCCTTCTCGCCAACGGGTAACTCACATTTTCTTCAGATGTGTAAGTTTTTTAAACATCCCAGTGGCCTCCAGGATGGAAATCTCATTGTTATTCAATCGCCTGTAAGAGGCAAGAATGAACTTGCACGTTCACAAATGATAGACATTTCAAATCCCTTCCAAACTGAGAATATTTGGGACTCAAACAGAGAAGACTCCCGGAAGAATTTATCTGGCAAAGCAAACTGATCCTATTGAAAGGAAGGCTGGGCCTAGTACCGGGAGAGGATATGAATGGGGATATTTTAACATTAAAATGCCACGAAAATTTACAGACGTAAATGACAGATGCTTGCAGGCATCTATGCACATAGACATATGTGTACACAAATTCATATTTTAGATAGAGGAATAAAAATAACAAAGGGTTTTGGAATCATGCCCCCAGAAGAAGACAAATGCATCGTTGAGAAAAGCCATCCCTGATTCAGTCTGGTGACCTGCCCTGAGTGCCAGAGACTGGCATCTGCTTTTGAGGGGTGAGGGGGGCTGTGAATGAAGCAGAGGGCAGCAGGGGTGAGGTTTCTTCCTGCCCAAGCCAGCAGCTGGTATGTCCTGAGCCAAAGGCTCCAGTGGTTCAGCCCCAGACAGGGCTGGACCAAGAAAATCCTGGAGTAGGCCAAGGAGGGTTAGTGGTAGCTAGAGACAGAGGAGGGCTGGTGGAGGCGGGGACCCTCACAGTTCGGCCGTGGACTGGGGGATGCGCTCAGGGATCTTGGTGAGCTTCAGGCTGGAGCACTCCACCACGCTGGCCTCACAGCGGCACTTGTGGGGACAGATCACGTCACTGTTGCACTCGCTGTTCAGCTGGTAATCCTCTGTGCCTGCCATGAGAGGGTGGGGGCAGGGGCTGAGGGGCCCAGGGCAGGCTCCCAGCAGTCTGTGTCAACCAAGGCCCCCAGCCTGCCCACCCACTGCCACCATTCCCACCAGGCTGGCCTTGGTTCCCCCCACTCTCTTACCTGGAATGAAGTACTGCTCTTTGGCTGGGGAGAGAAGCAGAAATACCACAATGCAGGAATCAGCCAGGACCTGTAGTAACAGCCCAGGCCCCAGCCCCACTGCTCAGCTGAAGGCACCCCAGACAGGGCTGAGGAGCCCATGTGCCCAGTCCCTGTGCAGAAGGGTGAGCTACACAGCACGCATGTTCCTTGCCCAGGCTGACGCTGGGGGTGTCGCATCCAATTAAACCTCTTGCAAGGAGTCCCAAAACCATCGAGCTCCCACTTGCAATGGCACACGGTGGGGACTGTGCTAACTTTACAGGTGGGGATGGGGTACAGGTAGCGTCAGGTCCTTGACCAGGATCTAGGCTCAGAAGCTGCCCCACACTGTCCCCAGCCAGATGCCATGTGGACTACAATTGCTAAGGCTGTTTCTGCATCCCAAAGCCTGGAGGAGGCTCCTAGCTCACCAAGGAGGGTTCCCAGGCCTCCCGAGTGTCTTAAAAGACTTGACAACAAAGGCATAAGAGAGAACTGGCTGAAAGTGGAGGAACCTGAGGCCTCCCTCTGGGACTTTCAGCAAGCCTTGCTTCTTCCCTAGGCCTCAATAAAACGAGGTGAGACTGAACTACCTTTCAGATCAAGTCTAGAATTTTGGGCCCACACCCTCCAGGCTGGATTCACAGTCATGAAAGACACCTTTGTGGAAGCCATCCAGGAAACATCAGGGGGTCCCTGAGCAGGCTGAAGACAGACAGACAAGCAGACAGGTAGGCAGGCAGGCTGGTAGGGAGGCAGGTAGGTGAACAGGTGGGCAGGCGGGCAGGTATGCAGGTGGACAGGTAGGCAGGTGGGCAGGTGGGCAGGCAGGCAGGTACCTGAGCACCGGAACTTCTTGCTCTTGATCTGCCCGATGCGTTTGTTGGAGAGGCGCCGGGGACTGGCACAGCGGGCCCCACTTGTCTCGATGGGATTGGTGCGCAGGAAGTCTGCCAGCCACTTGAGGTTACAGTCGCAAATGAAAGGGTTCTGGGCCAGGTGCCTGTCCAAAGCAGGCGGATCAGCTATGAGAAACAAGGGCTGCAAACCCGCGCTGACCTCCACCTGGACAGGGCCTTGTTGTGGCTGGGGCCAAGGAGGCTGCCTGTGGCCTGGAGCCTTGGGTTGGCCACAGCGGGAAAGGGAAAGTGGGGTGAACGCCAGGGTGCAGCCCACCAGCTCTGGAGAGGTCCTGCCAGTGCACTACAGGGGAAAAGTCTCTGCCACCCGGAGCTTCCTGCTGTCCCTGTCCTACTCCCCATTAAGCCTCATTCTGCCCCCTCTCTTTCCACTCACCTTTCCCTCCCTCTGCTCTGCGACATTTCACGAGCATGAGCGGAGACAGGAAGGACCCAGAGACTGGCCAGAGCACCCCTGGCCTTTCACAGGCAAGGAAGCCAAGGCCCGGAGAAGGTAACAAAACCCAGGACTGCAGGTGCCCAGGCCACAGCCTCTGACCCTCCCCAGTGGCCATGGGCCCTGGTTTGTCCCCTTTCCTTCAGACTCAGGTAGCAGCCTGTCTCCTACAGAGAGTGCTGGGGCCAGGGTGGCAAGGCCTGCTGGAGTCCCTGGGCTTTACAGGGAGTCACCATCCCCACCCCAGACCACAGGAGTGACCTCTCCTTGACCATTTTACAGCTGTCTCTCAACACAAAGAAAACTCAGAAACCATGACTGAGCAGCCCCCTCCTGGGGAGTCACTCAGATTCTCTTGCAGGCTGCCTGTGTTGTCAGCAGGATAAACCTGGGGATGGTAGCAGGGAGCAGATGGCCGTGATGTGTGCAACCCCATGCTGGCATGCCCACGGGCGGGCTCTGACAAACAGTGGGTTCAGACCAGCCACCTCTGAGCCACCACAGCACTGGGCATGCCCTGCTCATGGCTGTCCAAACCGAGACAGCCTGGGAAGAGTGTTCCTACACCTATCCTGGCTCTGGACAATCGCTTGACCCGGGAGGCAGAGGTTGCGGTGAGCTGAGATTACGCCACTGCGCTCCAGCCTGGGCAACAAGAGTGAAACTCCGTCTCAAATTAAAAAAAAAAAGAAAAGAAAAGAAGTACGGGGAGACAGAGCAGCAGGCCAACTCAAAGGGACTTGCCCTGCCATGCCACTTTTCCTCCATCTAAGTGCCATCAGTTCAGGCCATCTGACTTACTGGTCTCAGCCCAGGCCCCTGCAAGGGGCTGCAGAACTCTCCAAGCAGAAGAGTAAACCCTTGCCCAGGGTCTGTGCCTAGCTCAGCTCAGACCTTGGCGGTGCTCTCTGCCGTCCATCACCTCCTGGGCTCTGCCCTCTGGCCCCTGGTTGGGAACTGGGTCCCCGCCACCTCTCCTTTGCAGTGTCCTTCCCTATTTCCAGCCTGAGTTCTTGCTCCTCTCAGCTCCACCAGGTGGACCAGGCCCCTCCTACCTCTTCTGCATCAAGCTCAACATTTATTTCCCCTATTAAACTTTCAGTTTCCACAGACAGGATGTGTTTGCTGATATCCTGGAGGCAGAGTGTGTAGCTAATTTAAAACATACCAGGATTTAAGGACTGCTTATGACTCCTCCCCAGCTGCCCATCCACATCTGCCTGCGACTTAGTGCCCCAGCCCCTGCCTGAACCCCTTGCTTCCCTTTATTACCATCTTGGCAGAAAATTGTGTAAAGTCAATCTAATTGTGTTGTTTAGGCATGTATTAAAATACTCAAGGTGTGTGGCGTAGAATATCTCCTTCCTAAAAACAGGCTGTGCCAAAAACAACCTATAAAACTTGAACCACCCACAGAGACAGGTGGCTTCTGTGTAAACTTTAGTATTTTATACAAATTAGAATTTTTAACAGTTTCAAAGGGCAGGAAGCTGGAAAGGGAAAACACTCAGGAGGAAGAAAAAAAATCCGTTAGGGAAAAAATAATCGTGTTAAAGGAACACCCAAAAATGTGCTACATATGTGGCCATACAGCTGCCTCTGTGAACAGTTTTGGCAGTGGAAGGAAAGGAAGAGAGGACTAATTCTCAGTGTCTTTCTAGATATATGCATTAAGGAGTCACAGCTAAAAATCTTTGGAGGCAGAGGCTCAAAATCATTAGTCATTAGGGAAATGCAAATTAAAACCACAATGAGATACCACTTCACACCCACTAGGATGGCTAGAATCAATAAGCAAAAAAAAAAAAAAAAAAAACAATACCAAGTGTTGCTGAGGATGAGAATGAGAATGAGAGAAATCTGGAGCCCTCATAATACACCGCTGGTGGGAATGCAAAATGGTACAGCCACTTTGGAAAACACTGGCAGTTTCTTTAAAAAAGTTAAACAGGAATTTACCATATGAACCAGAAATTCCAAAAGAAATGAAAATGTTGGCCTGGCGCGGTGGCTCATGCCTGTAATCCCAGCACTTTGGGAGGCTGAGGCAGGTGGATCATGAGGTCAGGAGTTCAAGATCAGCCTGGCCAAGATGGTAAAACCCTGTCTCTACTAAAAATACAAAAAAAAAATTAGCCAGGTGTGGTGGTGAGCGCCTGTAATCCCAGCTACTCAGGAGGCTGAGGCAGAGAATTGCTTTAACCCAGCAGGTGGAGGATGCAGTGAGCCGAGATTGCGCCACTGCACTCCAGCCTGGGCGACAGAGTGAAATTCCATCTCAAAAAAACAAAAAAGAAATGAAAATGTTGGTTCACACAAAGATTTGTGAGTGAATATTCATAGCAGCATTGTTCATAATGTCCCTAAGATGGAAACTGCCCCAAATGTCCATCACCTGGAATGGACAAGCAAATTGTGGTCTATTTACACGATGGAAAAATTATTTGGCGTTCAAAAGGAACAAAGTACTGATACATGCTACAATATGAATGAGCCTCAAAAACATTATGCTAAAGAAAGAAGTCAGTCACAAAAGACGACATATTGTATGATTCCTTGGAGTCAGGGTCTCAGGCTGTCACCCAGCCTAAGTGCAGTAGTACAATCAGCTCACTGCATCCTTGAACTTCTGGACTCAAGGAATCCTCCCATCTCAGCCTCTTGAGTACTTGGGACCACAGGCATGGACCACCACACCTGGCTAATTTTTAAGAATTTTGTGTAGAGATGAGGATTTCACTATGTTGCCCAGGCTAACCTCAAACTCCTGGCCTCAGGTGATCTGCCCACCTCAGCCTCCCAAAGCACTGGGATTACAGGTGTGAGCCACTGCACCTGGACTACACAATTCCATTTTTATGAAATGTCCAGAAAAGGCAATCTACAGAGAAAGAAAATAGATCAGTGATGGCCAGTGGCTGAGTCTGGAAATGGGGACAAGGGATTTTGAAGGCAAGGTGATGGAAATGTTCTAAAGTTGAATCACAGTGATAGTTGAACTCTGGAAATTTACTAAAAATCATTGAATTGTATACTTAGAACAGGTGAATTTTAGTATGTAAGTTATATCTCAATAGGGCTATTTCTTTTTTTTTTTAATGTTAAATCTCTTGGGGCAAGTAAAACTGCAGCAAAATCAACAGTGTTACACAGGAACTCGGCCACAGATCTTGGAGCTACGGACAAATCAAATATGATTTGGTAAATTTAAACCTGCTCAGGTTTAATAAAATAAGACTCAGCCAAGAAGCTGAACCACTTGAGGTTCTAATAATATTACTTGATTAGTACCTTGGATTTGTATTTCTTTTATTCTTGTTCCACATTGTAGTCGTTAACATCTAATAGATGTACATGAAAGTTCAGTGTTGCTTTACAGCCTTCAAGAATGAGTTCTGTTCTTACAGAAAAAGCACAATTAAAGGGGAAGCTAAGTAATTTCTCGGTGATGGTGAAGAGATGCCTGATATCAAATTCCTGTTTTACAGAATGTTCTGCAACATTGGGTGTGTCACATAACCTCCCTCAGTCTTTGTTTTAGGTAAAATCAGGATGATAGCGCCTATCTTCATAGCATCTCTGTTAGGTATTAAGATAATACATGCAAATAACAATGGCTTACATGAGTCTCTCACTCCATTCCCCATCCCCAAGGTTTTCCTGTGTGTGGGTCCCTGGACAGTAAATCTCCTTAGCATGTTTCTCTCAGATATTCTGCCAGCTGCTTCAAATAGTCCACCTTGCCAGTGTCTCCCTGTACCCTCTAATTTCACATACTTGGCAAAGTTTCCCCATGGGGCTTCCTGTTCATCTCCCTGGCTATAAGTAAATTAATTAGCAGGAGTTGGGCTGCAGGCGAATTTGTGGGCTTTAATGAGTTTGTCTTTGTGGCTGACATCTCTGGTGATGTGCAGAGTCCCCGGGGGTCCCGAGCTGTACCTTTTACTCAGCCTGTTTGAAACCTATCCTAATACCCCAAGTAGATGTTATCTGATGATGAGCACTGCCTGGCACAGACAGGGGCAGGGATGACAGCGACAACAACGGACACAGTAATATTAATAATTAATGCTCATTAAATGCACACCACAGGACCCACAAGTCAGCACATCCCGTCTTACTGCAGGCTCAGAATTAAAGATGTAGAATGAGAGGACCATTTATGTGCCTAAGTGTAACCACACAGCAGATGAGAATTTTCCTTATGTGGAAACATTCCAGTTAAATATAAGGATTCTGTTTTAAAGCATAGTCACAACTGCATTAGAAATGAAAAAAGAATGTTAGAATTCTGATACGGTTTGGATGTTCATCCCCACCAAATCTCATGTAATCCCCAGTGTTGGAGGTGGGGCCTGATGGGAGGTGTTCGGATCGGTGTTCGGTGTTCAGTTGAATTTGTATCAGTCTACTTTCATGTTTCTATAAAGGAATACCTGAGACTAGGTAATTTATAAAGAAAAGAGGTTTACTGGGCTGACAGTTCTGTGGGCTGGACGAGTATAGTACCAACATCCACTTGGCTTCTGGTGAGGCCTCAGGAAGCTTACAATCATGGGAGAAGGCAAAGCAAGGTTAGGCATGACAGTGGATCCCTCGTGACTGGCTTGGTGCTGCCCTCGTGATAATGAGTAAGTTCTTACTCTGAGTTCATGCAAGATCTGGTTATTTAAGAGAGCATGGCACTCCCTCTCCTTCTCTTGCTCCTTCTCTTGTCATGTGACATGCCTACCCTTGCTTCACCTTCCGCCATGATGGTAAGCTTCCTGAGGCCTTACCAGAAGCCAAGCAGATGTTGGTGCCATATGTGTACACCCCACAGAACTGTCAGCCAAGTAAACCTCTTTTCTTTATAAATTACCTAGTCTCTGGTATTCCTTTACAGTAACACAAAAACAGACTGATACAAATTCAAAATCACCATTTCAGGATTGCTAATGAATTAATGGATTCAAGCACTGAGATCAATGGCTGTTTTTATTACAAAAGGGAGACAGCCAGACATCTGTCTGCCTCCTGATGGGAAGTCCACAATCCCATCTATAAAGTCATCTTGCCAAATAAATCAATCAAAACTGAACCTGACCAAGCTCCTAGATCCAATTTTCAATCTGCAGGACACAGAGGGGACAGAGGAACAAGTGAAACTACACCACAGGGATGCAATAAAAAAAGTGTTGACCCTACAGAACCAATGATGCAGTATCTTCAACAAATGAATTACAAGGAAAAGGGAAATGGAGAGGACACATAGATTAAAAGCAACTTAAGAGGTACATCAACCAACATAAACCAACATCAGCCAATTATATTGCACAGGCTTTATTTAAATCCTGATGTGGTGGCTAACATCTGTAGTCCCAGCTCTTTGGGAGGCCAAGGCAGGTGGGTCATGAGGTCAGGAGTTTGAGACGAGCCTGGCCAACAGGTGAAACCCCATCTCTATTAAAGATACAAAAAATTAGCCGGGCATGGTGGCGGGCACCTGTAATCCCTGCTACTTTGGAGGCTGAGGCAGGAGAATCACTTGAATCCGGGAGGTGGAGGTTGCAGTGAGCTGAGATTGTGCCATTGCACTGCAGCCTAGGTGACAGAGCAAGACTCTGGCTCAAAAAGCAAACAACAAAAACAAACAAACAAAATAATTGCATAACATGCAAGAGACACTTGGAAATTTGAACACTGATTAGATACTCAATGATATTAAGGAATTAATTGTACAGGATTGGAAGCTAGGTGATGAAAACTAGTACTCTTTTTTTTTTTTTTTTTTTTTTTTTTTGAAACAGGGGCTTT
>NW_016803361.1:1052681-1098685 GCF_001698545.2 Rhinopithecus bieti
TTTTGAAACAGGGTCTCTCTGTTGCCCAGGTGGGAGTGCAGGGGGTGTGACCACAGCTCATTGCAGCCTGAACTTCCTGGGCTCAAGCAATCATCCTACTTTAGCCTCTCAGGTAGCTGGGACTACAGGTGTGTGCCATCACACCTGGCTACTTGTTTTAAAAAAGTTCTTGTGGAGATGGGGTGCCCAGCCATGTTACCCAAGCTGGTATTGAACTCCTGCGCAATCCTCCTGCCTTGGCCTCCCAGAGTATTGGGATTACAGGCATAAGCCACCATGCCTGGTCCACTGTATTATTCTTAATCTGCTTATAATTTTCCACAATAAAATATTACAACCAATTACCAGATTTACTGCTCTCTAATTTTTTATTCACAGTCACCATTGTCATTACTGTATTTCATCTGATTTGACATTATGAATTGTAAGAGGCACTACTATTTTTTGTACTATCAATAAAAAACAAAATGCTGCCAACTAAGTGATGTACCACTGATTATAACATGCATCCCAGTTTCAGAGCTGTTAATGTGGAAACAACATGTGTCTTGGAATCAATGTGATATATTATCATCATCATCACCATCAATATTATTGTTAGCTAAAGCCAGCATTTATCAAGCACTTGTAATGAGCTAAGCTTCGTACAAACATCCTCTTTAATCTCATAACAACCCTATGGGAAGGCGTCCCCATCTTATGGATAAATAAAAATGAGGCCCAGAGAAACTGCCCAGAGTCACACAGCCAATAAGAGGCCTAGGTGGACTTTGAACCCAGGATGGTCTAACCCAGGTCTGTGTCCTTCCTCTGTAAGAGGCCACCCCCAGTGAGCCCAGCAGCCCAGAGCCAGACAACTGCCTGTCCCTGGAGGCTGCAACCTCCCCCAGGCCCGCCTGCTGGGAGGGGAGAAGAAGAAGGCATCAGGGCACTCACAGAGTCTGGATGGCCCGCAGGGAGGTGAAAGTGCCCTTGGCGAGGCTCTGGATCTTGTTGTCATACAGGGAGAGCAGCGAGAGGTTCTGCAGGTCCTGGAAGGCATCGGGCCGGATGCAGTTGATCTTGTTGGCATTCAGGAGCCTGTGGGCAGATCCAGGACCAAGTGGTGAGGAGAGAGGCTTGACATGAGACCCATCTCACGTCCTGGGCACCTTCTTTGGCTCCAGCCTGCGTTATTACAGGGAGGAGCCCACAGGAGCAGGCCTTCTCCATGCACAGGGACATCTCAGTCAACCCACTCTTCTCTTTCCAAGAACTGCTTGAGATGCCCTGTGGGATTCTGGGAAAGCAGAGAGCCACCTTGCAAAGGCATTTTGGTTGGGGCGGGGGGGCTCCTCCTCCTTCCCAGAGGTCCATTGGATTCCCCAGACAGCTGAGTTGGCACATTTGTGTTCTGTGCCTCTTGAGCCCTGGGAGAAAATCCTTGCCTGAAAGTTCATGGTTCAAGGAGGCCGAGCTGGCCTGGGTGTCCCCCTGCAGGAGAAAGCTCTGTCTCCAGCCACACCTCCTCAGGAGCATGGGCTGAGTGTCAGGAGCCTCTCTGCTTTGGCATCCTGTGAGCAGCTGTGAAGCTGCTTCTACCTCCCTCTCTAGCCTCTACAGAGCCCTGGAGACTTTCTCAGCCCTAGTGGGTCTGCCTGTCTTCCAAGCTCATCGTCTCAATTGAGTTCCATACCCCAAAGAGGCCCAAAGGGACAGTCTAGCAGGCCAGAGGAATGCTGGCCCTTCCCTGGGTCCCACCCAAGACACCCAGGATTCATTCTTACAGGAGCTGTAGGGTGTATAAGCCTCCAAACACACCGCGGGGGAGGTCTGTGATCTTGTTTCCATAGAGGACCCTGGAGAAAAGGCAGCAGAGAGGACAGTTATAGAGGACAGCCCACCAGGGCAATAACACAGCTCTGCAGATGGCCCCAGCTCAACAGTGCTGCCCCTAAGCCATTTACATGAAGCACATCCTAATGGTGTATATTTGTTATAGCAACTTGTCCACCACCCTCACACGTGGACCCCACAGAAGGCTGCAAAGGGGTGCTTCCTGGGAAATTCATCTGGTCTAGAATCCAAAAGGAGATTGTTGAGAGAAGAGAAAACCCCATGGACAAGAATAACTAACATATTTTCAGAGAGTTACAGGAAAAAATAGAATGCCAGACGGCACATGCAGTGTGAGATCCGGATGGTGGGACTTCAAGCATTTTTAAAATATACTTTAGCATTTTCAAAGTTTTCTGCATTGAGCATGAATTCCATGTATAGATTTTTATAAAAAACAAAAGTTCAAAAAAAACACATGTAGACACGGGTGGGTTCAGGGGGACAGTGAAAGCATCCAGGAGGTTTGGGGAGGGGGGTTGTATGCCATTCCCAATATCATAATCGGACCCCACAAGCTACACTCGTAAATGTTCAGGCTGAGTAAAAAATCCTGGGTACTTCTTCTTCAAACGTGGCTTCGAGATCATTCCTGGAGCGGGGCACAGCAACAGCAAAGGCCCTGCAGGGGAGCTGTGTGCGCCTGTCCTGTGTGGACAGGTGACAGGGCCAATGTGGCTGGAATGGAGGAAACAAATGGGGCGGTAGCTTGGGCTTTACCCAACCAGCATCAGGAAGCCACTGAGACAGCATCAGATTCCCGTTTCAGAAACACCCCTCAAGCTGCTGGGTGGGAAATGGAGCAGAGGGGGCGGGAACTGAAGCAGGGAGGCAAGATCAGGGCTGGCCGAGATAGACAGTGTTGGTGGGGTGTACTGGAATCATCCATTTCCTATATGCAGGGAGGAGGCTGTGACCAGGTACCCATGAACAACAGAAAACCACTTGATTGGGTTCTTCACTTTTTCCCTTTTTAGACTGCCATGTTCCAACTTAGGAGAGCTTTATTCACTTCTCAGAGGAAGGGCCCTGCCTTTTGGCAGGCCACTTTCAGAATCTGATCTCCTCAGCCAATGACAACGATCCCTCACCAGGCTGTCATGTACAGCTGTGTAGGGTGTATACTGCACAACTTCAGGGGTGCCATTTGCAATTAGCCCCACCCTCTACTTGGACTCTGCTCCAAGGAAAGATGGCATGCGCAGAAGGCCCTGAGCTGGCAGGGTCCCACACTCGCCGGGGCAGTTCCATTCTGTTGTACTTGCCAGGCCTCTAGTCTATGCCAAGCGTGTGTCCTGGGCTGCCAAGGAGCAGGTGAAAACACTCATCCCCTAGAGTAACAAATGGCCCCTCCTACAGGGAACTCGCCCAACTCCAGGGCACCCTGAGTGTGCTCTCCGTACAGACAAAGTGCTGTAGGACCTCAGGGACTGAGGCACTCGGTGAGTGGGAGATGGGGGTGCTTCACTACCTTTTGTATGCTCTATTGACAGACTTCCCCAGTAGAGCCTGAAGGAAGGGAAATATTGGAAGGAGGAGCGGGCAAATACTGTCCAAGCAGCACCCACCACATCTTGGGATTCATCACATTTGGGATAAAAGATAGCAAGGTGTGGCAGATGTTATAACTGGAGCTGGTGCTCACTGGCCCTGCGGTGACCACAAAGGCCTCAGGAGCACAGTACACTGGGCTTCGGTGGGGGGGATGGGGCCAAGATGGTTGTGCAAAGAATGCTGGGAAAATCCTCACCGTGGCAGGGAGTGCATCCCAGTTGCCAGGGGCAACAGCTCTGCCTAGCTTCTCCACACTTCTCCCGCTCCCAGTGTCAGAAGGTCCACCAGTGAGGAAGAGGGAGCTGGAACAGCAAACCCTTTGCAGCCAAAGGATGACCCACTGAGGCTGGGGTGGGCAGGGACTGTGTGGAGGGGGGCATAGCCCTGCTCCTCCTCCTGCATCCACCAGGGCCTTGGGCCCTGCCAGCCTCCTCAGGGGATGCCCTGGGCCACTGAGGAAGCCTTGGCACTGCTACTTACAGCGAGTTCAGGGACCGGAGGCCCTGGAAGGCGTCGGGTGCAATCTCAGCAATCTGATTGTTGCTCAGGTCTCTGCAAAGTGAGCAGAAGGAGAGGGGCATCTGAATCCCTCAATGGCCACTGAGCCCTGCCCAGTCCCCTCCACCTCCTAGATGCCACGGAAGTAGGGTGGAGTGCTTTGAAATGAGAATAGTGAGAGGCCAGATCTTTCCTCCATTTGAAAAGCCCATGGCCGCTATTTCCCTGTGCAGTCTGAGGGCTGGGCAGGAGGGGGCACTCCAACTTGGGAAGTTATGGACAAAGCTTTCCCATGCATCCTAGCAGTCTCCTGGCCCCCTCCCATCCTTAATTGCTCCTATCGGTACCCAAGCTGAAATAGGAGGATGACAAGCAGCTCCCGTCACAGGCCACGCTCAGGCTCAGCATTCCCTTCAGGCCTCACGATAGCCCTGCAAGGAGGTCCCTGCATCATAGCCAAGCAGCCTGAAGGGCAGGAATGCCAGGTGACTGGCTCAGGGCCACTCAGCTGCGGGGTGCTGAGTTAGGGCCTGCCCCAGGGCTGTGGGGCCACCCAGGATCTCCATCAGCCGTGTACCAGCTCCCCAGGAAGCAGCAGGAGGCACTCACATCCTCCGTAGCTTTCTGTAGGGTGAGAAGGCTCCGGGGGGGATGGACTTGATGCCATTGAGCTCCAGGCGTCTGTGGAGAAAAAACAGAGGGGAAGCACAAGGGCCTAGGTCAGCCCAGCCGTGGGTGTTATCTGCTGGGCTTATCCACCCTGAACAAGCCTTTGGCCCCTCCTGCCCCTGTTCCCTTCTGCCTTCCAGAAGTTGAAGTCTGGGGTAAGGATGCTGGAACAGACAGAGAAAATGCTGACTTGAGTTCCATTATCCCAGGTGTTTGTAACTGAAAGGGTCCCACAAATGATGCTGAGAACCCGATTCTGGCAGACTCACACCGCTGGGTGGGACCACAGAGGGACACTCCCTCCCCAGCCCTGCAGAGTTTCCCAGTCCTGGACACAAAGCTCAGCCCAGCAGGGGCAACCTGTGTCTTCTCCATGGTCACTGAGGGGCCTTGGGGCAAGCCCTGAGGCAGTGCCTACTCCAGCTCTTCACTGGCCCTCCGGCGCCAGGCCAGCCGAGCGGCTGCGCCCCAGCATCTGCCCTGCCCTGTACTCACATCTCCGTCATGGTCTCCGGCAGGTTGGCCGGGATGGCAGTGAGACCTTTGCCACGACAGTCCACGATGCCATTGCTGCAGGTGCACATGGCCGGGCAGGAGCCGGAGGACAGGGTGCAGGTGGGCACGTGCCCCGCTTCCCCCTGGCCTGCAGAAACAGGGGGGTGTGGCCTCAGGCTGTCGTGCATCAGCACCTCCCTTGAGCCCAGATACAGACTGATGGATGGGACAGGGTGCACACTGCAGTTTCTCTAGATGAGGATGAACCAGAGGGGATCACTAATGAAATAAGATTCTGGACTTTGGTATAACTCTGTGGGCACCTGACACACAGTAGGTTCTTGTCAGATGTTTGCTGAACTTGAATCTGAATGGAACTGCACTGGTGTGTGATTCATACACTAAGAAATCCTTGCCTAGAATTCTGAAGCTCTGGATTCTAGTCCAAGTCACTTAACACTTCTGAGCCTGAGTTCCCTCATCTGTCATATGAAGGTGATAATGACTGTTTCCTAAACACTCAAGCACTTACTCTATGCCACATTCTATAATAAGTGTAGTACATGCAGTATTGCACTTAAACTTAAGAGGAGCCTATTACTGTTGCCATTCTACAGCTGAGAAAACAGAGTCCTCGATATTAATTAATTTGTAGAAATTCTCACAGCTAATAAGTGGTAAAACCAGGATCCAGCCCAGTGTCTAAAATAAGAGCCTTTGAAAAACTGGAGGTACAATTTATACAAAGTGCTCTTTCTGAAGCATGTAGCTGGTGGAACCGCTACCTAGACATAGAACATTTCCATTACCCAAGAAGATTCCCTCCTGCCCCTTTGCTAAAGTAACCACTATTCTGAGATCTATCACCAAAGATTTGTTCTGCTCGTTTATGAACTTCGCATAAATGAAACAGTAGTTTCTCTTGTGTCTGGCTTTTTTTGCTTAATATACAATCTTTGAGATTCACCATGTTGCTGTGTGTATCAGTAGTTTGTTCTTTTTCATTGCTGAGTAGTATTCCATTATGTGGATATATCATAATTAGTTGGTGGACATTCAGGTTGTCTCCAATTTGGGGCTATTATGGAAAAGCTGTCTTTAATATTTTGGACATTTTGCAGAAAAAAATGCACACACCTAGCAGGAGTGGCAGGGTCACAGGGTGGACAGACGTTGAGCCTTAGTGGATCCTGCTACACAGTTCTGCAGAGTGGTTGAGCCAATTGATACCCCCACCAACATTCTAACTTCGAATATTTTCCATGGCTGCCCCAAAGGGTGGGCACCAGAACCAAATGAGACAAAGCTACATGGATTCCTGGCATATTGTGACAGTGGCCTTCAAAGGAAAAGGGTTGCCAGGCCGATGAGACTCCAGAGTAGAAACTAATGTCTGAAAATAGAAACCACAATCTTCCAAATGCAAAGGAAAAGGTTTCATTTCAAAATAAAAATTGTCCAAGTGATTAACCCATTCCCATTCCTAAAAACTGTGGCAGCTGCAATGATGCAGAGGCAGTCCTGGCTCACACGTGAGACATACCCGCATGTACACACACACGTTTTCGCACACAGACACACATACACACAGCTGCATGCACACACACACAGCAGTGCTGAGCATATTGGTGTTTAAGCCCAGCCATTGCTCTGGGTGTCTGCCAGTGCAGTGGAGGAGGTGACAGCCACAGCCAAGAGCCTCATACTGAGGCCGGGAGGCTGTGCCTAGGAGATGCTTTCCTTCAGAGCTCTGTGTGGCTGGCAGGCCCAGTCCACGGGTTTGGGAGAAACAGTCAGCCTCTAAATCCTCTGTCACAAATCTGAGAACTGTCCATTCATTCAGCAAGCATTTCCTGTGCCAAGCAAAGTGCTGAGGATGCACCAGAAACACAATGCAGGACCTCATGTAGGATCACAGAAGGCTCCCTGGGCCCTGCAGGGTGAGGAGGAGTCAGCAGGCAACAAGGAGGGAAGGGTGTGCCCAGCAGGGGAGCAGTCTGTGAGGTCAGGGCTGGGGGCACCTGCACCAGGAAGGGGCAGAGGCAGGCACAGCTGGGGAAGCTGCAGGCAGCGGGAAGCAGGGGAGGTGGCGCTGACCCTGGCCAGGCTTGCAGAGCCTGAGGGCAGTTCAGACTCTCGACACAGTGCTGACGGCCAGGTGAGTACACGAGCAGTGACCGCCCAGACTTGTGGGTTCTTTTTGTTCTTCTGGCTGCAGTATGGACATCAAAGGGGCCAGGGAGGACGTGGGCAACCGGCTATCACAGAACCCCAGGGGGAAGGTGAAAGGGTGTGGGCTTTGAGGCCCACCTCTTTTGGAGCCAAGTTTAGAGGGCCCAATTCAATGACTTGTCTAGGCAGCAGAGGTGAGGCGATCGGAGGAGGGAGAAGGGGGTGATAGCAGGGGCAAGGAGCCCAGAGGACATCGGAGGAGGCACTGAGTAGGCCAAAAAGAGGATGAGGTGGAACAAAGGAGGTGATGAGTGGACGAGGCAGTGAGGGGACAGGAGGGAAAAGGAGAGGAGGCAAGAAGTGACACGCAGAGACAAAGGCCATGGTGAGAATGGGAGGTGATAGATGGGGCAGGAGGGGCAGATAGTGGGGTCAGGAGGTGATGGGTGGGGCCAGTTGATGGGCGGGGTCAGGAGGTGATGGGCAGGCCAGGTATTAATGTTGAGATTAGGGGCAGGAACAAGAGGCAGGGCAGGAGGCACTGGACAGTTGAGGGCCCAGCAGGGGCCTGCACCCACCTGAGCAGCTGAACTCACTCTTCTGGACCTCTGCCACATTGAGGCCACGCAGGCTGGCTGGGCCCGAGCACTGGGTGAACAGCCCGATGGTTGGTCGCTGCCTCAGCCACTGTGAGAGCCAGGCCAGGTGGCAGTCGCAAAACAGGTGGTTGGAGTGCAGGCGGCTGTAAGAGGACAGGATGGCTCACAACCCATTTGCAGCCCCCAGCCCAGCCAGATTGTGGGAACCCCCAACCTCAGGCAGGTGGCTGGTGCTGTGTTCAAGCCAAACACAGTCTACATTTAGTCAAGTAGGCAGCTCAACTCCAACCCGCGGATTATCCACAGCCCCATGAAGATCCTGCTGCTATCCCTCCCCTCCCACATGCTCTGGGCACAGCTGTGCCCAGCAAAGCCCAGGTCATCACACTGACCTCGTACAGGCTCACTGCCCCAAACCGCCTGGCTCATTTTCAAGCACAAAAACAAATCATTTGTTTTCCAAGGAAAAATCAAATTAAGTGGCACTGGATGCCCTGCAATTATGTAACTCCTTCCACCTCCGACTGCATGGAGCCCCCAGCCTGGGCTGGCCTCTAGGGGTCTGAGGGAGAATGAGCTCCATGACTTGTCTGCAGAACCTTCACCTCCTGCCCCCACCCACCCCCAGCATCAGCTGGGCTTGGACGCCCCACTCCCCGCTGCCCCGGCTGACTCACAAGGTCCGTAACTTGGGCATGTGGTTGAAGCTGGACACGGGGATGGTGGTGATATTGTTGTTGTTCAGGGTCCTAAATGGAAAAAACCAGAGTCATTTAGCACCTGCCCAACAGACGATGTGGGACAGGGCCGCCCTGCTAACGAACAGGGAAGCTCTCGACCTTAAAGTAGACCAGCACGGGGCTGGACATGGAGGGGCTAAGCCAAAGAGCACGAGGCATATCCCACCCCACAGGAAAGCCCTGAGCTGGGATGGTGACTGTGAGCCGATGGCACCATAGACTCCAAGACAAATAGGATGGAGACCTGGAGCAGGGCGGGTGATGGGACATGTCCCAGGCTTGGGTTGGCTTGGAAGAAAGGGTGGGGTTTGGATAGGCAGTGGGGAAAGGGGGAAGCATTCCAGGCCAAGTGCCAGAAACCCTTGGGTTTCCTCCTGAGCAGGTTACATTGGGACACACTGCTTGCTCAGGCATGACCCCATGAGTGCTTCTCCTCCCCTCCTCTGAGGTGCTTCTAGGAGGGCAGGTTTCCCCCTTCCTGTCTCCCTGACGCCCGCTGCCCAGGCTGCGGCACTTGGCACTCGCATAGCAGGGCCCTCCACACCCCTCCTTCCTTTTCCATGCTTTACTTACAGCACCTCCAGCCCCCGCAGAGCACGGAAGGCCCCTTCCTCAATGCAGTTGATCTGGTTCTTGTCCAGCTGTCTGTGAAGGAAACAAAGGTTGTAGAGAGAAGGGCACATTGCCTAGAGTAAGGGTGTCCAAACATTGTGACCACGTGCTGCATTCATTCAAAAGAAGCAGCCCCCTAGTTGTTTGTTACGTGTATATGTGTCAATCCAAATAGTAAACATTAGTAAAAACTTAACTTTTTTTCTAATTTTCAATTAAAATCATAAATATAAGTAAAAGTTATATTCTTCTACTCAACCTTACATTTCCCTTGGGGAGCAGGCACCCCCCTACACACACACACATTTTGGAGACCACCTAGTGGGTGCTGGCAACTGAAAAATGGGAGAGTCACAAAGCAGTGGCAGCCAGAACTGGCAAACAGATTTTTCAACCTGAGTGCCAAAGAGGTTGACTAGAGGTGGCTACCTGGAGTGCTGTTGTCAGAGTAAACTGAAGCTGTGAGGTGAGCTCTGTGGGAAAGAATGTGGTGATTGATTATCAATGTCTGCCACAGGCGTGGGAGGGGGTGTGTGTGACAAGCATGCCAGGCATTTGCCATCCCTGCTGTGGTCAGACCTCAGGGAGGTGGTAAGCCTGGACCAGAATAAATTTGGATAGTAATAATAATAAGCCATTACAATTAAATATCATTTGACAAAGCATATTTATTTCCATGTCTCATTTAAACCTCAGAAAATGCCTGTGAAGTAGATCTTATTATCCCCATTTTCCAGAACAACATATCGAGGCTCAGTAATGTTCACTGACTTGCAGCAGCGTATGTGACATGTAACTAGAAGAGAAGATTCAAACCCAGCTCTCCCAGCCCAAATATGAGGCAGGCACAGACACTGTGCCATCAAAATGGACTGAAAATATTGCCCACGCTGATAACACGCTTCACCAAGTCCCCAAGGGCCCCCTCCACTGGCTCTCACACGGAATCGCAACCAAGGGAGAGGCAAGGGCTGCCTGTTTCCTCCAACCCCAGATTATTCCAGAAGACCGTGCTGGCACCAACCTTCTGAGAGCCCAGGTCAGCTCCCTGGCTGCCTAGACTACACGGCTTGCTCGGGTATGCCCTGAGGACACTGCCAGCAGTGGCCCTGGAGCTCTTGCACCCTTCTCCCTCCCAGGCCTGTACTCACAAATTTTTGAGGTCTGTAGCTCCCCGAAAAGCCTTCCTGGGGATTGCCTGGATGGCGTTCTCACTCAAGTCCCTGGGAGGATAAAGTCAGAGGGAGAGAAAACACTGGTCAGAAAAGAGGTTCCTGCAGAGTGCTGTGATGAGTCAGGGAAGCAGGGCAGGTGGGCTGGAAGGCACTGAACCAGCCACTGCTGCACCCCAGCACCTAGGACAGCGCCTGGCCCACAGAGGCCACTCAGCAAGCATTTGTTGAATGAATGAATGATGAAATTAGAGAGACACACCATGTCCTGGAGGCAGCTCAGTCCCCAGCCTCCCCTTCTCTGGGCTGGGGGCTTGCAGCTGGAAGGAGAAGCCTGGGGCAGCTATGATCAGCCCTGCCAGACCCCACCTGATGTAGTTTGGATATTTGTCCCCACCCAAATCTCATGTTGAATGGTAATCCCCAGTGCTGGAGGTGGAGCCTGATGGGAGGCGATCCAGTCATGAGGGTTGATGCCTCCTGGTTTGGTGCTGACTTCTCGATGGCGAGTGAGTTCCAGGAGCTCTGGTTGTTGAAGGGTGTGGAGCCTCCTCCTCCATTCTCCCTCTCCATTCCCCCACGTGAAGTGTCTGCTTCCGCCTCTGACTTCCACCACGAGAAAAAGTTCCCTGAGGCCTCCCCAGAAGTAGACGCCTTTGCTTCCTGCACAGCCTGCAGAACGTAAGCCAAGTCGATCTCTTTTCTTATAAATTACCCAGTCTCAGCACTTCTTTATAGCAATACGAGAATGGCCTAATGCCCACAGAAGTCAGCCCACCGGACCCACAGAGGCCAGTTCAGACCCCCACAGCATCGTGCAGGGCTGCAAAGGGGCACACAACAGAAGTGCTTCTGGAGGGGGATTGATGACCACTGTCTGGCACTAGACTGGGAGGGACAGCACCCTGGGCCGTCCGTGGTGGGTGTGCCTGGGGCTTACGCTCTGTATCTTATGCTGAGCAAGCTGACTCAGTAAGGACAAAATTGGCTCCGTGACCCAGCCAGCCAGTGGCCCACCCAGGTCTTTAACTCCAGGCAGGGCCTGACTCCAAACCCGGTGCTCTTGGGGACTGCAGGCAGCAGGGCACCTCCCAGAGCCTGGGCCACAGGGAGTCAGGAGAACGCAGTGGGGCTGGGATCACTGAGGACTTCACAACTCCCCATGAATGCCGTGATGTGAGGGAGGGGACGCTGTCGGGACTGCAAATCCTCAGCCTCGGTGACTTCCAGGCCAGCTTTGGGGCCCTTCCTCCACTCCCTGGCAGGACCGGGCCTCTGACACCTGTCCACCTGCCTCTCTTCCCTCTCAGCAGCCTCCCTGGCATCCACAGATGTGTGCAAACGCCCCTTTCCAGGTCAGCTTTTCCTACTCACAGCCACACTCCCCCCAGGCTGGCACTGCCCTGAGTACTTCCCAGGAGCATGGCGTGGATACGATCACCATCCCCATTATACAAAGGAGAAAAGGGAGGCTCAGAGAAGCTAAGCAACTTCTTCAAGGTAATCCAGCTGGTGGGTGGTGGCTCCAGAATTTGAACCCAGGCATTCAGGTCCCAGAGCCCCAGATTGTATAGCAGCCCTGGGGGTAGGAACTGCCATTGCGCCCATTTCACAGAGGAGGAAACTGAGCTCCAAGATGTGAAATAACTGACCTGGGTTGGACCCAGGCTCCCTGTCCCAGAGCCTTGCCCCGGACACACCAGTGTCCTGAAGGTGAACAACCAGAGGCGGACCGTCCTGATGTAGGCCCCAGTGCCGGGCAATTCCACAGCCCCACCTCCTCCTCCTGGGCCAGGCCTGTGGGTTTTGACAGTGCCCTTCCTTTCAGCTCCTCACCACACAGGGTCCGAGAACGCAGCCCACAGCCCCCTACCCCACCGCACACTGCCCCTTTAACTGTCAAGGCCAGCGCTGCCCTGTCTGGGTTTCCCTGTTGAGAAACCTAGCGGTGTGCACAGAGCCCTGAGTCAGAAAGGTAGGGAGCAGCTGAGCTAGAGGGCACTGGACCGGCCACTGCTGCATCCCAGCACCTAGGACAGTGCCTGGCCCACATCAGCCACTCCGCAAGCATTGAATGAATGAATGAATGGATGAATGAATGATGGAACTGAAGAGAGGCACCCTGTCCTGGAGGGAGCTCGGTCCCCAGCTACCTCCCCTTCTCTGGGCTGGGGACTTGCAGCTGGAGGGAGGAGCCTGGGGTTTGAGTCCTGGCCCTCCCCTTCCTGGCTGTGCATCTGCAAGGCACCCTTTCCCTCCCAAACCCAGTTTCCTCACGCACAAAATGGGAAAAATGAAAGCCTGGCAAAGCAATTGCCTGCCAGTCCCCACAGAGTGGGCACCAACATCTGTGCACTCCCTCCCTCAAACCCAGCCCCTCCTGTCCTGTCCCCCTACAGCCTTCAGAAAAGCAGCCAAGTAGCTGTGTCTGAAGGGGCCTTGGCACCATCAGCGCCCCTCATTCTTGCTCTCTCTCCTGGAAAGGAGATGATTCAAGCCTGCAGCATAGACACAGCTGTCCCTCCTCCAGAGCCATCCCACCTGCCATCCCTGAGGCATCTCCCCTTCCTGCAGAGGAAGCTTCCTCCTCCTGCGCTCGCCCGGCCCCACCTTCCCTTCCTGCTCTCCACATGGCATCTTTGGTCTCCGATCTTGGTTACTTGTGCCATATCTCCAGCTCCCCTGTGTAGTCTGTCAATATTCCTGGAGACATTCCCCAAATTCTACCCATTTAGAAGCTGCTCCCCAGAGGGTCCCCAGTGGCCTGCTCCCCACTGCCTGTCTTTATGCAGCAACTCCCCCAGCCCCATGTGTCTTGAGAGGCGCATTTCAGTCTTTGCCTGACTAATCCTTGTTATCATCTCTTCCTTGCCTAGAGAGCTCCTTGGCTGCCACATCCTCTTCTTAGTGTCTCTGCTTCATACAAGAAATTGCTACCTTGGTGGTGCCTGCAGTAATGGCTTGATGGTTCTCCTGGTCTGTGGACTTGTGGGCTTGTTCTCTCCATCTTCCTAAGTGGGGTGCTGCCACTGAGCAGAGTGGGCTGGCAGGGAAATTACTGGATTTGGAGCAGGGCTGTGCAGGCGACACAGGAAACAACAGACTGCCCACACTGGAGTTCATGGTCACGTGAGTTCCTCAGTAACCAGGAGCCCGGGCTGACATAGGAGCCCAACATGAAACCAAACCCGCCTTGATGGAGTGCCCGCAGGCACCAGTGACGGGGCTGGGCTAGCAGATGCAGAGCTAACCACACGTGCATGGTCTACCCTAAAGCACTCACGCCCAGAAGAGGGCACAGATGGGAAACCAGTGAGTGGACCTTCAATCCTTCACTCCAGAAATGTGTACTGAGAGTTGATGGTCTGCTGGAGACCCCCAAAGACTTGCTTTCATGGGGTGTACATGCCAGCTTTCAACAATGGCTGGAGGAGCAGTACTGCCAAAGAGATGGGAGAGTGCAGAGAAGTGAGTGAGCAAGTCTGCCGGAGGGAGGAGAGGTGATCTCTGACCGGATCTTACGGAGTTGATGCATCCCAGACAGAAATGAAAAATGAGGAAAGGGCATTCTAAGCAGTGATAACAGCATGTACAGAAGCCCAGAGGCAGGAAGGAATGAGGCAGGCAGGCTGGGGGAATCTCATGCGGTTTGGTATGACTGTTGTGTGGAAGTGGGAGGTCGTGGTGGTTAAAAGGCATCCATAAATTCTTTGACATTCCTCCCTTCAAAAGACAGAGGCTCATTCTCCTCCTCTTGAATATGGGCAGGACTCAGTAACTCACTTCTGAAGAACCACATATGATGAAAGCGGTAATCAATAACCTCTGACACCAGGTCATAAAAAACACTGTAGCTCCCTTCTTGTTCTCTGGGAAAACCCAGCCAGGTCGCAGGACACTCAAGCAGCTCTCTGGGGAGGCCCACATGGAGAGGAACCGAGGCCTCCTGCCAACAGCAGGCACAGCCTTGCCAGCCCTGTGAGCCAGCCATCACAGAAGAGCATTCTCCAGCCCCAGCTGAGCCTTCAGATGACGCAACCCTCCAACATTGTGATGCAATCTCATGACAAACCCCAAGCCAGAACCACCCAGCCACCTACAGAGACTGTGAGATGTTTATTGTTTGTTCTTGAAAGTCACAGTATTTTGGAGTCATTGGTTATGCAACAGTCGATGACTCATCCAGCGGTGCTTTGGGGCATGACCCTAAGGAAGGGAGGGGCGTGCTTAGGATCAAAGTTAATGAGCTGAAATCGTGTTAGAGACTTAGCTACATCATTTCTGCTTTTTTGGGGCCTCAGTTTCCTCATTTGTCCAATTCATAGGCTGGACCAGAAGATTGCTAAGCTCTTCACCAGTGCAGACCCACCCACATGCCTGCAAGACACATTGCTATGGTCTGAATGATTGTTTCCTCCCAAAAAAGGCATAGGTTGAAACCTAATCCCCAATATGATGGTATTAGGAGGTGAGGACTTTGGGAGGTGATAGGTCATGCAAGCTCCATCCATATAACAGGATTAGTGCCCTTATGAAAGAGACCCCAGAGAGCTGCCTTGCCCCTTCCTCCATGTGAGGATACAGCTAGAAGGCACCGTCTATGAAGCAGGAAGCAGCCTTCACCACACACCAAATCTGCCAGTACGTTGATCTTGGACTTCCCACCTCTAGAACTGGAGAAATAAATTTCTGTTGTTTATAAGCCACTCAGTCTATGGCAGTTTGTTTTCATTTTTTTAGAGTCAAGGTCTTGCTGTCACCCAGGCCAGACTGCAGTGGCACAATCAGAGCTCACTGTCACCTTGAACTCCTGGGCTCAAGTGATCCTCCCCACCTCAGCCTTCTGAGTAGCTGGGACTACAGCTGCTCTACAGGTGGAGACAGGGTCTCACTTTGTTGCTCAGGCTGGTCTCAAACTCCTGGCCTCAAGTGATTCACCCAACTCAGCCTCCCAATATGATATTTGGTTATAGCAGCTGGAACAGACTAAGACACACATCAAGTGAGGTGGTTGCTTCTATAGGGAATTTGGGGTCCCGGAAAGGAGGTGAGGAGAGTTGCTGGCCATACGCCTACTGAAAGAGGGGGTCTGGGGAGAAGACAGACACAGCCTCCCGCCTTCGCTGACCCACAGGGACTCAGGGAGATGAGAGCATTAGCATTACGAGCCAGATGGGGGCAGGGAGGAGTGGTGGCCTGAGGACGTCCACAGACTCAGGAAGGCAGGACCTCCAGTGGGACCCTTATCTCAGCCCAGCCGACCACTCACCCTTTGGCCAAGCCTGGGAAGGAACGCTGGGCCGGCACTCACATCCATTCATTATTCCATTTAATCCTCACCACAACCCTGCAAGGAAGGTTTTTTTATTCGTATTGATTTGCTTATCGATTTAGACCCAACCTTGTTCTAGAAAGGCTTTAAGATGGCTTATAGGGATTTTCAAAACAGCAAGCAAGAGAGCAAGAGTGACAAATGAGGCACAGAGAAGAGGAGGAATCAATGGTGGGTACTAAGAATGCATGCACCATGTGACCACACGCCAGGCACGGCCGATCGGGGCTCTGAGCTTTATCACTGAGAGCCGACGTGAAAGGAGAGCCAGTCAGTTCACAGCACCCACGGGACACGTATAAGTCTAAAAGGATCAGCTTCTCAGGAGTACAGCTGGTTTGGCACTCAGATGAGGCAAGAATTTTCACAGGGGTCTTTATTAAAAATGACAGTGTAGCCTAATCAATAACACCAGATCCTTATAATAAATGGGGTTTGAGTGTCTGTTTCTTATAATAGCATCAAAGTACGATTCAGCAAAAGCAGTTCTATAAGGACTCACACCAGGAACTAAGTAGGGAAGAGGGAGAAGGCAGAGGCAGACTCCAGGCAGGCCCAGTCTATGCAAAGATGCTGGGGCATGAGAGAGCCTGGTATGACTGGGGAGGAGCAGAGGCTCTGGGAAGGAAGTGTCAGCTGGGAGAAGCCTCATACAGGCCAGGGAGAGTGATGGGATAGACTGGAGAGGGCTGTGATCTGACCATCTTTTTAATTATTTTATTTATTTATTTAGAGACAGCATCTCACTCTGTCACTCAGGCTGGAATGTAGTCACTCAATCACAGCTCACTGCACTGTTGAAATCCTGGGCTCAGTGATCCTCCTCTGTCAGCTTCCTGAGTAGCTGGAACTACAGGCACATGCTACCATGCCTGGTTAAATTTTAAAATCTTTTGTAGAGACAGGGTCTCACTATGTTGTCCAGGCTGGTCTCAAACTCCTGGGCTCAAGTGATCCTTCCACTTCAGCCTCCCAAGTAACTGGGACTACAGGCTCAGGCACCGCGCCAGGCTCTGACCATCTTTCAGGCTTTGCTGTGGGCACCAAAGCTTAAAGAGGAAAGACACAACCCCCAGGCAGGCAGGCGGCAGGTGAAGCCAAGGGCCAGTCAAGAGATGAGGGATGGCCCAAAGCTGAGTGTGGAACTGCCCCACCCTAGCCAGCCAGCCTACAGCCGGAAGCAGCTCACATTCTTTAAATGAAGATAAGAAAGTGAATTTGGGGCCCCAGGAGAGGCCAGAGGAAAACAGGTGAACCTTGGAAGCCTCAGGAAGATGCAGTCTGATGGCAGCAAAGTGGGTGGTAGAAGGAGCCTGCACCTGTAGACAGAAAGACCAGGTTCAACTCCTGTTTCTGCTATTGACCAACTATGGACCTGGGGAAATTCTGCACCTGAGAGCTCCAGGTGCCCTATTTGTAAAATACCTACCACGTGGGACTTTGGAGAAGATTGTGTGAGTTTATGTACCTAAGCTTCTGAATCACAACCTCCGTTTAGCAACACTCAAGAAATGCTGGCTGTTGTCCCTGCCCTAAGCACAGCCTAAGCAGCTCTAAGGCTCTGTTGTTTCAAGCTTTCCCACGAGGGGGCGCCAGAAGCCTTCCCTGGACCTGGATGCCTCAACCACGTCGCAAACTGTAACAAAGATATTCGGTTTTTTTTTGTTTTTTTTTTTCGTTTTTGCTCCAATTGACTTCCTACCTTGCCAATACTTGTCTCATCTTTCCCAAATCCCTTTGAAATAAAGTGTATCATGTCTTCTGCCCCTGGTCTGCGTGGAAACCCCCCAAAAGCACCATCTAAGCCTTTCCCCATCAGTTTTCCCAGAGCCCTGGGACACCTTCATCTCCCTCAGACCCAGTCATTCCTGCCTGTTCTCCTCCCATGTGGCCTTGTCACACGCCCTGAAGTGAGGAGATGCCCGGGATGTGTCTGGGCAGAATGAGACATCCTGAGAACGGCTGTCCTGGAAGGGGGCGGGATCCACGACTGGAAGGACAAACAGCCAAGCCCAGGGCAGCAGGGGCCTGTCCCAGCCCTGGGAAGCAGAGCCAGACAGGGGTTCAGAAGGAGGGCAGGGGTAGGACAGTGACAAGGGCACCATGACAGATCCCCAGAGCCAGACTCGGGACAGAGCTGGGGAGATACAGGCTGGAGCAGAAGCTGAGGGGTGGGACAAGGTCCCAGACTTCTGACAACCACCTGGGGGATGCGGGGATGCTGGTTCAGGGAACACTCACTGAGAGGCCAGGGTGCAGAGGACAAAGCCCACAGCTGGGTGTCACAGGGGAGACTTGGCTCCACTCACTTAAACCAGCGGCCTCGGGCAAGTCATGTAACCTCTCTGGCCTCAATTTTCTCATCTGCAACATGGGGATGGAAAGTGGCACTTATATTGCAGGATCTGATGGGAGAGGCACCCCTGCCTACTCTCTCACCTCTGTTAATATTCCTCCAGTTTCCCAGACCTCTCCTGCCATCCCCAGGACCTGTGTACTTGCTGTGGCCTCTGCCTGGAATACTCTTCCCTCACCTTCACCCAGGAAATGCTGTTCCTCCTTCACACCTCAGTCTACAAACACCTCCCCTGAGCCTGGGTTGGCTGCTCCATCCGCAACAGACTCCCAGCACCCCCACTTTTACTTTTCGGCACAACCCAGGCTTGTAGTAAAATACAGGTGCACTGAATGTGATGAAGTACTGACTCTGGTGAACGTCCATATCCCTCTCCAGACCATAACCTCCCGGCAGACACTCTCTTTCACTTTCCCTTGTATCCTGGCACATTGCAGGGACTCAGTAATTTTTAGCTCAATGAACTAAAATGGATCCTTACATGAGTCCCCTGCTCTAATCCCTCTCCAATTTCCCGGTCAAAACAAGGAGTTAGGACTGGCCAAGGGAGAGGCAGGAGCTCAGGGTCAGACAGGCTGGCTCTGTACGGCGACAGACCACAGCTCCTCACCTTTGCTGCGGCTACTTGTACCTGCTCTGCCTAACCAGGCTGCAGACCCAATGAGATGCGGGCTCAGAAGGGGAAGGCAGGCAAGGGCAAGCACTTGTCATCGTTGTATCAACCACGCCTCTTCCCTTCACACATCCTTTGGGATATTAACAACCAAACACCCTCAAGTAGTTCCAAGTTCACACCAGCTTGAGGCAAGGGCCCTGCAGGCAAAGCCTGAACCCCATCGCTAAGATCAAGTGCCCCAGGAGGCAAGCTCCATCAACAGCAGCTCCCACTGGGCCTGGAAGCATCAGGCAACATCAGTCGGCCGCCCACCCCTGAAGAAAAGGGGGCTGCCAGGTCCACACCCTGACTTGGCACCATCCCCAGGCACCCCGCTCTCACTGCCCCTCCTCCTGCACACTCTGCCAATCCTCCCATCCTCTACCAGGGCTGGGGGAGGCAGGGGCTGGGGAAGCCAAGGTCAAGACCCCATGTTCTGGCTGCTAATCTGCCTTCACGCTCTAACCTGATTGGTCCCTGCTGGCAGACCAGCCTCTAAGGGGATTAGCAGTGGGGGCGGGGGTGGGAGTACACAGAGAGCCATTGGACACCCGCCAAGGCTGGACTCGGCTCTGGGTTCTTGCTGCCCACTCAGGTTCCACTGCAGGGCACAGGCCTTACTTTGTCTGCCTTCCATGCCACATGGAAGCTCCTCGGCCCCCTGCAGCCTGAGTGGTTACCTTGAACCAGGGCAGCCCAAGGGTTCCAGGGCACCTCATCTGGGGGTTTAGATCCTTGTCAGAAGATGGTTGGATTAAGGACTCAGACTCTGGTCTCATGCACATCTTCTAACCCCCAAGCCTCAGTCTTCTCGTGGTAAAATGGGAATAATTATCACATGGCTTAACCACAGCTGAGTGTGGGGCTCTCAGCCAGGACTGGCAGAGTTGGCTGCCATTGCCCACACTTTAATAATTGTCTTTTGGGCTCTGTAGGGAGGAGGAGGGAGGGTCAGGGCCTGGGAGTCAGGAGGCTGAGGCTCAAGGCCACCAACACACTCCATGACCTCCGGCAGGACCGCAGTTAGTTCCCAACATCTGCAACAATATTGACCTCCCAGGGATGCTGGGAGGATGGGATTACAGGCTGTGTCTGTCACACACTCAGTGTGCCCACTGATAGCTGGTGCCAGCACGGGGCAGCCTCACACAGCTGTTATCAATAAGTGGCTGCCCGGGACTCCGCTGCAGATAACTCAGCAAGTGAGTTCCTGGCACCCGGTGGATTGGCAGCAGCATCATCACCAGGAAGTTTGTTAGGAAAGCAGATATCCTGGGCCCCACCTCCTGAGCCTGAACCTGCATTTCAGCAGGATCCCTCAGTGTCTCAGGTACACACTGAAGTCTGAGAAGTGCTGCCTCCAGCAGAGGAAAGGTGTAAAATGTTTTAATGTCCCCAGCTGGAGCCAAAACAAACCGGATTATAACCTCTGTACTGGTTAGCATTTCAAAGCAAGGGTTGGAGGTGCCAACTCCTATTCTTTGGGCACTGAGGTGGGGAGACTTAGACACAGACACCCCTAGTGAGTGGAGAAAGGGAAGAGCAGCTACCAACCCCTCAGCTGCAGCTCACCAAGGCTGGCCTTCCTGAGGAACAGAGAAGGCACTCACAGGGCTGGGGGACAGGGACCAGCCACTCCATTTGTCCCACAGGCCCTTCCTGCATTTCTGCCAATTTGCATGGAAGACGTCTGACGGCATGGGTGAGGAGCAGGTGTGAAGCTCCCCAGTGAATCAGCTCCAGCACTCTCAGCAGAGGGAGACTTGGTATCTCCAGCATGGCCAGGAGGTCAGGAGTCCCAGCTCTGGCTCCCTGCTCAGGCCAGGGAATGGGAGACAGACTCTTAAGGGATGTCTGTGCTGTAGGTCCCCGCTGCAGGATGGCCTGGTAGGACGGAGGCTATCAATACCCCTGGGTGGGACGCTGGGATGCACATCCTGCTCGGAGATGCTCCTGGGATCTCGCTGGACCATCCTGCCTTGTCTCCGCCCATCCTTCACACCTCCCTTTAGATCCTATGCTTCCCACCTAGAAGGGGAATTAATTCTGCAAGTACCCCTCCCTGCCTGCTCTCTCTAGCCCATGAAACAACACTCAAGTGCCCCAGATCTACCCTGTGTAGATCTGCATGTGTGCATACTGCATGTGTGCACACCTATCTCCAGGTCAGGGACTAGATCTAATTCACCTTCAAGGTGGGTTCTGGTGCGCATTCGATGATAAGAACCTGAATCGTGTTGCCTTGGGCCTCAACTCAGAGGCCAGGGCTTTGTCCACTCACAAACCTCAGGTGCTCCCAGAAGATGCAAGTAGAAAGCTTATCAGGCAGCTAATTCTCAGTGTGAATCTATTTGTTTCATCTTCCCCAGAAGTTCAAGCTCAGGTAGGGGCCGGGGCCAGGGTGCAAAGGAGACCCAGCAGTGGTGTCAAAGAGACCACACTGGTGCAGTGACGGGGGAGTGGGTCCTGCCCGCCACAAGCCCAGTTTCCTTTAGTCTTGTCCCTCACCTCTCCGCCTTGTGAAAATACATGATGGAACCGGGGGCAGCGGCTCACACCTATAATTTCAGCACTTTGGCAGGCTGAGGTGGGAGGATGGCTTGAGGCCAGTTTGAGATAGGCATGGGCAACATAGTGAGACCCATTCTCTCTAAACGGTTAAGAAAATCAGCCAGGCATACTGACATAGTCCTAGCTACTCTGGAGGCTAAGGCAGGAGGATTGTTTGAGCACAAGAGTTCAAGGTTACAGTGAGCTATGATCATGACACTACACTCCAACTTGGGTGACAAAGTGAGACTCAATCTCTTCAAAAAAATCACACAGGACAGGCTAGATCCTGGAGCTGCCTTAGCCACCTCCTCTGGGCCTGGCTGCAGTCCTTTGAATGGTAAGTTCCCCTTCCTAATCCTGGGTGCTCTCCTGCCCCACTTCTCTGCAACCCTGACTGCCATGAGCCAGACCAGCTGGAGGAGATGGCAGGGTCATTAGATCAGCGAGCTTCCCCAAAGGAAGTCTCAGGGCGCAGTAGCTAGTCTGGGAGCGGAGCCCTGCAGCCTGGATTCAAAACGAAGCTCAGCATCAACTGGTGCCTCTTTGGGCCTCAGTTTCCTTTTCTGTAACATAAGTTTGTAAGAGGAGACTGGCACACAGTGGGTGACAATCAGTTTTATTGTCCGTGAGGCTTCCAACTGCCGCTACTAAATCCTGAGTGGTACAGCTCTGTGACCCTGAAGAAATGACTGCTCCCTCTCCTTTACCACCTCTCCTACTCCTAAGAGAATGATAAGATTCATGGAATTAAAGCTCACGCATGCTCTCCGAGGTCTGGAGATTTTTTTAATTATTGAACTACAGTCTGGGCACAGTGGCTCATGCTTGTAATCCCAGCACTTTGGGAGGCCGAAGCAAGAAGATCACCGGAGCCTAGGAATTTGAGGCAGCCTGAGCAACAGAGCAAGACCTCGTCTCCACAAAAATGTTTTTAAATAATTAGCCAGGCGCAGTAGCGTGCCTGTGGTCTCAGCTACTCAGGAGACTGAGTTGGGAGGATTGTTAAGCCAATGAGATAGAGGCTGCAGTGAGCTGTGATCACGCTACTTCACTCCAGTCTGGGAGACAGAGTGAGATCCTGTCTCAAAAACTTAAAAAATAAGTAAATAAAATAAAATGTGGAACAGCCAACATGGTCCTGGGAACTCCTGGTATCCAAGTTCCTGCAGGTGGTTTGGGAGCCTGACACTGTGGATGGTGGGGTCCAAGTTTTGCCCTTATTCATCCCACCCACATTTACTGAGCACCCAGCATGTGCCAGGTCCCATTAGCTGAAGAGGTGCCCCCCTTCCCTGCCCACTGCGAAGCCGCAAACCCTACTGTGGCAGCCACCTCCTTCTCCCTCCAGCACCACCAGAATTTATGTTGCAGAAACCTCATTAGGCAGAGACATTAAGCAGTCTTGAATGGCCGCACCATAAAAGCACCCAGGGTAACATTTCCTTGAACCGGGCTGTTTGCTATGCAGCTACTGAGCATGCATTCCCACAATAGAGACATGAGGGGCACATCCCACAAGGCAGCCCCGCTTTGAAGCGAAAGTTCAGCCCTGCCAAGGAACAGCAGCTCAGAGGCTGAGTCCCACTAAGCAGCAAGAGGCTCAGGGGCACGCAGGAGACACAACCAGCTTCATCCTTCCACTCTGCCAACAGCAAGTGGCAGGCATGAGTCCTCGCCACCAAGGCAAGGGCACAGCACCAGGCAATGAGGGTGAATGAAGCATGCAGAGGAATGCAGGCCCCTCTGCACATGAACACCAGGGCAAGGCCTCCACACTTACTCAACACCAGGTGCTGAGCGCGGAGACCTTGGAGGCTCCTGGTTACCTGCTAGTCCTGGGCGGGAATGCACCAGGGAGTGTGAGAGGCAAGGCTCCTGTCCCAGGCACCTACAGGGAACAGTTAGGACCAGTGACTTCAGAGGGTCCCAGGCCAGACACACAATGGTAGGGGCAGGGGAGGTGGTGCAGGAGGACAAAGAATTGATGTACAGAGAAAAGGACACGAGCTTTGGAGCCAGACAACGCTGGGCTTAACTCCAAGCCCTACCATTTCCTGCCTGTGTGACCTTGGGCAAGTTACTTAACCTCTCTGAGTCTGGTTACCCATGGGTAGAGAAGAGTTAATCATGTCTCCCTCTTGCTGAGTTGTGAAGATTAAATACCACATGTACCACTTACATAAAGTTGAAAATAGGCAAAACTAATCTATGCCGTTGGAAGTCAGGACTGTAGTTGGTCGGGATGGGCGGTGCAGGGATTTGTGGCTGGAAGGAGGTACAGGAGGCTTCTAGGAACTCAAGATGTTTTACTTTTTGATCTGGTGTTGGTTACATGAGGTTCACTTTGTGAAAATGTGGTGAGCTGTACGCTCATTGGCACACTTTTCAGAATATATGTTATACTTCAATTAAAAGTTTTAAAAAGTAACATGGGAAGCACTGATTCCAGCACCTGGTGCTTTGTAGGCATTCAACAAATGCCAGTACCTTCCCTCTCCAGTCCCTGTTGGAGGAGACAAATGGGGAAAAAAATCTGCCAAGTGACAAATACTCCAAGAAGCCAGGCTCACAATTTTAAACAGTGGGGAAATTCCCAGGCTGGGAGGAAACTGCACGGAGGACAGTGTGGCAGAAACAATCCCCAGCCAACATTAAGGAGGGACTAGGGCCAGCTGCCAATAGACACGGAGGCGGAGATGGGAAAATGGGCACTGTGCAGATGTGAGTATCTGACTCTGCCAGGTGAAGATGGTGCATCTTCCAGAGTCTCCAATACAGCAATGCCAGTTCAGGTTCTGTGTCTCCCTGGAGAACAAGCACAGTGCCCTGCTCTGGGACAAGACTTCCAGGTCACAGGGTAGAACTGCAGGAGCAAGGATCTGGGAGAGGCAGGGCTGGAGTGTGGGAAATAGGCCCACGGAATAGCCTTCAGAGTAGGTCCAAATGCCTTCTCTGCCTTATTGCAGGAAGCAATGAGGGTATGTTATAAAATAGAGAAAACAGAAATCAGAGAAGTAAAAAAAAAAAAAAGACAGAAATAGGTAGAAATATCAAACAAAAGAGAGGTGCAGCCTTCAAAGTCCTTTGCATCTCCTACCAATGGGCCCTGGGCTTCTCACAGCCTAGGGGGCCTGCGGGGACTGGTATTCTACACGGTTTAGAGCAGAGTAGCCTTTCCTGGGTCTAAAACCAAGCACAGAGGCCTCCTACAAGTCTCTATAAAGAGATGATGGTAGGAGCTCATTTCCTGCAAAGAGCTCCCTGCTACCCCCTGCCAAAAAATAGAGATGACTGTGGGAGAGAAAAGCAATACCCTCACTAGCATCCCCAGCGGGGGCCCAAAAACACTCAGCCTCACCTTCCAAGTCACAGGAAGCTAAGTCACAGGTCAGCTAATTCTGCAAAGGATCAATTTGCTAAATTTCTTTGTTTCCTTTAATAGTTTGGTTTTAGTTGGGCAGTTTCCCATTTCCCTTCACAATAGCCTTTTAAGGACAGTCGGATTGCCCCACCCCAGCCTCTTCCTGTAGGAAGACTCCAAGCTCCACCATTCATCTGTAGGAAGAGGCTGGGGCAGGTTCACTACAGTTCAAACACCCTGAGCTGGGGCAGGGACAAACGGAGCAGTTCTTAAACTGCTGTAATACAGATAAAATGCAAACCAGTCGACTCACACCAAATAGTTAAAAAAAGCAAATCAATTTGATGAATTGGTCATTTGACAAATTGGCCATTCCATGAATTGACTTTTGGCAAATTGGCTTTTAGCAAAAACGACATTTAGCAAATTGGTCTGCTTCTGTCACGGCAATGCGTTTCACAGGACAATTACTCACACGCTCCCAGCCCGGACTCATGGCCTGGTACTCGATCTCAGAAGAAGTCGTTCTGCAGGGTCAGCGCCACCACCTACTACATTGCTCTTTGCTGGACTGGCTCAAGCTAGGTGGGTTTTAGGGTATTTTGAAGAATGCACAAGCTACGCAGCAGGCAGGCCACCCTTCACACGCATCATTTTTCTCAGGAAAACACATCCAGACTCTGAGGGGTAGACTCTTTGGGTTCTGTCGGTTGAGGACAAGGGGTGGTCCTGGACCAGGGGTGGGGCTGGGAAAGGCAGGATTTAATGTGGTTTGAAAAGAGAGAACCAAGGAGAGGAGTGACAGGGCTGGGCAAGCATAACCCAGGCCGCGCTGGGGGAAGGGGCTCTGTTCAGGGAAGTGACCAGGGCAGAGGCGCTGAGAATCCGAGCTTCTTCAGGGAGAAGCTGGGAGTCCCACCAACGTGGCAGGACAGCTAATGTCAAGACTGACGTCTGACCTGAAGTCATGTCAGGAGCAGCCCACCAAGTAGGCCAGCAGAGCACCACTGAGTCCTTGGGGCATTTCTATTCCCTCTTCCTCAGGGGAAATGGAGTCTATTTCTCTATCAAAAAAAACCATGCCCCATTCTTCCACACCTCAGTCTTCTACAGGGCTGTCACACCCTGTCAGTCTTGGCCTCAAGAGTTTCTCAGAAGAAAGAAGGGGCCTGAGGGATCGGAATAGCAAGAGTTCAGCTTCCCCAGGACATCTGCAGCCCCTGAGGCCCCCTTCCACAAGCACAGACAGGGATGCTCAAAGGGAATAAGACCCTAACGACTTTCCAGGCAGGCAGAAACACAGAGCCCTGACTGTTACAGGAGCAAGGAAGGTTTCCAGTTGGCTAAGGGTGATCTGCAGGTGGCCACAACAAAAGCCTAGAGTTACGAGGAGCCACAAGGAGTCGCTGTCTGGGGAGCTGTCCGTGGTACTGAATCCATCTGGCGGCTCCTCCTCTGCTCAAGGCTAAAGACTCACCTTGGATCCCAGCCACCTTCAACCTGGCTCATCTAGCCCACACATCAAACTTTGTCTGCTCAGCTCTTCTTTCTCCAAAGCCTACAGAGAGACTGGTCCATAACACACACCCAGAAAGACAGGATACCTCCTCTATGAGTCTCAAGGGACCCACCCTTAGACTCCTAGGAGAGGCATGTGCTGAGGGCAATGCACATCACTGAGCTATTTCTATATGGGTGAAGCTGAATCCTTCCCCAGTTCCCACTTCTCCAGAAGTCAGACCTCCCCGCTGCCTGCCTGGACACAGATGCAAGCACAGAGAGGTGCTGAGAGGGCATCTGGACACAATCCAAACCCTTGCACAAAAACTGTTCACTTTACTCCTAAGACATCAATGGTTGTGACTGGCTCCTGTGTAACACACAATTGTTATTAGTGGTGGTGGTGATGACAGTGGTAGTGGCAACATTTACTGTGCATTTACTACGTGCCTGGTACTGTGCTAGGTATTTTATATGTTTTATATATGTTATCTCATTTAATTCTTTTATTTTAATTAATTAATTTATTTATTTATTTATTTTGAGATGGAGTCAAGCTCTGTCACCCAGCTTGGAATGCAGTGGCGCGATCTCGGCTCACTGCAAGCTCCACCTCCTGGGTTCACACCATTCTCCTGCCTCAGTCTCCCAAGTAGCTAGGACTACAGGTGCTACAACGCCCGGCTAATTTTTTGTATTTTTTAAGAGATGAGGTTTCACCGTGTTAGCTAGGATGGTCTCGATCTCCTGACCTTGTGATCCACCTGCCTCAGCCTCCCAAAGTGCTGGGATTACAGGCCTAAGCCACCGCGCCCAGCCTCATTTAATTCTTAAAACAACCTCATGAGACACATGCTCTCACCACTCTGGTGTGGGATGTTAATAGTCAGAGAGAATGTGTGTGGGGGGGGCAGGGAGTAAATAAGAACTCTCTGGGCTTTCTGCTCAATTTTGCTGTGAACGTGAAACTGCTCTAAAAAAGAAAGTCTACTGTTTGTTTGTTTGTTTATAAAGACAGGGTCTTACTCTGTCACTCACACTGGAGTCCAGTGGCATAATCGTAGCTCACTGCAGCCTGGACTCAGGCAATCCTAGGCTCAAACAATTCTCTGCCTCAGCCTGCAGAGTGGCTAGAACTCTGGGCACACCCCCATCATGCTCAGTTAATTATTGTTATTTTTTTGTAGCAAAGGGGTCTCACTATGTTGCCCAGGCTGGTCTTGAACTCCTGGCCTCAAGCGATGCTCCCACCTCAGCCTCCCAAAGTGCTGGGATTACAGGCATGAGACACTGCACCTGGCCAAAGTCTATTTTATTAAAAGTACTCTGATCATGCCTATTTTCCAGATAATGTAACTGAGGCATAGTAACTTTCCCAAGCTGCCTGACTGCAGAATCCACAAGCTAACCCACTATGCTACACTGGCACAGCACATGAGAATCTTCAAACTGATGGGCAGGTGTGTGGGGAGGCTTCTGGAAGCATACGTATGTCGGCAGTGACACTTGATGGATGAACTTGGAGGGAGGAGGTGAAAGCCTAGAAAGCAGAGTTCGATAGTGAACATTCATAATGTTGACATTGAGTCATCAAGGAAAGGTGAAATTATGTTCAGGGCCCTCTGTTTTAGAACTTAGATGCTTGTACAATAAATTCTAGACATATTCTCATCAAAAATGGCATACGGTTCACATGTTTTCCCTGAGCAGCCGTGCTGCAGGGAGTGTGGAATGTCAGCTCCTGTCTGCCATGAGCATTGCCTGGGGACTTCTCCTTGCCTCCCAGGATTCCTGTAAGTGTCTCAGGAACTGTCACTCCTTCCAAACCCCTGTAGGTTTGAAAGGCAAAGAGGCAGGCATTGGAATCTTGTGGTGAGAGGCTTCGATCAGAAGGTCCCTTACAGACATGCAGCTGCATTTGAGACTGCATCCTCAAGGCCTCCGAGAGTGAAGACTGTGGTGGGAGCAGCTTGGAGGGAGGATCCGAGCCCATCAGCCCCTGACTTCTCACAGTCTTTGGCACACCTCTGGGCCACCACCCAGGAGCCCTCAGCAGGAGTGACACCAGGGCTCCTGGCCCCCATCTTCACCTAGTTGTGGAAATGATGGCCAGCTCTGCAAAACCTGAACACACAGGGCACCTACACCTCCTGGTGTGGTGGCTGCAGCCAAATTCTGGGGAGACAGGCAGAAGGTGGGTGGCTCTGACCACCACTGTGAATACCAGAAACTGTTCAGGGCTCAGGAACCTTCACCTTAGCATCCAATTTGGCCCAACTCCTGATTCTCTAGAAGGGGTGGAAATTTTCTCCAACTTCTAGAGAATAGCTCCCGCAGCCAAGCCCTCTCCCAGGAAAGGGTTGGTGCTGCCAGGCACCCTGCTGCCTGCCTCATTCTCTCCATTCCTAGACCAGGGGTCCCCACCTGGGCTGTAGAGCCTCAAAGGCCACACAGCTGTTGCAATACCTGGGTATCCTCATGCACCCCTAGCACTGTGTGTGGAGTGAATGAGGGTTAAACACCGTGGGCCTTAAACACTCTGGGAGCCTTATTTTCCATATCTGTAAAACGGGAGAAAGTAAGAGTCATGGCTGGTGGTTTAAGGCCCAATAAACGGGAGCTCTTGCTACTCCTCTCCTCTCCTCTCCTCTCCTCTCCTCTCCTCTCCTCTCCTCTCCCCTCCCCTCTCCTCTCCTCTCCTCCCCTCCCCTCCCCTCCCCTCCCCTCTCCTTTCCTTTACAAGACAGAGTCTTGCTCTGTCACCCAGGCTGGAGTGCAATGGCTCGATCTCAACTCACTGCAATCTCCACCTCCTGAGTTCAAGCAATTCTTATGCCTCAGCCTCCCGAGTAGCTGGGATTGCAGGTGAGTGCCACCATGCCTGGCTAATGTTTTGTGTTTTTAGTAGAGACAGGGTTTTGCTATGTTGGCCATACTGGTCTCAAACTCTTGGCCTCAAGTGATCTGCCTGCCTCGGCCTTCCAAAGTGCTGGGATTACAGGCGTGAGCCACTGCACCCGGCCACTGTTACTTTTCTTATACCTCCCATGTGGGTGCAGATACCCTTGTGGACAAGTAAGATAGAGATTCAAAGGCACTGCTGGACTCCTAAGGTCTTCTTTAAAAACATGATGTATTTCCTCGTCACTTCCTAACTACCCTACCCATGCTTTTTCTTCTTAGCATGTACCTTTTTTTTTTTTTTTTGAGATGGAGTCTTGCTCAGTCACCCAGGCTGGAGGGCAGTGGCACGATCTCAGCTCACTGCAACCTCCACCTCCCAGGTTCAAGTGATTCTCCTGCCTTAGCCTCCTGAGTAGCTGGGATTACACGTGCATGCCACCATGCCCAGCTAATTTTTGTATTTTTAGTAGAGACAGGATTTCACCATGTTGGTCAGGCTGGTCTCGAACTCCTGACCTCGTCATCTGCCTGCCTTAGCCTCCCAAAGTGCTGGGATTACAGGCGTGAGCCACCATGCCCAGCCAGCACTTACCATAGTTTTAATCAATCAATTATTTATGAAATTATGTAATTAATATCTATCTCCTTCATTTAATTCTGTGTTCCAGAAGGGCAAGGGCCATGGATGTTTACTTTACGCCTAGCAAAGAGGTGGGATGTAATCAACATTTGATGATTATCTTTGGGTACTCAAAAAGGTCCAAACTAGCCCTTGGGAGGGGTCTGTGATGTTTTGACTTAACGGACGGTCCTCCACCACTCTTAGAGTGGCCAAAAGCCAGAGCACTGACAACGCCAGTGGCAAGAATGTGGGGCAACAGGAACTTCTGTCCCTTGCTGGTGAGGATACGAAATGGTACAGCCACTTCAGAAGATGGTTTGGCAGTTCCCCACATCACTAAACATACTCTCACCATATGATCCAGTGATCATGCTCCTTAGGGTTACCCAAAGGAGTTACAACTTAGGTTCACACAAAAATCTGTACATGGGTGTTTACGGCAGCTTTATTCCTAACTGCTAAAATCTGGAAGCAGCCAAAATGGCCTTTAGTAGGTGAATGGATGAGTAAGTTGTGGACCATCCAGACAATGGAATATTATTCAGTAATAAAAAGAAATGAGCTGGCCAGGCGAGGTGGCTCATGCCTGTAATCCCAGCACTTTGGGAGGCTGAGGCAGGTGGATCACCTGAGGTCAGGGCTTTGAGACCAGCCTGGCCAACATGGTGAAACCTGTCTCTACTGAAAAAAAAAAAAAATTAGCCGGGCATGGTGGTGCATGCCTGTAGTCCCAGCTACTTGGGAGGTTGAGGCAGGAGAATCGCTTGAACCCCGGAGGCAGAGGTTGCAGTGAGCTGAGATCGTGCCACTGCACTCCAGCCTGGATGACAGAGTGAGATTCCATCTTCAAAAAAAAAAGAAAGAAAAGAAATGAACTATCAAGTCAAACTGAAAAGCATATGTGTAAGTGAAAGAAGCCAGAATGAAAGGTTCTAACTGTATGACATTCTGGAAAAAGGCAAAATTATGGAGACAGTAAAAAAAAAAAAAAAAAATCAGTGGATGCCAGCAGGTGGTGTGAGAGACGGATGAATACACAGAGCATGGAGGACTTTTAGGGCGAGGGAACCACTCTGCGTGATACTACAACAGTGGATCCATGTCATTAGACATTTGTCTAAACCCATAGAGTCTGCAATACCAAGAGTGAACCCTACTGTAAACTATACACTCTAGGTGATCATGATGTGTCAACATAGATGTATTGATTATGACAAATGTACTGCTCTGGTGGGGAGTTTGATAACAGGGGAGGCTGTGCTTGTGAGGGAATGGGGAGGGGGTAAATTGGGAATCTCTGTGGATTCTGCCCAATTTTGCTGTGAACCTAAAACTGCTCTAAAAAAATAAGGTACATCAAAACAAACAAACAAAAAACAAGTACCAGTCCCCTTGAAGACTGATTGGACTGGATAAGTGTATGACGCCCCCAGCCACCACCACCCCCCAACCCAGCCTCACACACAGCTGTCGTTCCTCCAGGGAGCTTGTTCTCCAGCAGATGACAAAGGTCCCTGAACCAGGCCCAGCCTGCCTTTGTGACAGTGTTGGGCAGAAGGGCCACAGCCCCAGAAGGAAATTCTGACCGTCCCCTCCAGTCCCCTCTCACCATCCTCCTGCTTGCCTCCCTGTTCCCCCAAACAAACACTTTTCCCCATGGTCACCAGGGCCCTCCCCCATCTCCATCCCTGCATTTGTCACATTGCATATCTGCAAGTCTCAAGCCTCCTGATAATAATGATGGCAGCACAGCTGTGGAGAAGGATGCACCTGCCCTCTGCCAGCCTCCTGGAGGAAGGCACGCTAATGTGAGTGAAGAATGCTCCCCTGGGCCATACCTACAAGCCGGCACAGCCACGCCATGATCCAATAGTTTGCACACAAAGGCTCGCCTCAAAGCGCGGCTCTCTCCCTGAGCCTCCTGATCATGCTCTCGGCTCCTGCCCGGAGCATCTAGGAGCAGATCTGATTCCAGCCTGGGGAGCCTGAGGTCTCCACTCTAAGCTTGATCTCCAACTCAGATTTACCAGAGCTGTGCGCTGGGGAGATGGAGTCTTGATCAGCCCAGACAATATTTCCCATTTTCATCTTTCTTCGTTTGAGAACACAGCCAGGTTGGAGAACAAGCCAGGTAAACTAAAGCCTTGCCACCCAAAGTTTGGTAAGAAGATGACTGTACCAGCAGTGACAGAAATGCAGCCCCCAAGACCTGCTGCATCGGAATCTGCCTTTAATAAGGCGATTTGTGGGTGCATTCAAGTGGCACAGCACCGGATAGAGAGTGGTTCTCAAACTCAGCTGCACACTGGAACTATCCAGGAAACTTAAAAAAAAATACTGATGCCTGGACCCACCCCAGAGATTCTGATTTTATTGATCAGGGAGGGAGCCTGGGCTTTGGGATTTTTCAAAGCTCCCAGGGGATTCCAAAGTGTAGCCAGGATTGAGAGCCCTCATTCTACACACACGATCTCTAACACTATCTTCTCTGTCCCTCAAACTCCGCATTGTGTCCTTCCCCTCCCAGTGCCCCTCTTATGGTGCCATCTCTTTCTCCAACCCCTTCTCACAGTATTTCTAATGCCCCAGGATGACTGACGCTAACTAGGTGTTAAGGATGTTGGGCCTGGAAGAGTGGTTCATACTAGGTGGTGAATGATCAACAGCCCTAATATCCATGTGGTATGTCAGGGGGAGTCCTGGCTTAGGCTAGTCCATCATTGGTGACATCTGACCAGTCTGGGAATGTAAATGAAATGCTTTGGGCACTTTGCTGGTCGCCCTGGATTAGCTTTTTTTATACAGCTAACCGTACTAAACAGGAAAGAGTTATGCATAGCATGGGTGAAAGTTTGCTACTAAATTTAGACAGTTCAGCAAATACACCTGTGTGTCTATCTGTGTGGGTGTGCCCAAATCTCTCCGTCCTGCTAACATTTTTGGTAGGAAAGAGAACAAAAGAAAGGGGAGTGAGTGAAGAGAGCACCTTCAGAAGCCAGGAACCAGGGCTGTGGGTGACAGGATCACAGGGGCCCACGTCAACAAAGGAATGAAGCACTGTGTCTGCCACAGCTTTTGGTGACTTGGTGTCAACATCCCCACCCAAAACCCTCCCCTCATCCTCCTGAGCTGTCATGGGGAGGATCCAGAGACCCAGGGAAGAAAGAGGCTGGATCACACTTGTTTATCAGATGAGCAGTGGCCAAATGGAAGCCAGAAGCCCTGGCCACCCTCCTAGCCTGCCGGTGCACTCCTGGGCTGCACCCTGCGGGGAGAAACTGCAGAAGAGCAATGGCTGAAGCCCTGCGGGAGCAGCAGCCAGCTCCCAGGTGCCGGTGCCATCATGGTGCAGCAATCTGGGGGAAAGGCAAGGGAACCTGAGACAGAGAGAGAAAGGGAGGCAGTCCAGAGCCAGGAGACCAATACAGAGAAAAGGGCAAAACAGAATGAAAAAGAAAGAGAAGTGAAAGGAGAAAAAAAGAGTCAGACAGGGAGACACAGGGAGAGGTCAAGCCCCCCATGGCTGGGGGTGGGGCTCTGAGCTGGGAAGCCTTGGGACTTGGCTTTTTGCAGCAGTGAGGGGTGGCAGCAAGCCCTGTCGCACCTGACAGCCAACTAAGGTGCAAATGAAAAGAACGCAGCGTGGGGCTGCTGGGGCCCTCGGCTCAGCTCCGGGGCGCTGGGCTCTGCTACTCGCTGTCTCTCTGGGCTGACCGGGCAGAGAGATAATTTGCCCATGGCTAGAGGTGTCAGACTCTGAAGATGAGTGTGAAGCCTGCAGGTGACCTGCCCACAGGGATGTGTCCTGTGTGACTAATCCCAGGCAGAGGTGGGAATGGAATTCTGGCCGCTGCAGCCCCTTCTCCAAATCACATCCCTGTGAGGCAGTGGATGGAGTCCTGTCCTCACTCACGGCTGGGGGAGGGAGGCTTCAGCTGGGGGAGTAGGCTGAGGGATCAAGGCCAGCAGGGACAGCCTGTCATCGTGGAGGGTGGGGGTTCACAGGGGAGGATGGCTCATGTTCTGTCTCGTACATCACAAATCCAACAAGCATTCCACACGTCAGCAAAGGGCAGAAACTCTGGAGCCAGATTGTCTGAGTTGAATCCTGGCTCTGCTTCTCACTAGCTGGGTGACTCTAAGCTGGTTCCCTAACCTCTCCGTGCCTCACTTTCTTCTTGTATAAAACGGGAATAACAAATAGTAACAGTATCTAGCTGTCCTGGGGATTCGATAAGCATGTGACAAGCATTCAGCTCAGTCCCGGCTGGCACATGTGCCTGTCACCAGCATCCTTGCCGCTGCTGTTCATCCAGGCCCTCTCTGTTCTCAGGGCCGGACCACGGGCTTAGGCAGAGCAGCAACCAAGCCAAGGGAGCTCCATGCTTCCATCCCACTGGGGGAGCCAAAAGCCACCCACATGATTTCAGAGATGGAGGAGTGCCGTGAAGGAAACAGAACAGGAGCCAGGATGGAGAGGGAGTGGGAAGGAGGGGCCCTGCAGCCCGCATGGTTGGGGGGCTTCCCTGTCTGTCAAGGGAGAAACAAAGTGACAAGAAGCAGGAAGCCAAGCAGAGTCCTGGGAAGTGTCCCAGGCAGAGGAACCAGCAGGCATAAAGGCCATGAGGTGGGCAAGAGCTGGATATGTCAGAGAATAGAAGGAAGGTGGTGGCTGGAACCATAGGCAGAGATTGGGTCGTGGAGGGCCTCGGAGGCATGACTGGGATGTGGGTTAGACTCGAAGTGAGTTGAAGGGTATTAGCAGGACAGCAGCAGGGTCTGGTTGGCATTTTGTAAAGAGAACTGGCTTCTGGGAGGCTGGATTATAGGGGTGTTGGGGGGCAGTGAAAGCAAGAAGCAACCCTCTTGACAGCCTTAAGAGGTAAAATTTTTAGGATGAGGACACTGAGCACTGCCACAGGGTGGAAAGGGGTGGAAGGGGGTGCCACCAACAGCTCCCTTCACTGAGTGCTTGCACCACACCAGGCTCTGCACCTTGGCACTTTCACAGAAGAGGTGAAATTGCAAGCCCCAAGCCATCCAGCAGGTGCTGGGCCATGGCAGGCCCTGGCTGCTGCCTCTGAAGCCCACGCCCCATCCATGAAAGTGGCCCTCTGCTAGTGCTGAAGGGGGTGACAAGCAAGCCCCTGGGGGAGCCCCGGTTCTGAGTATGGCTGTAGAGCACATCTGCCCCCTGCCTCACTGCCACATGAGTGGTTTATTCAATGTCACAGGCAGTGCTGGAGGAGAAACTACTTTGTGATATACTTGAGATCATTCATTGACATCAGCTGAGAAGATAGCTACCTATCCTAGCAAATGTTCAGTCTGGTTTGATATCATTCTATCACCTATCCCCATACTGAGAATTTGCCTCTTGCAAAAGGCAAGTGATATGGATTCACAGCACGGATTTGATTTTTTTCCATTTCACATGAACTTTGCAGCTGCATCTGAAAACCAATCAGTGTGGATGTGCTCAGACATGCTCTATGCACCACTCCTGCCATCTTCTCCCCTGGAAAGGGACTTCTCCTTATGTCTTTCCGTGAAGTGAGCCAGGTTCCTTAGGGGACTCACCTTTGTCTATCTACTACTGATTAGGGTCTATCCTCTGTGCACTTACACACGAACTTGTAGAGTTTTGGGTGGTAGAATTGCAAACCATTACTGTCTGGTAGAAAAAATAATCTCAGGCCGGGCGCGGTGGCTCAAGCCTGTAATCCCAGCACTTTGGGAGGCCAAGACGGGCGGATCACGAGGTCAGGAGATCAAGACAATCCTGGCTAACACGGTGAAACCCCGTCTCTACTAAAATACAAAACTAGCCGGGCGAGGTGGCGGGCGCCTGTAGTCCCAGCTACTCGGGAGGCTGAGGCAGGAGAATGGCGTGAACCCGGGAGGCGGAGCTTGCAGTGAGCTGAGATCCGGCCACTGCACTCCAGCCCGGGCGACAGAGCGGGACTCCGCCCCAAAAAAAAAAAAAAGAAAGAAAAAAGAAAAAATAATCTCAAGGGTTAGTTTATTAACCCTGTCCAACATTAACCAATTTTGTATTGAACTTTGTAGTTTTATTTCGGTGTTCCCTGTTTTCACTGATGATAAGCTCTCAGCCCCGCAAATTCTCCTTGAAACAACTTTACCATCCTGCTGGTCCCTTCATTCATGAAATAAATATAAACTTTTGGCACATACCACTTTATATTTGTATGACAGTCACATTTCTAGTTCATTTACAATCATACTTTGACCGTGTTTTCATCTTCATTTTGCAAATGACAACACCGAGGCTGAGAGAAGCCAGGGAGCTGGCAGAAGCACACAGAGCTCGTAGGAGCACGGGCAGGGCTTGGACCCCGCTCTGTCCAATGCCAAGTCCATGGGCTAAGTGCCTTTGCAGTTCCCAAGTTGAAAAGAGCCTTAGAAACGATCTAAACAAGTTCCAGTCTGTTACAGGCCCGAACTAACTCTGAGGCCAGGAGTGGTGAGAAGTCTTGCTCACAGTCACACATTAGTAAAGGTCAAAGGGCAACCTTGGCAGAAAGGAAGTTTTTCGGCTAACCATTGCCTCATCTTCTTACATTTATCTCAAGTCTTTGCTCAAACCAGGCCACCCACAAGGAGCAAGAAAGAGTGACTAGCACGCAGCGACATTTGTGAAGCCTGCCTTCACGTGCTTGCTGTCAAGGCAGCTCCGGCACAGGTCACTCCTGAGATTGTCAAGCAGGGTTCTGAGCTGGGGCCTCTGGAGGCTCTGAGGCCTCAAGGGTGGGCTGCCCAAGGTCTGTGCAGCGCCTAAAACTGTGTGCACATTGTGCTTATGTGCATGGTACGTCCGATTCTCAAAGGGATCTGCGACCCCAAAAATGTCACATACCCTTCTTTGAGAGACTGTCTCTAGAAGGCTCCTGTCAGAAGCAAATGAACTAACTGGGAAGAGACATGCACTCATCTCCAAGCACTCGCATAGGTTAACCTGCTGAAGTGGGCCCAAGGATTTGTGAATATGAGAACAATGCGATTCAAAAGTCAGCCTTTGGGGCATCTCATTGGTCAAGCACCTGAAAGGCTCAGAAGCCATAAGAGCATGTGTGAGAGGCTAAGGCCCAGAGACCTATATACCTACATGGATGCTATTTCTGGTGGCAAAAGAGCAGCCAAGGGCCAGAGGGTCTCACCCAGCACAATGGGACTCTCTCCATGAAATCTCAGCTCCTTGAAGCAGGGATTCTTACCTGCTGTGCTGCCAAATATTCCAAAAGCTTCTGGAAGAGAGACTGGTATATAGTAGATGCTCAATAAATATTTCTTGACTGAATGAGAATTGCCCAAAAGGAAAGAAATATGCCACTAACTGGTGATAACTATAAAATCCATGCCAAGGGAAGACGCAAAAATGATAATAAAAATAGTAGTAACCAACACCTACTGAGCCCTTTGCAGTGTGCCAGGCTCTGTGCTAAGTGATCTGCATGCCTCCCCTATTTATCCCTCACAACAATTCCACGAGGCCACTGGACTATTGTTGGCTCCATTTCACATATGAGGAAAATGACGTCCAGAGAGGTTCTGTGATTTGCCTAAGGTTACACGGCTGGGAGTCCAGTCTGTAACCTGGACCAGGTCTGCCTTAATCCACATCTTAACCACTGTACAAAAAACTGCCTTCCCTGGATTCATCAGAGAAGTGACAGAGGGAAAACCAGAGCAAAGAGAAAAAAACTGTGAAGTAGGGTGAGAAGAGGGCAGTGCGGCAGCCAGAAGACATAACCTGTGTTGCAAAGCTCTCTAGAACAGCTTTTTTGAGACCCTGGAAGGGTGGTGGGCAGGGGAAGGGGAAAAGCAGCAAGATGTGGCAGAGGTTGCCAGGTGTTCCCAACCAAAATCCATTCTCCCCTTTTTCCTTCTTACAAGAACTGCAATTTGATTTGGCCACCCATGTGCCCAGATAAAAATTACATTTCCAACTTCCCTTGCATCTTGGAGTAGCCAAGGTTTAAGTAGAAGTTGCTGAACAAAAAAAAATCCAGAAAAATATCTTTGAAGGAGGCTGACTCCGTTGGGAAATGTGCCCTTCCTTCACCACTTTCCTTCTTCTTCCTGCCTAAAGCCTATATGAGATGGCTGGAGTTCCAGCAGCCATCTTGAACCATGAGGTGACCTTGAGGATGGAATCTAAAGCTTAAGAATGTTGGAGCAAAAGATAGAAGGATCCTGGGACTCTGACTCCCAGCTGGCTCTGGAGCTTCCATATTTTAATGTGAGAGAAAAACTCCCATATCTTAGTTGAAGTCATCTTTTTAAAAAGTTTTATATTATGTAGAGCCAAACCCAATTCCAGCAGGCATAGAAGTCACCTTTGAGGAAAGACCAGCAGAGCTAGCAGTACCCAACACTCCATGTGCAGAAACACCGTCTTGCCAAGGCATGTGGAGGATGTGCAGGCACCTGTAAGCCTGACCACAGCAGAGAAGCAAAGCCCTGAGATGAAGGGAATAGGCCTCCCTCACACCCACACTGTCTCTTAGGCTGGTGACAAGGGAGAATTAGGAGGACACAAACAAGAAGTGGCTGAAATGTGAGTGAGTGCCAAAGAAACCAGCAACGGCAAAGAGAGGTATTTTCAGAAGGTGACAAAAACCACCTAGGAAAGGGGTGCCCCCAGTGCTAAGACTGACATTCACCTTCTGGAAAGGCAGCTGGGTCACCCGTCCCCAGAGGACCCCCTGCATCCTACGTAGAAAAAGGCCAAGGCCACAAAAGCATGTTGACCTGTGGGAAGAATTCAAGGCAGCTAGAACCAGAGCTGGGGCTGGAACCAGAACCTCCAGGGCCACCGCCAGGCCACAGGGGACCTTTGTGGGAATTAGAAAAAGGCATCCCTTCTTCAAGATGCTTCTATTTATTTGGAAATTATCAAAATAAATGTGCAAGCCTACATCTATAATCAGAATGGTGTCCTTTAGAGGTATCACCCTTGGGCAGTTGCACAGCCTGAGCAACAGAACATGGTGACCCTGCATAGCTGTCTGGTCCCACCACGCCTCCACCAACTGTACGGCTCCAAAACTGGCCAAATGCTATGCACCTAAGGATGTCTCAGCCTTATTAAGTGATGATTATGTGAGGCCATGTGGCCTCTAATTAGGAAGACAGGAGGAATTTCCACTCTAAAAAAGGATACAATGTCGAGTTTGGGCACCTGGGTTAAATAGTATTCATAAGAAGAATGCAGCTGTGTGGAGCAGGTGACAGTGGCACTAGGACCAGAAATTGCCTGGTCTGATAAGCATCGAGCACAGTGCCTAGGGAGAAGTCAGAGTCTAATAAGAAGTCGTGGAATGCATCAATCTATGACTAAATGAATGAAGGCATGAATATCTCTGAATTTTATTACAATTAATTAAAGCTACTTTATGTCATCTTATCAGTTTTTTCTCCCCTTGGGTGGAAGGAAGAACTTTTACAATTTACGCAATTATTTTAAACAACTAAATGCAAATGAGTACATTTCAATAAATTATTTAATTCTCCACTTTAATTCTCTACCCTACCCCTGTCCCAACTGCCAGAAAGAAAGAGAGAGATAGACCGGGTGCAGTGGCTCATGCCTATAATCCCAGCACTCTGGGGGACCGAGGCAGGTGGATCATCTGAGGTCAGGAGTTCGAGACCAGCCTGGCCAACATAGTGAAACCCTGTCTCTACTAAACATACAAAAATTAGTCAGGCATGGTAGTGGGCACCTGTAGTCCCAGCTACTAGGGAGACTAAAGCAGGAGAATCAGTTGAATCCAGAAGGCGGAGGTTGCAGTGAGCAGAGATCGCTCCAGTGCACTCCAGCCTGGGCGACAGGGCAAAACTCCCTCCCAAAAACGAAAAAGAGAGAAAGAAACCCAATTAAACTGCATCCATGCTTTCCAGCCAGCATCCAGCTGCTGACCTCACTACATCCTAATGCTGTTCTTATGGACCAACCACTACTTCCCCTGGAAGGTCCCTCTTCTTGGGGCTTCCTTGGGCCTTCCACGTCCATTTTGCACCTTGCTTCCTTGCATAGCTTCAGATGCCAACTCTGGGACAAGCGGGGAGAAGCTAGCGTGTCCCAAATGAAGAAAGGGATAGGACTGAATCCCGTGCCGGGGAGATTCTTAGTGAGAACTGAAGTCCACCTGGCAAAGCCAATTGGTCCCTGAAGCTATTCTCCCGGTTAGAAAAGCCACTATACTGCAGCAGGAAGAGAAGTAACTGCTGCACTTGTTGAACCTGCATCTGTGCCCGGCCCTATGACGGACATCACGTGGATGGAAAAATGCTCCAGACCCTGGTTCAGAGGCCCTCGTTTCCTGCACCAGGTATGTGACCTTGGGTGCATCCCTCTGCCACTCTGGAATTCCACGTTCCCATCTGAGGACACAGATGCTATCATCTCTAAAGCAGTGTTTCTCTACCACTAATGTGCACACAAATCCCCTGGGGACTTGTTCAGACGGGCAGGTCTGGGGTGGGCATGAGCATCTGTGTTACTGGACCAGCTCCTTGCAGAAGCTGATGCTGCCAGCCACAGGGCACCCTTTGAGCTGAGAGGTGCAAGGTCCCTCCCGGATCTCACCTGGGGCTGTGCCTCCTCCCCAGTGGCCAAGCAGAGAAAGAATCTCTCACCCTGAGTGAGGCTGGCAGCTGTCCCCCTACCTCCTGCCTCTGCCCTGGTGTGCCAGGCACTCTGATTTCAGGCACCGTTAGAATTTCACCCCAGCAAACAAAACAGCCAGCTGCGGCCCGAGCTTAGGGACCCAGACCGCTGCCTTCTGCTTTTTACTTTCCAAATGAAATTTGAGATGTCACTTGTTTTTTTAATCACAAAAAAGGCTGAGAAAAGAAAATAGATATTTCCTTCATGTCTGTCTCTGCTTCCTGCCTCCACTCACCACTTGTCAGAAACTAGTCTTGACATCCTCTTGCCATCGCACCCTCGAGCCCCCGCACTGGCGCCCTGTTCCCCCAACCCCTTCTGCCCTCCCCACCGCTCTCTGAGCGCACCTCTGGCAGAGCTGCCTTGCCAGGCTTATTTTTAACAGCTCTGATTGAAGCCGGGAGCCCGCTGACATTTACACTCCCTCATCATTATCAGCTCGAAGCTTCCAGCAGCCAAGCTAAAAAGGCTTCATGGAGCCCAAGCAGGAGGGGCCGGGAATGAAATGTCAGCCGCTCCTCACTCCCACCTCTTGCGGAGCTGCTTCGCCACCTGCCCACAGCACAGCCCACCCGCCCCAGCTCGACCCCGAGACAGGGGAGGCGGAGAGCCCCTTCCCCAGCAAACCCAGAAAACCCAGGGGCCAGTGGTTTTCTCGCTTCTAGTAACCACATTTTCTCTCTCAAGAATCAGGGCACGTGGTATGATTTAGAAATGCATGGGTGTGAAAAGACTCATAGAGGCAGAAAAATTAAATCCCATTTAGTTTTGTATTTAATGAGAGCCACCAGCAAGCCCTCCTGGGTGGCTTTACCCTTATTTGGACAAATTTAAACCGCCCAACCAGCTGTCTGCTGAACGTACAGCCTTCCTGCTCCTCTCTGGAGTTCTGTACCAGCCAAAGCGCTCATTTTTTCTCAGGGATACCAGGAGGGCAAGATGAGAGTGCACAGTGCCTGGCACCCAAAAGAGGCTGACTCTGCCCCCAGGCTCCTCACCAGCACCTGCCTAGCCTAGGCTGGGCTCCCACCCAAGGGCCTCCACGTCCTGCACACACACTCCTGCGTCTAACACTGCAACCACATCTCATCCTCACAGCTAATACGCTGATGGGCCTGAGAAAGAGGATCCCAGAGCATGGAGTGTCTTGATGCTTTGCTGTCTCGGGAGAGATTCACTGTCGTGTTTTATGTCTGCTAAGCAAGGTCAGAGTTCATGGGAATGCATCTGGCTCATCTGGAAACTTCAGTGGTAGAAGGTCTCAGAGACCACTAAATAATTTACTCCCAGGTCATGGAGGAAATAATTTTTACAGAGAAAGCATTTCCAACTCAATGCACTAAAAGGTCACTTCATTAAGATGGTGGAGGTGGGGTGGGAGTTTAGAGGTGAGAACGATGCTTCTGTGGGAGGAAAAACTAGCTGTTACAAGCATAGAAAGAACACCCAGAGTTTAGATTTCTTTATTTACCAAAGATGTCTTGCCTTTCCTATGTGGATGCTAATACAAAAACAATCTGAAACTTTTCGTAGTGGGTGTTTTTTAAGTCTCAAGGAGCCCCCTCCAGGAAGTCTTCCCTGATTTACTCCACTCTGATCATTCATTCACTTTGCTATCCTGCAGCCCCCTGCTATATGTCTGGGTCTGCAATCTGCAGCCCCCAGCAAAAGATTAAATTTCTCATTATTTCCACTATTCCAGGAAGGCCTTCCCCAGCCATACATAGTCTGTGGGCAGCCATCGGGCCTTGTACTTCTCTACCATGCTCTTCAGAGATATGGCAAGCTGTGTTTGCTTTGTTCAGAGTGCTTCCTTTCACTTCCACACGTACATTTGCAATCACCAGCCTAATGATTTTGTTAATGTTATCATTTTGATATTGCCATTTCAAATGAATCAGCAAACCCAGTTTATAGTCCAACCTGCAAAATTCTGATAGTGCTGCCAGCGACCAGGGTCTGGCAAAAAGAATAGCCTTGAACCATAACAGCTGGAACCACTATTCCTCAAGTGCCTTCCACAGATAGGACAGTGATGGAGTTGTGCAGGGAATGCGAACACGCATACAGGCACAGCCCTGCCCTAAGGAGTCCCGAGAAAACAGTGACCGGGATGACCCGGGTGGCTAAGAGTTCTGGGGCTCTCGCTATGGGCCAGACATGTTGCTGAGTCCCATTTTCTGTTCACAAAAGCCCCACTGCTGCTCCCAACTCAGAGCTGGGGAAGAGAGGCTGAGGAAGTGGTAACTGGGATGAGGCCAAGCTGCTAGGCAGGGAGGGGCAGGGGCCGGGTTTTCAGTCAGAGAAGACACCCCTCGGCTGGAGGAACCTGGGAGAGGTGAGGGCTCCTAGGGTTACGGTGAGGACTTGGCGAGGCAGAACCAGTGAGCAGAGGCAGGAAGCCCAGCGTGTGCTGGGACTAGAGCTGAAGAGCCTGGTGTCCATGTGGTGTGCACAGAGAAACAAGTTAGGAGGTGCCTGAGCTGGGCAGGTGCCCAAGGCCTTTGAATGCCATGTAAGGGACAGGAACTTGAACCCACAGCCACAAGACCGCTGAAGACTTGAAAACAAGAGTGGATCAGCATGGTGTCTCAGGAAGACGACACCTAGCACCAAGTAGGATGGCTGGGAGAGCGGAAGGGCGGAGGAGAGTCCCTCGCGAGGCCACAATAGTCCTTAAAGCACCAGTGATGGGGCTCCCAACTCCCAAATGGAGGGATCTGGCTTCCCCCAGAAAGGGACAATGCCTGGGGACATAGGGGGCAAGAGTATCACGTGGCTGTCAGTAGGCACTCCAGAGCTGGCCTCACCAAGTGACCCTGGACAGTTCACTCAGCCCCTCCCATCCCCAGTTTCCTGAGCAATAAAGCAGCAGGAAATGAGACCAGCTCCTCATGCAGGGGTGTCAGGGGACCGAGGAAGCGAGCGTGTGTGACGTGCCCAGCCCAGCGCCTGGTTCCCAGTGCCCCTCACCATTGTTAGCTGTCATGATTAACGTGAATAGCAACAAGACGTTGGAGTGCAGGTGTGTGGGGTGTCCAGTCGGGGGAATGCTGTGACTACCCTTCCCTCAGGCCATTAGGAACGTGAGACAGGACTAAGAGAAGGGCCAGGGCTTGACTTTGGGGCTCCTGGGGAAAAGGGAAGGCTGAAGCCACAGGAGGGCCTGAGATCTCAGGTAGAGTTCCAAGGAAGAGATGCAGGCAGACAGGCACCGCCGCACCAGGCTGGCCCGCCCCAGCTCGGCCATCCAGAGCAGCAGGCTCAACACAGCTGAGCAGGGCTACAGCCACCTCGGAGTTTCTAAAAGTCAAAACTGCACCAAGGGAAGAAGGGAAGAAGACTCCAGGTGCTGCGGGAGGTGGGGCGGTGGGGAGGTGCGGCAGGCAGAAGCCAGGAGGAGAAGCTCCTGGACCTGTTGTACATCTGGGTAGGTGTCCGTCTGTCTGTCTCTGGCTGCTGCTGGCTCACCCAGTGTCCATCTCTGCCTGTGGCCCGGCTCTCTTTCTCTGCAGGTGTACATATGTGTGTGTCAGGTACGCAGGGAGTAGCGTGCTTCCAGTCTTTCCTTTCACTTATCCTTTTCGAATAAATCCACCTTGATGGTCCCCTGCCCTGACCTAGGAGCAGGGAAAGGCAGTCCCAGAAGGAGAGGGCAGCTCTGGCACCTTCTTGCCCGGGGGAGGCCAGAGACCCCGGGCAGTGGCCCCACAGCGTCTGGTTACCATGAAATGGAATTTATACATGAAAATCAGGAGAGAAGCCAGCCCAGGGCACACCAGTCACGGCTGTGACAGAACTGACAGCTAATTAGTAAGCTCCATTTGAGCCTCACGTTGAAAAGCCATTTAATAATCAAATGTCTTATCTGTATTTAAAATCTCCTGACAATATATACTTAGAGTATGGCCAGAGAACCACTTTTCTCACTTGCATCACCCTAGAAGACACAATGTTTGAATCCAGGCATCTCCCCATTGACAATAAGTGACAAGATGTCACACGATTTGAATCAGGAAGTGTTCTAGTGTTGGAGACCCTTCCTGCTGGCTCTTGGATTGATACAGCACAGAGACTTCGACTCAGAAACATGTTTGGCATGAATACGCCCCTTCCCAAGTCACTGAGCTGGGACCGGGCACTCAGGGAGTGGGTGAGGGGACCGTCGGCCCCGCAAGGGAGGCACAGCAGGAGTGGTTCACCTGCGTGCAGCCAGCAAGAGGTGCACTGATTGTGCAGCAATAATAAAATTTTTGGCCAGGTGCAGTGGCTCATACCTGTAATCCCAGCACTTTGGGAGACCAAGGCAGGAGGATCACTTGAGGCCAGGAGTTCAAGACCAGCCTGGCCAACATGGTGAAACCCCATCTCTGAAAAAAAAAAAAAAGAGCCAGGCTTGGTGGCGCACACCTGTAATCCCAGCTACTCGGGAGGCTGAAACAGGAGAATCACTTTAACCCGGGAGGCAGAGGCTGCAGTGAGCCACAATCGTACCACTGCACTCCAGCCTGGGCAACAGAGTGAGACTCTGTCTCAAAAAACAAAAAATGTGAAACAATAATTGTTTATTCATCCATTAAAATAATGATCATAACAACAAAACCAATAATAAAAGTCAGTTCACTTTTCATAGCATCACACACTGGCAATTTTAAGACATGTCAGTGATACAGTACTCCTCCCCACCAGAGAGGGGCTCCCATTGCCACCCCTTGATATGCCACTGCCTCAGCCTTAGGTGACCACAAGGGCAAATGGCCTGGAAGCCACAGAGCTCCCTGGCTTGCTCAGGGAGGAGAGGAAAAGTGCTGCTGCATATTTCTAGGGACGGTGCAGACGCAGGCCGGTTTGGGCCCCATGGGTATTGTCTGCCCACCTACAAGAGCAGAAAACAGAAAGGGAATGGACCTCTCTGTGCATCAATGAAGCTGAACCCCTTCACGCTGGCACTGAGCCCTTAATGTTGCCAGTGTCCCCAAGGGGACTGTGGAGGCCATGCAGCACTAGGGAGGGAGAGTAAATCCCAAAGACACATTCAGAAGCCTCACAAGGAGACCAGATACAGGTGGAAGAGAGTCATAGTCCTCCCGCTGGGGACACAGATGGAGTGTGTGCAGAGAAGAATGGAGAGGGAGGCACCAGAACCAGCTTCCTGGGTCCTCTTCTTTTTGGATGGAGCGCTCCTCCCCAGACAACCCAGAACACTGCTGTCCTCACATCCAGGACAACCTCTCAGGGAGCAGAAGGCTGTACTTCCATCTCCCCTCCTGGAAGCAAAACTTCTCTACTTTCTCTGGCCAGCCAAAGAAGCTAGTGAACCCCTAGTGGGGGAGTGCACACACAAAGGAACTCAGACCCAGGTGGGAATTTAAACATGACCTAGGCCGGGCGCGGTGGCTCAAGCCTGTAATCCCAGCACTTTGGGAGGCCGAGACGGGCGGATCATGAGGTCAGGAGATCGAGACCATCCTGGCTAATACAGTGAAACCCCATCTCTACTAAAAAATACAAAAAACCAGCCAGGCGACGAGGTGGGCGCCTGTAGTCCCAGCTACTCGGGAGGCTGAGACAGGAGAATGGCATGAACCCGGGAGGCGGAGCTTGCAGTGAGCTGAGAGCCGGCCACTGCACTCCAGCCTGGG
>NW_016803361.1:1099572-1110490 GCF_001698545.2 Rhinopithecus bieti
AAAAAAAAAAAAAAAAGAAAAAAGAAAAAGAAAAGAAAGAAAGGAAAAAAAAAAAGCTTGTGAGGCACTGCAGGGAGGCACTGCAGGGACATGCAAAGGTGACAACCTTAGAGACTGCCAAAGCTCACTCTGGACACCATCAGAGGCCATCGCAGACTGTCCTTCACAGGATATGTGTGTGACATGCTGCCATGATCACTCTGTAACAGTGGCACAGGGGAGGATGAGGGAGGCCCGGCTCAGCAGCAGCTCAGGGTACTGAGTCATAGATGACAGCAAGCTCAATGTGCACCGTTGCGTGATGTCACAGTGCAGCCGCCAGGTTGGCAGACCTGCTTATATACAGTGTCCAGGGAGCGCAGGCCCTGGGGCCCCACAAACCTGGGTCTGTGTGCCCACTCTTCATTAGCAGCTCCAGGACCAAGTGCGTTCAGGTCTCTGGAACTCACTTCCATATCTCCACTGTGATGTAAGGATGTGCACAGATCCTAAATATGAGAAGCTGGCAATCACCAGGTTCCTGGCAGGTGCTCAGAGTCTGAGCTACCATCAAAATCTAGGGCGCAGGGGGAGGCTAACTGCTTCTCTGAATACCCTAAGGGGGGCAGATCTAGGCCAGGTGACCAGGGCTTGCAAGTCCCAGGACAGCAGGTTGGGCTTGGTGCCCGGAAGAACTGATGAGCAGCTTCAGCCATGCAGGAGAGAGACTGTATGGGCAGCAACCTCTCCAATAGCAAGTGTCCAGCAAGGATAGGTTCGAGTACATCAGGGAGTCCAGGAGAGGGCTGGCTGCACGCCTGGGAGGGGCGATGAGATGGGGAGTCGGGTGCTTCCTCATTTCTGCTGCTCTAAGGTAACGTGGCCAGCCTTCTCCAAGATCCAGACAAGGTCTCCTGCTTCCCCTCTCTTTGCAGCAGGACAGATCAGGACAAAGCCATGCTGGAGTGGGGGCCACACACCTGCCAAAAACCCCAACACTCTTTTTCCCAGCAGCAGCTTCCAAGCAACTCCCAATGCCCTCCCACCTGCTAACCAGAAAGGAACCCACCATTGGTCTCCTTAGTAACGACTTCCAAGGCCCCTTGGTGAGGATTTTAACAAGCTTCCAGCTCTCTCCTAAAACTGCCTAATTTTTACAACAATCAGACTCCTTTTTTCTCCTCTAAACGTTTATTTTAGCACATCTGAAAAGCGCACAGTGTGATTTCCAGACCCAAGTTAGACAGCGATTTCTTCATGAAGTACAACGCCCTCCATTAATGAATCCTCTGGGAATGAAGTTCCTTCTAACAAAAACACTGTTCAAAATAAAGCTGGAAGAAAACCTCACACAGCCCCTAAGACAGAGACATGAGTGTTGTTGCCCAGTCACAACCATGACAAGGCGGTGTAGTTACACGGTAGGGTCAGAGGTGGGCAGTCTCCAGCCATTCCCAGCAGGTGACCTTGCCCGGTTACTTGAGCTTCAACTTGGTTTCCTTGTCTGCCAGATAAGGATGATGACAGGCAACTCCCACGGCAGGAGTGCAGACTACAGAACACTCACTCATGCAGTAACTACCTGCTGAGCAGTCCCTGTGCACCAGGCCTTGTTCCGGGGGCGGAGATACAGCAAGGAACACAGTCCTGCCCTGTGGAGCTCATATTCTGTGGTGTAGCGGGTGGAATTGAGTACTAAAGAGAAGAATCAAGCAGGTGAGGGATAAAAGCACTGGGGATGCCGAGTGGGAGTTATCTTTTTCTAGGGTGGTGGGGAAGGTCTTTGAGCAAAGACCTAAAGGAAGAAGGGAGTGAGCCCCATGGGTGTCTGGGAGAAAGAGTATTCTAGGCAGAGAGAACAGTCAGTGCCAAGGTCCGGAAGCAGGAATATGCTTGGTGTTCACGGAAAACCAAGGAGTCCAGGGTGGCTGGAGTGAGAAAGGGGAAAAGTAATCAAGAGTAGGGACTTTGGATGTCACTGTGATGAAGCAGTAGCCATCAGAGGTTTCCAAACAGAAGAGTGACCAACATTTAGAACATGATGCACGTAAGGCACCAGGAACATGCCTTGCACACAGTAAGTGTTCAATTAACATCAGCAACTGTTATATACCTCAGTTTCTATCCGGTCATTCCACACATAAGCAAATGTACGTGCCCACTCAAAACCCTTCAATAACACCCCGCTGCCTACTGAGGCATCCCAGGCCCTTCAGTCTCGGATGCAAGCCCCTGTAACAAGGCCCAGTCCACACCTCCAGCCCCCACCCCACCACACGTGCCCAGCTACAGCCTCCCTCTCCCTGAGTCCACACATCTTCCTTTGTCTTTGCTTTCACCTGTGCAAGTTCCTTCCTCCTCTCAGCACCTCCTGAAGTCCTACCCAACGTCACAACCCATCTCAAAGGCCACCTCCTCCATGAACTCATCCCTCATGCTCCCAGAGGGGTGTCATGCCTCACACAGATTGCCAAGCATGCTGGGTCACTCATGGATATCTCATCCTCGATGCTGGTCTCATCTTCCCAGCAAACCCCACCTCCCACCCTTGTCACTACCCATGAGATGGTGACCTACCAAGCTTATCTGCGGGACTTAGCCCCAGTGCTGAATAAGCCACTTTTAAATTCAGCTGAATAACACCAATAAATGTACGACTCCTATTTGACCCCCTCCACGTGACAGAGACCTGGCCAATACTCAGCCAAGATGCTGAGGGGGCAGAGCTGGCTCCTTCCAGTGTCCTAGGGACCAGCATAATTATAAATGGAAAGAAGGGGGGTATGCCCCTTCCTTAACATAAAAAAGTCAGCAGGAAAAATAAATCTGACGACTGCTCAGTTCCATTCACCACCGTCTCTGAACATAGATGCAGGTAAGTTATTTGACAAGATAAAAACAGGTCATGATGAAGAAGATGAGGAGATTCAAAAACACACACAAAAGGCTGAGCGGGGGTGCCTGGTCACACTCAAGCTCCTTTGTGTGCAGAAAGGGCACCTTGTACACATAAATGAGGCCCCAGGAGCAGCAAGAACAAGATGAAAGGGAACCCAAGGCCCTCCTTGCCAAGTCAGTGGCAGGGAGTGCTCTGGCTACATCACAGAGGCCTCCAGTGACCGTGGTGTAATGAGAGCAGGGAACGTAAATCACCATCCCTGTCTTTACAGAAAACATATCAAAGACTGCTGAACTCCCACATGATTTTCTGAAGCGGGCAGAAGAGATGGCAGATCAAACCAGGGTCAGAATCTTCCAGATGACTGCCTAACCAGATGTGGATAATCACAGGACCACAGGGCATCTCCGGAAGGTCTTAATTGAGGAGCTCGAAGTGAAAATGGGGCCAGGATACATGAACTGTTGTTAGCCGTGGCCCCTCTGGAGGCCACAGGTAACAATATTTCAAGCCATTTCACCAGGTTAGCCTCAGCCCAGACTCTGCCCAGGGCCAAGAACAAAACAGAGAAATTGACCAGCCAGAGAAACAACCACACCCAGAATCTGGTCCAGAAGCCTCTGCCAAGGGCACCATCAGGTGGATGCTGGGAAAGGCATGCGGGAGGTCAGGATATAGGACAGAACCTCCAGGCAAGAAGGTCCTGCAGATGGTACCCATAGTGGTCATCCACCAGTTTTTGTTTTGTTTTGTTTTTGTCTGCAGCTTCTGCTCACCCTACTTCCCAGGGACTTCCCAGTGGTAACCCCAACTTTTGTCTGGAGATCTGCCCCTCCCAAACTCTGGTCTTGTGGTCAGGTGGAGATGACCAGCTCCAGGGCCAGCCCATAATTTCCCTGACCATGAAGATTAGTTCTAGATGGAAACAGAATCCCATCAAAGCCATTATGATGGTGTGAGACTTCTGAGGCAGAGGCTAACATCATTTCTGGGGGACTTGGAGGTAAGGCAAGGCCAGAACTGGAGCTGCTGTAAACATCTTGGGACATGAATGAAGAAGGGGAGAATCAGAAATCAGGCCTACGTGGAAGAGATTAGGGGAGGGAGAGAGACAGAGAGAATGAATGAGTGAATGAATGAATGAATGAATCTTGGCCCTGGTAGCATCATTTGAGCCCCTGATCAGGCTTCATCTGACTCAGGTCTGCCAGACTGCAAAGGAAGGAAGCTAATGGGTACTGAGTGTTTATTGCCTGGTGCAGTGCAAGTGTTAGTGTATTTAGACCTTGCAATGACCCTGGGAGGTAGGCTTATTTGGGGGAAATCTTTATTTGTAAGTAAGGAAACAAATTAAAGTGTTGTTTTTTTTCTTTTAAACTTGCCCAATTAGGTCATTCACGCATGGTGGAGACAGAATCTAGAGACCAGGGATCAGCCCCAAGGCTATGATCTTTGTGCTGTGCCGCTCTACCCCTGAGCAGACAGGCCAGAGGTCCAGAGAGAGCTGTGCTGGCAGAGTTCATATTTTGATAACTGAACCCTGGAGTAAGCCTGCCCTGGAAACGTCAGCTCAAGGGACTGACGGGCATAATGCTCTTTGGGAGAGAAATGCCACATCTGCAGCGACATGCATCGTAACACTCTCCAAGGACTGGGGAACCAGCGGAAGAGCAGCTGATACATGTCAAGGCACACAGTAATCCTGGGTAATCCATTCAGAGCTGGCAGTAATCTAAACTTTCTGTTCAGCAGTGACTCTGAGCTATCAGTCACAATGCAAGAGGGAGCCTTGAGGATCCTCCAGGATGTTTGCCAAGGACACAGGCCCAAAGCCAGAAAAGGCACCCAACAGGAATACCATCAGGAAGATGTTGGAAACAAAAGACAAAGCACTCTACCTGGGGGAAGTACCCCTGCAGCTGGAGGGGCCTCCTGGAGACATGCTCACCTGAGCTGGCTCACGTGCTGCTGAGGCTGGATGGAATGGCACATGGCAACATGCTTTGTCAATGGCAACATGTTGTTATTTTAACTCTATGATTAGTTTGTAAAGACTCACTCAGCCTCCTTTGTTAAATAAAACCCCGATCTCTCCCCAGGTAAGGCAGGGCAGCTGGCCAAGGGACGCCGCGTCTATTCCCCAGGCCTCCCCTTCTCCCCGGATACCTCACATCCTAACTGCATCACACAAGCCCTCAAAGCTCTGCTGATTCCCCTTGACACTGGAGCCCTTTTGGTCATGGACCAATTCCTGTTCTCAAAGACCTTTCTCTTTATGCCATAGAGGAATATTTGAAGAATACTAAAGAAAAACAAAGGAAATTGCAAGGAAATGCACAAGCAGCTTCCCCCAAGGTCCAGTTGGGAAAGTCCAGGTCCTGCCTTGCTGAGGCCCTGCCAAGGCTCAAAGACCCTGCCCCATCCCCATGTGCTGCCCTTTGAGCTGTGAGTAGGGTAGAGGACAGGGAGCCAACCCATTGGGCCAGCTCCCTGGGGAGCTCAAGCAGGAGCTGGGCCAGGGACAGGTAGGTGCCACCCCCACTACCCACCAACCACACTCGAGGCCCATGTCACCCACACAAAGGAAAAGAAGACAAACCGAGGGGTCACTAACCTGTGGGCAGGACCAGCAGCACTGCACGAAGAGAGATGAAAGGGGTGAGGCTCCGGTCCAGAGGTAAACACAATCCTAAGTGACACACACACACGTGCCCAGCTCTTCGCTGCCCCGAGGTATCTGCCCCGGAGTTCACTGCCTGGGCTGCCCTCCTTTCTTCCTATCTCCCCTCCCTTAGGAAGTCCTGTGACCCCTACCATCCTCCTCCTCTCTAGGGCTGGTTGTGCCGTCCCCTGGGGTGGCATCAGCACCCAGTGGTCGCCTCTGTGAGGACCTTCTGGAAAGTGCAGCAGGGGAGGTGGGTAGGAGGATAGGCTCTCCTTGCTGCCTGGGTTTACATCCCAGCTTTGCCACTTCCTTTGTCATTTTAACCACGTCACTTCACCGCTCTGTGCCTCAGTTTCCTCCTCTGTGAAATAAGGAGAGTAACAGTGCTGAGGAGTGAATAAAATAGTTCCCAGGAAGCACTTGGCTCATGCAGTAAATGTGAGCTTTCATGCTTTTAACTTGTCCTTTTCCTCCACCAAATTGAGAGCTCTCGAGGCCCCAGGCTCCATGTCACCCCTCCCTGCAGTGCCCCCAGCACACCAGAACATCCACCTCCCCCATGGCAATGGTAGCAGCCACCCAATGGGGCCCTCACGAAAGGCCCAACATGGTATCTGCTGGTGGTTAAGAGCCAGGTGCAGTGGTTCACGCCTGTAATCCTAGCACTTTGGGAGGCCAAGGCGGGCGGATCACGAGGTCAATAGATCAAGACCATCCTGGCCAACATGATGAAACCCCGTCTTTATTAAAAATACAAAAATTAGCTGGGCATAGTGGCATGTGCCCGTAGTCTCAGCTAGTCGGGAGGCTGAGGCAGGAGAATCACTTGAACCTGGGAGGTGGAGGTTGCAGTGAGCTAAGATCGTGCCACTGCACTCCAGCCTGGTAACAAAGAGAGACTCAGTCCCAAAAAAAAAAAAAAAAGCCACACTCGGGACTCGGTGGTCCTGAGATCATGCACAGGCCCAGGGTCGGAGTGCAGTGACAAAGAACAAGTTCCTTCACTTCTTGAGCTTCAGTTTCCTCATCTGTAAACACGAAACAAAAATTACAATCTAAAAAAACAAATAAAAGGCCAGGCATGGTGACTCACACCTATAATCCCAGCACTTTGGGAAGCCAAGGCGGGAGGACCACTTGAGGCCATGAGTTCAACGCCAGCCTGGGCAACATAAAGAGACCTCATCTCCACCAAAGAAAAAAAATAAAACCAACCTCACAGAGTTACTGTGAGAAATAGGTGAAAAGACACTTCAAGAGCTTAGCACAGTACCTGACACTTAGTAAGTCACAATAAATACAATGGGTTCGTTTTTAGCGATAATGATGCCAGCACTCCTATCTGTAATGAGCAGTGAGTGCTCCGAGACCATCTGCAACCTCAGCTACTCTCTCCAGAGGTGCTTAAAGGAAGAAAGTAGGGCAGAAGGACTGCCTCCGAGATGCTCAGGGAGGAGAGGTGATCAGAAGAAGGTTCTGGAAACATCCCGACAGGAAACCTTCCCAGTGAGAAGCTGTGGGCTCCTGCCGCTCCCTGCATCTCTTGCTCTCTCTAACTCTGCCATCTTCCCTCTTCACCCCATTAGCCTTGTCAAACAGAGAGGAAGGGATGAAAGGACGGAGTTTGGAAATTAACATTTCAAAGTAAATACTGGAAGAGTGCTGCCTGAGCCTTGGAGTGGCAGGTGCACAGAGGAGGGGTGAGGGGCGGGTCTGGCGTGTGTGCTCTCCACAGCTTTTGTGCCTGATCAGTCATCTCATTTCCCTTCTGTAGCACATTAAAGAGAAACATCGCCGACAAACCTCTCAGTCCCCGCCAAGCTGTTGGGTGCAAGCTGAGCCAGCGGGCAGACACAGCCCGGTCCTCCTGGCTCTTCTCTTGCAAACCTCCATCAAATGGGCCAGAATTTGAGTGGGAAAGAACACTGTGTTCAGCTCAGTTTACTCATATACCACACCCAGGCAGTAGTTAGGACAGACCTCTAATGCCTTCCCAGAAGAGCCCAGAGCAAAGGGCCAATCCCTTATTCATTGACCCACTGTCCATCCAATAATCACTGAAACTAGATTTTACTTTTAAAATATGTGTCGGCTCCTTCTCTGCCTATCATGGAATGAGGACATTCTGTGCCTGGGAAGAAGGCACAGAAACAATTCCACAGCTTGAAACCATATAGAGGTGCCAGCCCTTCACTCAATGCCTAATCAAAACAGTTCCAATGACAGAGCCTCTCCTCATAGGCTTTACATTTGCAAAACGATCTGCTAAGACCCAGTGGAGTTGATGCACATGCCCATGACCTAGCAATTCCACTCCCAGGTATTCACCGAAGAAGCTCTCCCAACTGTGCACTAGGAAGCACCTGCCAGGATGTTCCAAGCATTATATGCAACTGAAAAACCTGAAAACAATCCAAATATACACCCAAAGGAAAGTGGGTAAATTGTGGTAATGCCACATAATAGTGAAAAATGCATGAACCACAGTCCACATCATCATGGATGAATTTCAGAAATGTAATGTTGAGTCCAAAAAATAAAAATAAAACCAGGCTCTTAAAAGGAATATACATAGTTTGATTTCTTTATGAAAAAGTTGGAGAACAAGCAAAAGTTAAGCTAAGGCTTAGAAATATACATCTACGTAGCAATACGAAAAAGAAAATCAAGGAAGTTATAAACACAGAAGTCAGTACAGAGGTTCCCTCTGGAGCTGAGGCTGGGGTTGAGCTGGAGAGGGCATGGGACCTTCCTGCACCTTTGCTATGCTCTTTTGCTTAAGTTTGGTGGTGAATTCATGGATACTCATTTTATTATTATGCTTTGCCACTAACATTTACATTAAGACACATTCTAAATTTTCTTTTGTTACCAAAAAAAATCATTTCTAAAGCATTATTTTCAAACAGAGGGTTGGCCAGGCGCGGTGGCTCATACCTGTAATCCCAGCACTTTGGGGTAAATCACCTGAGGTCAGGAGTTTGAGACCAGCTGGCCAACATGGTGAAACCCATCTCTACCAAAAATATAAAAATTAGCCAGGCCTGGTGGCAGGCGCCTGTAATCCCAGCTACTCAGGAGGCTGAGGCAGGAGAATTGCTTGAACCTGGGAGGCGGAGGCTGCAGTGAGCCAGGATCGCACCACAGCACTCCAACCTGGGTGTCAGAGAGAGACTCTGTCTCAAAAAAAAAAAAAAAAGAAGAAGAAAAGAAAAGAAAGAGGGCTGACCCTAATATAGGTAAGGACATCTGAAGGCAAAAAGGGACTCCAAATGCTTCAGACGGCCAGCCGAGAGTCCGAGTCATTAAAAACCACAGAGACAAATGAACAATAATGGCTGTATTCACTGAGTGTCCATCATGTCATCGGCACACGCTAGACTCTTTACAGAGATTATTCTAATTCTCACAGTCACTATGCAAGATGGGTGTCATTACCACCGTGGAAACGACAGCTCCGATAGGTGAAGTGAGAAGGCCGGGGTCATCAAGCTGCTCCCGCTGCAGAGTGAGAAACCAAACACACCCTGTCTGTCCACGCCTACAAAGACTGCATCTTTCCATGATGCCAAGCAGCCTCTCAAATATTTATAGACATAAATGGTGAATGAACCAAAGCGCAATTCAATCCAACACATATTTATAAATATTTATAACCAAATGTTTTGCTTTGATAATGCCTATTCTCTGAAGTGCCTGGTGTCAGACAAACAGAGCTTTTGCTGCGGGAGCCGGCTGCAGCTCACCTGGGAGCGTTCGCTCGTTTCCATGAACACACGCTTATGTCTGCGCTCGCATCCATACCCAGATGGCCCACAGCCCTGTTACTCATAGTCGTCAATTTAACACACCGTGAAAATAAGACTCGGGTGCCCAGGGACCACAGGATGCTGTTTGTGAGGGAATTTGTGCCTCTCTGCTGCCTAAAACCTGCCAGAGGCTCCCCATCACTTTCAGGATTAAAGCCAAGCCCCTCGGCTGAATGGTGTGTCCTGGCTGAACACGCCAAGCTTGCCCCTTCCCACTCGCACCTGCACCCTGACCTGACAGGTCGGCTCCATTTCTGGGTTCTCAAACATATCACGTTCCCTTCGCTATCCAAGGCTACACAGGCTGTTCCCTCTGTCCTTCCCTTCTTCACCTCTCTCTTGGCCTAGTTAAGGTCTCCTAGACCCTCAGAGCCCAGCAATGATGCCCCCTCCTCCAGGAAGTGTCTGCCAAGCTTTGCTGCCGGGCTCCACCATTCCCTGACAGAGTGCTCCGTGGTACTCACCCCTCGGCACCAGCTCTCTGTTTTCTCCTCCATCCTCCCACGGTTCTGAGCTCCTCTTTCTGCATCCACAGCCTGTAGGCTGGGAGACATGAATTCAGAGCATACTATCCATAAAAGTGTGTGTCTCCTGGGCCTCAGGTCCCAGGACCACATAAAGCAATGGGCCAGGACAGATAATCCACACTCATGGGCAGGACCTGTACTGAGCCTTCACAGCACTGTCCAATTTAATCTTCACAACCACACTATGAGGTACTACCATCCCCATTTCACAGATGAGGCAACTGAGATTTAGAAAAGTCCAATATCAGGAACAAAACCACGCAATCTGTAACCCAAGACTGATTCCAAAGCCCATGATCTGTTATTAATTTGCTTTTTGTTTTGTTTTGTTTTTTTGAGATAGGGTCTCACTCTGTCACCCAGGCTGGAGCTCAGTGGCACAATCTCTTCAACCTCTGCCCCTTGGCTCAAGCAGTCTTCCCACCTCAGCCTCCCAAGCAGCTGGGACCACAGGAACATGTCACTGCGCCCAGCTAATGTTTGTATTTTTTGTAGAGACAGGGTTTCACCATGTTGCCCAAGCTGGTGTCAAACTCTCAGGCTCAAGTAATCCTCCCACCTTGGCCTTTCAAAGTGCTGGGATTACAGGCATGAGCCACCACGCCCAGCCCAGTTATTAAATGTTTTAAATAAGCAATTGGATGCCACTAGATCTTGAAATCAGAGGACTTTAGGCCTGAAAGGTATCTTGGAAAGCAATATCAAATTTAGTGGTCATTTTTGTGTCCCTGATCATTTTTTTCTAATCATCTACAAAGATGCATTAATTGATTATAATTATATATAATTTGATATACAGCCTCTTGCAATGTCAAAGGATTGTTCATCTGAATCAGCTCTTCCGAACATTTTTCTTTCTTTTTTGGGGTTTTTTGTTTCTGTTTTTGAGACGGAGTTTCACTCGTTGCCCAGGCTGGAGTGCAGTGGCACTGCAACCTTTGCCTCCCAGGTTCAAGCGACTCTCCTGCCTCAGCCTCCCAAGAAGCTGGGATTACAGGCATGTACCACCATACCCAGCTAATTTTGCATTTTAGTAGAG
>NW_016803361.1:1110603-1141254 GCF_001698545.2 Rhinopithecus bieti
CTCTTCCGAACATTTTTCTTTCTTTTTTGGGGTTTTTTGTTTCTGTTTTTGAGACGGAGTTTCACTCGTTGCCCAGGCTGGAGTGCAGTGGCACTGCAACCTTTGCCTCCCAGGTTCAAGCGACTCTCCTGCCTCAGCCTCCCAAGAAGCTGGGATTACAGGCATGTACCACCATACCCAGCTAATTTTGCATTTTTAGTAGAGAAGGGGTTTCACTACATTGATCAGGCTGGTCTCAAACTCCTGACCTCAGGTGATCCACCCACCTCAGTCTCCCAAAGTGCTGGGATTACAGGCATGAGCCACCATGCTCAGCCCTGAACACTTTTCTTTTAGGATTTTTTTTTTTTTTTAGACAGAGTTTTGCTCTTGTTGCCCAGGCTGGTGTGCAACGGTGCCATCTCGGCGGACCGCTACCTCCGCCTCCCGGGTTCAAGAGTTTCTCCTGCCTCAGTCTCCTGAGTAGCTGGGATTACAGGTATGCACCACCACACATGGCTAATTTTATATGTTTAGTAGAGACAGGGTTTCTCCATGTTGATCAGGCTGATGTGAGTTTTATGGGTTCCAAAGGGTGGCCTGACCTGGTATAAAGACACGCCTACAGTCACATGGAGAGTCTCACTAGACTCCCAGACGGGGCAGGGGTGGGAGTGAGGCATTGAGGGGAAGACATCCACCCCCCTACCCGGTGCCTAAAGCCACTCCAGCTCTCCCAGCCCCTCAAGATACTCAGGGACTGTCCTAGCAAGGCAAGGAGTGAGGACAAGGGACCTCGCAAAGGAGCACCCACCTGCCCAGCTTCTGACCACGTCACAGTGTAACTGTCTATGGTGGTAATGTTACAAGCCAGGGGAGCAAAGGACAATTCACTGCAACACTTAGGGTCAACATGGAACAGCCACGGAGGCCCTGAGCCCCCTCAGAAGCACTCACTCCCACTCTGGGGCCTGCCCACGGGAGGCCAGTTGATGGAAAGGGGACCCAAGTGATCATAGAAACAGCAGAGGGAATTATTATTGCACATTCTGAAGTCTTCCTAGTAAGATCAAAAGTACAGGCTGGGTAGAGCAGATCACGTCTATAATCCCAGCACTTTGGGAGGCCAAGGCAGGAGGATCATTTGAGGCCAGGAGTTCAAGACCAGCCTGCGAAACAAGACCAGCCTGGGCAACAAAAATTTAAAAATTAATTCGGTGTAGTGATGCACACTTGTAGTCCCAGCTACTCTGGAGGCTGAAGTGGGAGGATCAGTTGAGCCCAAGAGGTTGAGGCTGCAGTGAGCCATGACTGCACCCTGCACTTCAGCCTGTTGACAAAGTGAGACCCTGTCTCAGAGAGAAAAAAAAAGGACAAAGTAGGTGATAGAGTCATCTACCTGGATACTTAGAGTCATCCCTTAGCTCAAGGAAGAGTCCTAAGGAAGCTCGTCTCCCCAGCATCTCTAACCAAAAAATAAAAATCTAAATCCAAGCCCTCACTAGCTATGTGATGTTGGGCAAATTCTTGGCCACTGTGAATTTCAGTTTCCTCCTCTATGACATGGGGATAATAATAATTCCAGCTTCATGACGCTGTTGAGAGGATTCCATAAGATAATGATGGAAAACCCTTAGCACATGATAAACGGCACCTCATGCTGTTGTGACGGTTCCTGCCGTGGCCCATGACAGTCTCTGCTGTCTGTTTTGTTCACCATCACTGCCTGGTGTCAGATTAGACACTCAGCAAATAGCAGTGGCCTGGCAGAGCACAAAAGGGCCCTTCCCATTGTGATATCGGAGGCCATGTGAGCTTCAAGGAAACATTTGGATCATGGAGTCTGAAGGCTGGCCCAGCGCAGGGGTCCCTTCCCGGCTTACCCGTAAGGTTGGTTTAGGGGTTGCCCACCTGGGCTCTGCTTGACCTTGCCCAGGGCCAGAGAGCTCACTACGGCTTGAGGCTCAACATCCACTCCCAGCCTGCTGTTTCTTGGAGTTGCCCTGAGACCTGCTGCCGGTACTCATCCTACTTCTTCTGGAGAACAGAGAGTAAGCCCGCTCATTCCCATGGCCACATCCATGCCTTCAAATCCTCTCAGCAGCTCTGGAGACCTGAAACCTCTTCCGTTTCTTCACTGAGCCCTCACAGGTCCGGGGGCCAATTCTGGGTGCCTGTAAGTTTGGCAAACTTTCTCTGGAGATGAGGAGCATGGAGCCAGGCACCACAGTCTGAGAAGCGTGTTCCCAGCAGCCCTCAGCTCCCTGATGGCCCTCACTGACCAGGTGTTCCAGGCCTGGAAGAGCCCTGGGCATCCTGATCCCTGAGTTCCTCCTATCTTTCTGTCACTGGGTCATTGCTGAGGGGAGGCTCAACAGCAACCGCAGCACTGGGCACCTGAGCATCCTGGGTCCTTCTCTAGAAATCCAGTCCCCACCGATGAGCCACCCGGCCTTCTCACTGTACTGTGAAAACGGTGTTTCTCTGCCCTTCCTTCTGAGGAGCCAAGGCTCAGAAAGGAAACCTGTGTCAGATTCCAAGTCTTTTGAAAACAAAGAAAACATAGACGCCTCCCAGGAGGACTGGGGCACCAGGGATAAAGGGAACCTTCCCATAAGGTCAAAGGGCTCTATCCTTGATGGGCAGAGTGTGAGAAGCAGAGGGCCGAGTTGACAGAGCACAGGCTCTGGAGTCAGACCTGCATCCAAGCGTTGGCTGTGCCAATTCACCTGCTGTGTGACGTTGGGCAAGTTGCCTGACCTCTCTGAGCTTTAGTGTAAAAGTAGAATCAACAAAATACGTTTCATGGGCTGTTGAAATATGAGAATGAAATAATGTATGGAGAGTCCTGCTGGCAGCCTGGGTCAGACAGGTACTGAATAAGTCTTCAATTACGATGAGAAAGGAGAAAGAGGAGGAGGAGGAGGCAGCAGTAAGAGAGGAGAAAGAGAAGGAGGAAAGAGAGAAATAATAATTCAAATAATTCATCACCACCCCATTTCACTTCCTCCCTCCAGCTAGAGAGGACCATCTCCTGAGCTAGCAGAAGCCCACTGCAAGGATTCCAGGTTCTTCTTCCTTAGGGCCTGTCCTGAGCCCTGGGGTCAACACTGCTTTCCCAGCTTCCCTAGAGGAGGGAAGAGTAGAGGCTGCTGATGAGGAGCACCCACTACCCACGGGTCTAGCCTGGCATCCTGGGCCTCCTCCCTGAGCTGCTGACCAGGAGCCCATCTTGTCTCCTCTATGCCTGGCGGGCAGTGGGGTTTCTGTCCCTGGTCCAGCTCATTTCAGGAGGCAGTGGGGCTGGGGGCTGGGCATCCTGCCCAATTAACACTCTCAAGAATGCCAGGGAAGCAGCTGCCGTGCAGTCGGGCTCCCCAAGGAGAGGGGCCCAGGTGTTCCTGACTCCTCTCTGGTGCAGGCTGGGGGTGGGAGAGCCTGTCACTAGGCCTGGCCCTCACCCCAGAGCATCTGGGCTTCCTCTGTAGGGGTGGGGAGCATCTGGCAGCCCACATCCCCTCCATCCCCAGCCCACCATGGAAACGAGAGGACGGGTGGGCTCTGGAGCTCCAAAGACCTGGGATTCGCTCCTGCCCGCCCCTCCCCCTGCCCGTCAGCTTGTTACCTGTCTGTGAAATGACAACGCACTCTGCTGCCCACTGTTGCGAGGTAACAGGAAAGCATATGGCTTGGAACTTGGTCCGCAGTCAGTACCCAACACGGTTTTCTCTCCCTCCCTCCCCATCCCTAACTACAGTGGGTGGCAGAGACATGCCAATACCTTGCTTCATAGAGAGAGGAGAAAATGAAATCAGAAGAAAAAAAAAAAGCAATTTTGTCTCTGTGTTTCTACGAGACAGAGACTTAGAAAAACACTTGACACGAAGAGAGAAGTTCCAGGGACATGAGTTCCAACATCAAGGAGCCCTACCCTGAAAGATCTGAGAATAAAGCACGTGAAGTGGGCATGCAAAGAGCAAAGCAGGTACATTTAAAACAAAAATTACAGGGAAATGTAGGACAAAGAACAAGGTCTATTAAATAATTACAAGGAAAAATAGCTTCCTGTCTCTGATAACTTATTTGCTTGGAAAATTTGCTCTAAACATACTCTCCATGTCGATATTTGCTTGATGTTTGCTTGCATTTAGCTAGCTTAATAAAGGTGTTTGTCTTCATGTTAACAACGAAAAAAAGAAATATGACTATTCAAGGTTATAAATCCACGAGGGCGTGGATTTCCAAGAACAATCCTTGAGGCTCTATAGCATACTACTGCCACCTGGTGACAGTATACCTAAATTGGAGGGGTAGGATTTGAGAGTACATAAATAATCTCTTTGGTTGCTGAGTCTAAAAAAGGCCATGAGGCTTGGGCCATGCAAGTGACCCACATGCAAGTCACTCAGTTACCAGCAACTATTTTGAAAAATCAGTGAACTAAGATCCACTCCCAGCTCTCCCTGAGGGCAACTCATATCCGAGTTACAACCTGAGTTCCTTCTCTATAAATGAAGGAGGGACCTAAAAGATCTCTGAAATCACTGCCAGCTCTTATATTTGAATGTTCTGTAAACATTTCAGAAACCCCAGGGGGATCTGTCAGAATGCAGAGTTCTGGTTCCAGTCTCAGATTCTCAATAAGCAGGTCAGGGGTAAAGCTCTGAAATCTACATTTTTTAATAAGCATTCTCTAGTGTTTGAGCATGGCTATTCCAAATCTTTGCATTTACTATTTAAGATTCTGCTTTATTAAATGGAGACGTTTTGAGGTGTCTGGCCCCATCACAGTACCCTCACATTTCCTGAGGGCCTGAATATCACATAATACTCAGTGCAGCTTTACAAGGACTGTACGGTATAAGAAGGTTTTAGGCCCATTTTACTGATGGGGAAATTGAGGCTCAAAAAGGTGACACAAGCAGCTCGAGGTCACAGGCTGAGTAAGCTGGAGCTGGGTTTGAACCCTCGGCTTTGCGTTCCCAAAGAACACAGGGCCTTCAGGACTTTGTCCTCCACTTCTTGGTGCAGCAGGACTTGGGGCACTGACCTAGCCATGGAGTCAGAGCCCACTCCCCACTTTTAAGGGCTTTCTGCAGGCTTCCGGCACACTCCAGACTCCAGCCCATGCATCTCTTGGCCTCCCTTGGCATCTCCTGTGCCACCCATCAAAGCGCCCCTCTATCTCCAAAATGGCCGTTGTAGGTTCTGACCTTCAACAGAAAAGGCGAAGGTATGACCAAACCTGTTCTCACCTCTTCTTCCCAGGAGAACACACATTCTTAAGGGGGAAGGAAACGTGGCTCGTTTTTCCTGCAACTGCTGCTTCCACTTAAAAGACACACTGAATGATTCAAACCCCAGCTCTGTCACACACTAACCATGTAACCTTGGGTTATTCCTGGTGAGGAAATTATTATTTCCTCACCAGAAAAAATGGGGATTAAAAAAAAAATCCTCTCTTATAGGATTGCTGTGGGGTTTAAATGAGACAGTACATGTAAAATGTTATTCATGACAATAAATGGTAGCTAAAAAACAAAAAGCATACACACACATGCACAACATATGGTTCGGAGAGAAAGGGAAATACATCCCTGCTCTGACATGTCTGTTTCACTCAGGCATGCACAACGTGACCCTGAAGCTGGAAGGTTCCACGCAGCCCAGCAGTGATGGGCCATTCAGGCAGGCACTGCCTGGGGTCTCTTGTGTTCCCCTGGAGGGGCAGTGTTCTAGCCTGGGAAAAGGGTATCTGGCTAAAGTCAAAATTAGGAAGAGTTCTCTGTCCTCACCACCTCTCTCACCTTCCTGTAAACCCATGGGGAACTCCTCAGGGGAACCCCACCCTCACAGGGAGGTCAGGGGTCAGCTCATCGCCATCCTATTGGCACAGAAATGGTGGGCAGATCCCCCTTCCCCGATCCTCCCAGGTGGGGAGTGGGCTTATTTCTCTTTTAATGGAAAGGGGCGGGGGAAGCGAGTGGGTCTGGCCAGCCTGGCTGCTGCCTCCGTGTTCTTCAATTACAGGGACAAAATGATTTGATGCAGGAACCAAGCCGACATCTGGGTTCCAGTTAGCATCTGACATGGGGCCTTGCTAATTAATCTGGAAACATGAATTCACAATGGCTCAAATCCGAGCGCAGTCAGGGAGAAAGCCGGCTGATGGGCTGTGAACAGAAGGTGGGGTGCGGCGGGGCGGTGCGAGGAGGTCATCGGGAGGGTCTGGGAGGACTCGGGAGACGGCGCCTTCGGTTCACCCATCCTCCCTGGCTTTGCATCTGACCCCCAGGGACAAGCAGGAGGTGGCCCAGCAGCAGTGGGGAGGGCCCCGGTGGCTGCCCACTCTGTGTTGGCAGCCAGCGAGGAAGACAAAGGGACTCAAACATTTCACCCCATCAGCCAGATCAGTCCCTTCATTCTCACCTGGAGCAAATATGCCCAATGCTGGCAGACTGGCCCATCTTCTTGGGGCTTCCCATTCTTCTCACTCAGTCTTGAAAGTTTAGGAGGAAATATATTTATTTTTTTTCAAAGGGATATATACATATACATATATGTATATGTACATAGATTCAAAAGTACTTACCCATTTAACAAATATTTATCTGTCAGTTACCTTCTAGTTGAGCCTTTATTAGGCACCATCCATGGAGCTAAGAGCTTTACAACATTACGACATTTAATCCTTATGAATACCCCTTGAAGTTTTATCTCCATTTTACGGTTGAGTAAAACAGGGCTCAGAGAGGTCAAACTAGTTGCCTAGGACTGCACAGCTAGTAAGTGCAGGGTCAGATTCAGCCCAGGGTTGGGCAAGAAGACAGTGTGCCAGGCCTGCTCCCCACCACCACTTCCCTGTGACTGTTGAGCTCATCCCCAGCTGCCCAAATGAGTCCCAAACAGCTTTGGGGCTCCATGAGAAAGGCCCTGTGAGATTTACTTGAATACACAGCACTGCTGTCTGAAAAGTGTGTGACCTCCTGATTCAAATCCACTGCTCACCTTTTACAGTTAAAGAAACAAAACTCCAGGCAGGCTCAAGGACTTGTGTCAGGGGTACTGGAGCCAAAACGCAGTTTCCTGACTCGCAATCCTGTTTCCCATGGTGTGCACAGGCAGTTCTGAGTGGCGGCGCAGTCCTTCCTGGCTCCACATTTTCACAGGCTTTACACCCTGCTGAGGGCGCAAGGCAAGTGGCCCACCCTCTCTGTGCCTCCTCCCAGGATGTTTATGATGCTAAGCAGCCGACACCTCTGGAAGAGTTCGGCACAGTGCTCGGCACACTGCAAGTGCTCAGTAAATATTAGCTATTCTTATCACTTTACCTCACTGCTCCACGGTACTCCCCTGTCAGCCACTGGACTCTGACTCTCTCTTCCTGCCCTATGGGAGAAGCTGCCTGAAATGAGAGCCGATCCAAATAAAATGCTTACCACAGCTCCTGCCACGTAGAAGGGTTCAGTCAAGCTTGACCAATATTGTCACGACTATTACTATATTACCTGGACTGCCTTCTCTCTCTGGGCTCTGTCCCCCTGAAACTATTAGATGTCAAGACAGTCTCCCTGGCCTGGAAGTGCCAGCATCTCACACCTCTCTCTGGGCTGACAGTTGGCACTACTTTGCATTCCCTCCTTCTGTAGACCTATTCATTGCTCCCCAGTTTCCTTTGGCTTCTGAAAATTAATTATCAGTGATTTGTTAAGTTCATTAGCTCTGCCTCTCAACAGCATGGAAGGCCTGCCATCTGGACCCACATTTTCACTTTCATGTGCGTTGTTCTGTAATTACACAATAAGTGGTGTCACCCTGCGAAGCCACGCTGAAGGCAGTCGGCTTACCCCCTCCCTTCGGCAGACTTGGGAAATCTCTCACCAGGTCAAGCTGATCTGTCCACCCTGCTCTTGGAGCTGCCGTCCCTTCAAATATGTGCAGAGCCCCGCCAGCTTTCCCTTCTTAAACGCAAATGCACCCCGACTATGCACTGGGGCCTGTGGAGGTGCCATTCATATGGTCTCTTACTTAAGCCTTTAGTATTTCTGTGAGGTCACCATTATTAACCTAGTTAGGTTAGGATTAGGAATTAGGAACAGATTAGGAAACTGAGGCTCAGACAGATGAAGTAACTCACCCAAAATAATGTATCATTGTCAAGTAGTGGAGCCAAGATCTGAACCTAAGTCCTAATCACACACCAGAAAATCCTGAGGCTGAGTGCAGCATGATTCTGCAAGCCCACCCTTGCCTTCTTGCTACATCCAATTTCCCTCCTGCTTTCCTTTGCAGGACCTCTCAGACGTGTAGTTCTTACCTTAGCTCCGTTCCATCTGCCCATTCCTGCCTCGTCAGCTGCAGTCCCGCTCAACCCCATTGCTTTACCGATGCCAGATTCTTGACAGGATGGACACATACGGCTTAACGGGAAAAATAAATTCTACTTATTGAGCACACACTACCTGATCATTGCTCTAATATATTCCTGGATTACCTCATTTAATCCACACAGCAATCTTGTCAGGCAAGTAACCACAGGAATTAACAAACACATTTTACAGATGGGAGACCAAGGTGTAGAAAGACTGAGCCACTGCCCACAGTCATCCAGTTAGTAAGTTACGGAACCTTCGCTTGAAGCCAGGCATTCTGACTCTAGTGTCTACTTCTCCAGCTCCCTAGCAAGGACAGAGCCAACTACGTTTCTGAGAGGGAGGCTGCTACAGAGATAAGGATTCCAGCCACATGGAAGATGGGATCTCCCATGTCTTGAGATGAGTACCAACAGGTTCCCACAACTCCATTGTAGGCAACTGAAACCCTGTTTCAAGTAAACAATAATCAGAAGGGAAGAGGATTCGTGCCTCATTCATTCAACAAACATTTACTGAATATCTAATAGATAGCAAGGGCCATTCTGGGTATTACAGACACAGAGAACACAGATGTGCACCCCAGCCCTCCAAGAGAAACAGACTCCTGTTACAAAAAGGTGAAGCCACAGTGTCCAGAGAGCATGTGGCAGAAGAACCCCATCCAGCCCATGAGGTGAGGAAGGAAGCCTTGCTGGGTAAGTGGTATTTCAGCTTAGACCCAGAGGAGGACAGACATGGCCTGGACGATGTGTATGTGAGTGTATGTGTGTTACACACTTGCATGTGCATCTGTCCAGGGAGGTACATACTCTGGGTGGGCCAAGAGAACAGTGTATGCAAGCCCAGAGTGGAGCGTGAGGAAGGCACATCTGAGAGGAGCTCAGAGAGCATCCGGGGAGCCCTTGTACTCATTCAGCAAATGTTTGCCAAATGCCAGTGATACTTCCTGGGAGCTCCTTGTCCGGAAGCTGCTTGCTAGTGCCAGCAAACTAGATCTGGCTTAGAAAGTCCGTCCTAGAGCTGCTGCTTCTCTGAGTTCCTCAGACAGCCTCCAAGTCTGTGCCTCACCTGCTCAGCAGCTTTATATTTCACCTATTTCACCTGTCTCTACCTTGAGGCTCATCCCCTCTGGCATCTCCAGGCCCTTCGACTCCAGTCCTCATCAACAGATGTCATTTATCCAGGAGGGAAAGGGGGCTAATGTTTGTGGAGGGCAGCCCTGCATAGGGGACCTTCAAACACCCTTCAAAGAACCCAACCAATATCCCCAAAACAGAGATGCCACTACTATCCCCACTTTACAGATGAAGAAACTGAGGCTTAGGGAACTGCAGTGACAGTGGCCGCACGTCACAGATCTTGTCATGCTCTTCCCAAAGACAAGATCTTCAGAAGTCAACGCCTGGTCTTCCCTAAAGGGATTGCCAAAAAGTCACACATGTCAAATAGTTTTCTCCTAAAAATCTGACACCTTTTATCAGCACACCACAGTTCTGCAAAACAATGGACTCCTTCAAAATTCCTGTGGAATGTAAAATTGTGAGCCCTCTAGCAAGAGAAGTAGAGCAACCTCCCTTCATTTGGCAAAGAATGCTAAGCATGGGGAGACTGGGCCATTCCTTTCCTCCAGAATGTCTGAACCACCCTCAAACAATTTCAGAACAAGCCCAATACTAGGCAAATTTGGAGGCAGGCCGGGTGCAGGGGTTCATGCCTGTAATCCCAGCACTTTGGAAGGCCGAGGCAGGTGGATCATTTGAGGTCAGGATCACTTTGAGACCAGCCTGGCCAACATGGTGAAACCCCGTCTCTACTAAAAATACAAAAATTAGCTGGGCATGGTGGTGGGCGCCTGTAATCCCAGCCATTCAGGAGGGTGAGGCAGGAGAATCACTTGAACCTGGGAGGTGGAGGTCGCAGTGAACTCAGATTGCATCACTGCACTCCAGCCTGGGCGACAGGGCAATACTCTGTCTGGGGAAAAATAAAAAATTGGAGACAGAGTAGAAACATAGTGCAGTGACCCAGTCACAAGATTCAACAGCTGGCAACTGATACACAAGAAGGGTCCACGGCAGAGCTACAAAACCTCAGCTCTCAAGCAGAGGGACCAGCCGTCACGTGGAGTAGGATGTGTTCCAAGGAGTCCTCAAATCCCTCCATCAGATATTGTTGCCTGAATAAACAGTACTCTCTTCACATGTATGCAGGCTCAGGGGATGAGTGAAAAACACACTTAACAGCATTATGCAGCGGAAGCCTCGCAGGTGAGACCACACAGGAGTTCACTTTCTGCATGATACAGCTTTGGGATATATGAATCTTATCCTGAGTATGCATAACCTTATAAAGTTTTAAATAATCTAAATATGAAACATGCTATGAAATTCAAGGTAGCTCTTGCCCCTGCACATTTTCTTAAAAGACACATGCTCAAAATCCAACCAAAACCTGACAGGGCAGGGGAGAGGAGGACTACGAAGCCCTTCGACATTCAAAAGTACTCTTTGGCCTGGGGAAGGTTGGGCCCCAGGGAGGGGGGTCTGTCAGCCCCGTGCTCCTCCTCAGCATGGAGGCTGCCCTCCCTCGAGCCTTGCTATTCCAAGGTTGAGGCCATTTCATGCCTTATCAATAATTCATGGGTACAAACAATAATGCCAGCTGGATCTCCTCTGTGGATGGAGAGGGGCCTCAGCAGAGGCTGCAGGATAAACCTCTAACCATCTAGGAGCAAATGTCCACTGGGGTGCACACCCGGCTTCCCAGGGGGAGACAAGACTTAGAAGCACTTTAAGAATCAATTCCAGCCTGAGAGGGCTAAGCTTTGCAGACACTCTTGAAGGTACCGCCATGTTCCACTCAGAGCCAATGGCACCCCCGGGAATACAGAGCATGGGGTCCCCTCCCCATCTAGGAGCACTAGGTATACCTAGTCCAGCCCTTGGACAGAGAAGCAGCATGGGCATTAGAAGCATCACTCAACCAGGAGAGGGAAAATTAGGTTCTAGTCTCAGCTCTGCAACTTACCCGCTGTGTGACCCAACATAAGTTGCTTAACCTCTCTGAGCTTCAGTGTACTCTTAATAAAATGAAGACGGAATAGAGAAATAGGCAAAGGATTCAAACAGGTAGTTTAACAGAAAAAGAACACAAATGGCCTTAAAAGCATTAAAATGGGATGCTCAACCACACTCATAATTAAAGAAATACAAGTTAAAACAAGGTGTATTTCAGCCCATCAAACTGGCAAAGTGAAAAATGTCAATAATGTTCAATACTAGAGAAGGTGTGGAGAAACAGAGCTTCTTGTATACTGTGAAGATGGAACAGCCTTTCTAGACAGCAACTGGGCAATAGGCATCATAATGTAAAATGCATCTTTTCTTTGACTTAGCACCTCCATTTCTAGGAGTTGGTCCTACTGATCTTGCCATATGAGAACACAGAGTCAAACAAGGATGTTTCTTTGTAACTATGTTTATAAGAGAAAAAGACTGAAAACAATGCAATGTCCCTCCATGAAATACATATAATAAGACTGTGTAAGCCTGAGCAACATGGCAGAAATCCTGTCTCTACAAAAAATACAAAAATTAGCCAGGCCTGGTGGTACACACCTGTGGTGCCCTACTCAGAAGGCTGAGATGGGAGAATCGCTTGAGCTCAGGAGGAGGAGGTTACAGTGAGCCAAGATCACATCACTGCACTCCAGCCTGGGTGACAAAGCAAGACCCTGTGTCAAAAAAAAAAAAAAAAAAAAGTAGGCCGGGCGCAGAGGCTCATGCCTGTAATCCCAGCACTTTGGGAGGCTGAGGCGGGCGGATCACCTGAGGTCAGGAGTTCGAGACCAGCCTGGCTAACATGGCGAAACCCTGTCTCTACTAAAAATACAAAAATTAGATGGGCGTTGTGGTACATGCCTGTAATCCCAGCTACTCAGGAGGCTGAGGAAGGAGAATTATTTGAACCCGGGAGGCAGAGGTTGCGGTGAGCCAAGATCGCACCACTGCACTCCAGCCTGGTCGACAGAGCAAGACTCTGTCTCAAAAAGGAAAAAAAAAAGAGAGAGAGAGAGAGCCTGAGTCTGCGGTGCTAAGAACAGAAGACCAGCTGTAGATGTGCTGATATACAGTGGTCTCTTAGCTCTACAGGAGGCTAAGAGAAAGAAAGAGAGAGAGAATATCTGTGTTTTTATATGCAAAGAACATTTCAGGAAGCCTCCACATGAAGCTATTTTAGTAGCTGTCTCTGGGAAGGGGACCTTGAGATCTGAAATAGGACAGAGACTCCTGTTCATTTTATATGTCTCTGTCTTATTTAATTTTTTAAACTAGGTATTAGATTTTTAATAACTTTCAGATGTGAAAGTTCTGTTTCGCTTACACAGGAAGCACCTTGGCTGTGTGACAATTTAATGCAGCTGATATGAGAGAGGGCTATAAACTGTAACAGATGTGCATGTACACATGGGACACGTGGGACATGGGTGTCTCTTAGAGAAGAAGATCCCACAGGGCGAACAATGAATCGGATGCAGTCCCCACTGCTTTTTAGAGTTCACGCCACATTCATCCCCAGAGGAGTTTGAGGAGCCACCAAAAGTATCAGAGTCCAAACTGGCCTTTATCCGAGAGGTTCAGGGTGGTGGAGATGAGGCTTTAAAAGCTTCCCAGGAACCAAACCTCTTCACTGATACATTTTACCTGATGAACCATCTTCAAGGCCAGAGACTGGTTCTCAAAGAGCAGGTCTGAGGGATGCACAAGGGTTTTGTTTGTTGACTGACAGATTCCAACACCAGCCCATAAGCTCCACCTTTATAGCCACGGCAGGAGGCATTCCCCAGCCTCACTGAAGCCTAGCTGGGCACTCAGCTCACACTTGTGGAATACATGAATGAGCGGCTGGTCTCGAGCAGTTCCTGAGCATCCACAGGCTGTTAGGTCTGGTAGAACTTTCCAGAAGAAGCCCCTCAGTCCCACATATCGGTGTGACTTACTCAAGACTCACAGCAACAAGAGACAGAGCCAAGGCTCAAGCCCAAGACCTATGACCCTCGCCTGGCACTTCCTGCCCTTATCTCCCTAAGCATGCACAGATGTCACCTTTTTCCAGATACAACATATGGCCAAACACTCCTCCCATCTATGCCATTCTCAGGCTTTAAAGGTTTTGAAGGCCAGGCATGGTGGCTCATGCCTGTAATCCTAGCACTTTGGGAGGCTGAGGCGGGTGGATCACAAGTTCAGGAAATCGAGACCATCCTGGCTAACACAGTGAAACCCTGTCTCTACTAAAAAAAAATTTTTTAAATTAGCCGGGCATGGTGGCATGCACCTGTAGTCCCAGCTACTTGGGAGACTGAGGCAGGAGAATGACATGAACCTGGGAGGCAGAGTTTGCAGTGAGCCGAGATTGCGCCACTGCACTCCAGCCTGGGTGACACAGCGAGACTCCGTCTCAAAAAAAAAAAAAGGTTTTGAAGTTGGTTTCCAGTCTGACATTTCTGTAAAGTATCCAAACCAATCAGACTCATCAGCCAAGCCTTACAGTTTAAAAGAGAAAAGGGCTCTTCCCGCCCTATGCTGTCCATAACTTAGGACAATGTCTATGCAGTACCTGCCAGACGCAGGAAGACACAACTCACTCCCTCCTTAGGAAGTGAACTCAGGATCTCTCCTGGACAGGGCCAGGTCACTCAAGATGTGCAGAAGCAGCCTGACCAGCAAGGACCTCATCAGGAACCACGTCCTCTGGGTACAAAGATGAGCCAAACAGCCTCCAAGACCTCACCTCTATGTGTGCAAGTTCCACTCTAAAACTAAACACTCACTAGAGCTTCAGGGATCATGCGTCGGCACATGGTGGCTTCAGCACCGACCAGTGTGCAGGGAGGACTCCAGCAAAGTAAGAAAGCACAGCGGGGAAACCAGCAGCCTTGGGGCCGCTCCCAGCTCTGCTCCTACCCGGCTATGACTCCAAGGAACTCCTGTCCCGGGCCTCACTGTCCTCATCTGCAAAGACAGGACATGAATTAGAACCTCTCTCGGGTTCTTTCCAGTTCATATATGACTAAAGCAATGATTCTTCGGGGACGAGACCTAGAAACCTCAGAGGCAATGCTTTTTCATGAACTGACAAGCAGCCGCTCAGAACAGGCCCAGCTCCCACACTGGCCTCCAAGAAGCCCCTGGGAAGGCACCATGCAGGGTCAGGGAGCGAATGCACCACCGAGCCCCTGCTCTCAGGCCTTGCATTGATGCCTTCTTCCCGCCCTTCCTGCGGTCAGCCCCCTTGGCCCCTCTGCCTCTTGTAAGTGAAGTTGGCCTCAGCCCTGGCCCTCTTCTCCCCTCCTCGGTCCATGCTGCTTCCTCTCACCAGACCTCTACAGTCCCAGGGCCCCGTCCCTCCCCTTCCCTGCAAGCCTGAGCCAGAGAGTCCCAGGGGGCTCTTCATCACATTTGAGAAACAAACCTTTTGAACAAATGTGGGTAATCATAAAGATGGGCCCAGCAGGACAAGCAGGAGTGTTCATCTCTCTCCTGGCACGATGCCCCCACCATGGCTAGAAGCACACGTGTGTACACACACACACTCCCCAAATCCCACTCCTCTTCAGCAAACAGCTGTGAGCAGCCACCAGGAGACACCCCACCAGCTCACCCCCACAAAGTTAACTTCCCAGAATGGGTCTTCCCCACCTCCCTTGGGCTCTGGGAGCAGGAGTTTAACAGGCCCCTCCTGTCCTGATGCCCACAACCTGCATTGTGTGTGCAGGATCCACAGAAAGTATTGCAGCAAAGAAAGGCACGCCTGGAGCCCAGAACCCAAAGCCCGGGCTGGCGGTGGTTGCTAAGAGACAGAGGATGCCCAGCTGGAATCGTGACTGAGGTTTCTTGTTTGTGCAAGAGCAAGATGAAGAGGAAAGGAGAGGACGTGTTTGCTGTGATGAATTGTGGCCTCCACCAGATCCTGCCGGAGGGAGAAAAGATCTCACTTAGGATCATACTCAATGATGTTCAGGCCCTCCAGCCTTCCAGCAGCAGAACAAGCTATAAGCCCCATTCCTTCACTGTTCCTTAAATATTTGCCCTGGAAAACTAAGACAAAAAAAATCTTAGGAAAGAAAAGTTAGCTATTTTATTTTGTAAGGTGCAGTGCGGTGAAGGAGCAAATCCAAAGTGAGGCGCAGACTGACTCCATTTAGTCCCAGCTTCTCTGCTTCCTGCTATGTGTCCTTGGGGAAATTGCTTAACCTCCCTGTGCCTCAGTTTTCACTTATGTTAAAGAAGCTAATATGGCCGGGTTCGGTGGCTCGTGTCTGTAATCCCAGCACTTTGGGAGACCTAGGTGGGCGGATCACCTGAGGTCAGAAGTTCGAGACCAGTCTGAGCAACAGAGCGAAACCCCCTGTCTACTAAAACTACAAAAATTAGTCAGGTGTGGTGGTGCACGGCTGTAATCCCAGCTACTCGGGAGGCTGAGGCAAGAGAATCACTTGAACTTCTGGGGCAGAGATTGCAGTGAGCTGAGGTCACGCCACTGATGGAGCAAGACTCTGTCGAAGAAGAAGAAGGAGAAGGAGAAGGGGAAGGGGAAGAAGAAGAAGCAGAAGCAGCAGCAGCTAATATAAGTTCCTCACAGTGTGTTGTGAGGATTAAGTTCAGTACCCATCACAGTGCCTGATCTCAGTTAGGACCCACGCAGGTTCACTGTTACTAGACGTGGACTGTCGCAGCTGGAGCATCTAGCACAACTCCTTATTCTAAGATGAGGAGTCAAAACTGCAGAATGGCCCTAACCAGGGGAGAGAGGGTCATTTCCATGCTGCTCCGTCATACCCTCCCTCCTCTGCCCTGGGAGGACCTGTGGCCCATCTCACCAGCCTCCCAAGCAGGCATCCCAGGCCAGCACTCTACAGCCCCAGCTCTGCTCTCTTCACTCCCTCATCCTGCACACAGGTCCTGAGCGCCTCACCATCGGGTACCAGGCATAGAGTGAAAACAGTGTGGACACAGCTCTGCTCCCCCAACCCCACCCAAGCTTACTGCTGATGGAGGCTTCACAGCCAACACACACTCAGCCCCTTCCTGCCCCAGCCAGACCGTTTCTCAAGAACAAGGCGGCCCCTCTCCACAAAACCCACAACTACTCACCCGGCTCTCAGGTCCTGGCATCGCTCCTAGATCCCAAAGCGGGTGAAAGCAAAGAGAAGAGGGAAAACAGAAGGAAATGACCTCTTCTGGTAGGGCAGTCTCTCTGCCGCCAGGAACTGGAGCCAAGTTCAGGGAAAGGGGAGGTTTGGGACAGCACCCTGAGTGGGCTGATGAAAAAAATTACTAAATCTTAAATCAAGCACGTGCTCGGATGCAGGGATTTACTGGCATTAAAAAGTCTGGCCGGTATGGCAATATAGAATCGCCACATGATCCAGCAATTCCACTCTGGGTACATACCCAAGGGGAATGTACAGGGACTCAAACAGACACTTGTACACCTGTGTTCATGGAAGTATTATTCTCAACAGCCAAAAGGTGGAAGCAGCCTCAGCGTTCATCCACAGATAAATGGATAACAAGCATGGTATTTAATGTGGAATATTATTCAGCCTTAAAAAGGAGGCACATTCTGACATATGCCACAATGTGGATGAACCTTGATGATATTATGCTATGTGAAAAAAGCCAGTTGCGAAAGGACAAATATTGTATCATCTCACTTATCCAAGGTACCCAGCATGGTCAAATTCATGGAAACAGAAAGTAGAATGGTGGTTGCCAGGGGCTGGGCTCTGGAGCCTGACTGCCTAGGTTCAAGTCCTGGCTCTTCTTCTTTCTAGGTGTGTGATATTGAGCAAGTTACTTAACTTCTCTGTGCCTCAGTTTCTCCATCTGTAAAATAAGGATAGCTGCACTTATACCTCATAGGGCGACTGGGAGGATTAAATGAGTTAATATGTGTCAAGCATTTAAAACATCACAAGGCGCATAAAAACACCACATCAGCACCGCTATTGTTTTTGATGGGGGAGGGAGTTGCCATTTGGTCCATGGTCTAGATGTCTGCGAACATTGCTGTCGTCCTTTCTTCTTCCCTGGATTTGTTCAGGTAACATGCCCTGGGATCTGGATCCCCAAAGAGTCCATGGTTCCCTGAGTGGGCAGGACCTTGGCCACGTGGACATTCTCAATCTTGGTCATGAAACTGTGGTGGCTGGGACATAGAATGGAGCCCGTGGGGCCCAAGCACACCCCGCCAGGTGAGGCCGACAGCATGGAGCAGGCCGAGCAAGGGCATTGTGGGCAGCATGATCCCGCCCTTCCCCGTCAGTTGGCACCAAAGGAGGGTACTTCCTTCTGCCCTAAACAGCCACACAGACCAGAAACAGCCTTCTCCTTCCTGCACAGCTGTCCATCCAGGGCCCATGGGACGCTTCTAATGCCCTTTAAAATTCTGCCAGCATCTCTCACTACACACATTCTCATCAAAAACAGGCCCATTGAAGCAGCTAATTCAAACAAATTCACCTGGGTGCTGACAGCTTCTGGTGGATGTGAAGCCACAAACAAGGCCTTTCTTCAGGCTGCACCCACCCAGCCCTGGACCAGGGGGTGGGGTGTGACCAGTAGTACTGCAGGCACACAGGCCCATGCCTCTGCCAGCCATGCTGGGCATGCCAACAACACACTCACCACATTCACAAGCACTTATTGACACCCCACTACCAGCCAGGCCCTGGAGACCCCTGTGAACAGCAGATGTGAGTTCCGCCCTCTGGAGGCTGTGACGTTTCCCAAATGGCTCCATCACCGTAAAGGCAGAGGACTGGAGCCCAGCTGTCCCAAGCACAGAGCTTCTTGAAGGTCTCTCATTTTATCTTAAACGTTCTAGCCAATTCTGCATTTTACTCCTTAATGCCCCATTTGTTTTCCGATAGTCATGATAATAACAGTCGCAAACATAAACTGAGACATGCCAAGTTTCAGGCACCATGCAGAGCTCTTTGTGTGTATCGCTGCATTTGCTAAACCCAGCCTATGCGTGGGGACTAAGAATCCACATGCTGCCAATGAGAACACTAAGGCAGAAAGAGGTTAGGCAACGTGCCCACGTGGCAGAGCTGGGCTTGGAACCCAGCCTGGCCCCCAAGTCCACTCCTTTAACAGCTGTATAAGTGAAATACGTAGAACTATTTTTAATCACTTAACTGCCCATCCCCCAAATGTTTAAAGTAGAAATGAAGCTCCAGGACGATGCCCTATTGAAGCCCTGTGGCTGCATGCCCCAGGCTCACTGGCCAGGACCCCTGGGGTGTCCAAACTCCTGCAGATCCCTGCCTTCAAGGTTCAGGTTCTAGGCACTGCAAACTGAGGTGCCCCTCTGCCAGCCACAACCTCCTCCTTTGGCTTCCCAGACCCTGGCCCCCGCAGGCTTCAGTCTGGCCCCTCTGCAGGCTCAGGTAACCCGGGGTCCCAGACAAAGCCAACTCAAGGATCCCCTGCAATCTCAGTCTCTCCCCTCCTCACCAGGTGACAGATTTTAGGATTGTAGTACTCATTCTTTCCCATGGTGACCCTTCCCAGCTCCGATGTCTGAGAGTCCTCTTGGTTCTCTGAGCCTCAAACCACCTCCAGAACTGCCCCCATGCAACAGGTGCCTGTCCACAGTGAGATGGCCAAGACCTGGTACCCAAGTTGTCCAGCTGATTGACACCTTGGCTCCCATCCCCGGTTATCAACCCAGTCATCCGCCCATTGCCACCACCCTCTTCTGAGCCCTGGGCCCTGTCCCTAAACTCCAACAGAATCTAAAATGCCAAGGACCCCAGTATTTCCAGGGGTCACCCACCCCCATTTTTCATTGTGTATCCCCCACCTTTGGAGGGTCCAGTTCCCACGAGGCCCCCCGCACATCTGCCAGGATGCTGGAGCTTCCTGTGCCTCTGAGACGCCACACCTTGTCGACTGCCTCAATCTCCAGGGCCAGTGGGGCCAGCACTCCTGGCTCCTAGCCTATCTCCTTCCCTGCCTGGATGGAGGCCTTCTTCACAAGAGGGAGCACAGCTACAGCTACACTGTCAGGCAGCTGAAGATGAGCATCTTTGGGGGGTATGAAATGGATCACTGGCAGCCCCACAGCCGGGTTTAGATGAAAACAGTCACCGGTCATAAAGTAAATTCAGGTGAGCCTGGAAATTGGGGAGTTGCATGCTCATGGCAGCTTTATCACAAGAGCCAGAGTGGGAGCCACCCAAGTGTCCATGTACAGTGGAATGGATGAACAAAATGTGTACAGACAATGGAATATTATTCAGCTTAAAAAAAGGGGCGGGGGGGAATCCTGACACACGCTACAACAGGGATGAGCCTTGAGGACATGATGCTAAGTGAAATAAGCCAGTCATAAAAAGATACACACTGGGCCAAGCCGGTGGCTCATACCTGTAATCCCAGCCTTTGGGAGGCCAAGGTGGGAAGATGGCTTGAGCCCAGGAGTGTGAAACCAGCCTGGGCAACATAGGGCGATCCCATCTCTAATTTTTTTTTTAATTTATTTTTAAGATAAACACTGTATGATTCCACTTCTATGAGGTCCCTGGAGCTGTCAACTTTATAGAGACAGAAAGTAGAACGGTGGCTGCCAGGCACTGGCAGGCAGGGCAATGGGAGTTATCATTTAATGGCAATAGAGTTTCAGTTTTATAAAGTCAAAATGTTCTGGAGATCGGTTCCACAATGAGGCGAACTTAACATTACTGAACGGTACACTTAAAAATCATTATGATGGTAAATTTTATGTTATGTGTATTTAACCACAATTTAAATTTTTTTAATAAAATAAAAGTGAAACAAGGACTATTTTGCAAGTAGATTACATATAATTACATATCCATCACCTTCTATTTACTTGGAATCACATTCATGAGAAGTTGTGCTGAAAGGTTTGGGGAGGGAAGGATCTGGATGTTTCGTGGGCCTGCTAAAAACTCACTCCAGCACCACCCCCAGGTCCTGTATCCCCTGCTCACCGCCTGGTCCCCTGGGTCACTCTGAATTGCCATCATTTCTGGACAGCCTTGTACCCTTGCTGTATTGGCTTTGGATTGTTTCTTTGCTATCACTGTGCTGCTGGGCTATCTGGCCACGGAGCAGACAACCCGTTAAGCTGCTGCGTGTTTCCTGGGGCGCTATCAGGCCTGAGGGCTGGAGAGCCCCTACCTCCCAGCGAGCGGACCTGAACCTTGGTCAGATTCCTTGCAGGTCTTCCGCCATCTCAAGAGGCTGGGGCGGCCTCACTTCCTCTCCCCAAAGAGGTGTGTTTGCTCTGCTCTGGGTGGGGGATCATTAGCTTACCCCATCCTGTGCCACCCACCTCCTCCCACAGCCCTTGTGTCCCCACAGTCACAGCCACAGTTGCGTGACAAATGACTAAGGAGGTCTTGGGGACGCCATCTCATTCTGCAGGCATTATTGTGCCTGACCTAAACCCAAATACCCAGGCCCCAGTCTCCCGGGTGACACCTGAAGGCCGCGGTTTCCTGGCAACCAGGAACAATGGCCCCTGGGAAAAGCACACACAGTTTGGGAAAGGGCCGCCTGTTCTCTCTGCGCCCCTGGGTAGGAGCAGACCACTCCTGTGGGCCGAGTCTCCATTCAAGCCTGAGGGTGGGGGCCTCGGAGCCCACCTGCCCACCCTAAGCCCGAGCTGCAGATCTCTCCCACCTGGGTGCTGTGAACGCCTCTTCACGGGACAAAAGGCTCTCTGAGCCCACCCCTGGCTCTCCTCTCCCTCAGCAAGCATCCCTCCACGCCAGGCCCAAGTCTGGACTTTGTTCCCCCAGAGCTGATTCAAGGTGTTCAGACTCCTGTTTGGGGAACTTCTGTTGTCACCTTTTGCCTGCAGAAATGGCATTCTCTTTCCCCTTTGATTTTTTGGGGAAAAAATCAAAGCTTCCCAGTTTGATCACATGGTTCTGGATAAGGGGCGAGGACGCAGGTTTTGCCACCAGGCAGTGCTTTGGATGAACCTCCCTCCCAGCCACTCACCTACTCACTGTGTGACCTGGGCAAGTCACCAAACGAGGAATCTCCTCTCATACAGCTCACATTGACTTCCATCCCCAACAGGACCCACCAGCTCTGAAAAGCAGAGACCACAGCCTTTTTTCTCACCACAATACCCCCAGAGACCAGAATGAGGCAGAAACAGAAATATTTGTTGAGTGTGTTACAAATGAAAAATTAAAGATCTGACCTAGGAAAAGCCAGAGGCCTACGGGCCCAGCCGGGGGAAAGCCCCGTGCCTGCAGACTCAAAGGCACGGGCTTCATGAACGGGACCCAGTAGGCACAGCCAGGCAGGCTGGGGAGCCAGCGGCACATGCTCCCTTCCCCATCACCTGACTGTGTGCCTGCGTCTTCATCTGTCCGTAGCAGGTCAGTGAGTTAACATGGTTCTAAAATACTTAGGCCCAGTGTTCACTCACTGCACAACTCCATCAGCGTCTCACTGAAAGAGGAGGAAAGGGACATGCAATTCTACCCTCCTCCCTAGAAGGGAAGCCTCTTCAAGAGAACAGCAGACCTGAAGAGCCAGGACGACAGAACAGCATTCCTTTGGGAGGTAGAGAGCAACAAGCAGAAATCCATGAAAACCTGGAATCAGCAAGGGGAAGTGGGGCAAGCTCAGCATCCTGGGAACTGGAGGCCGAGCAACAGTGAGGAAGCCAGGGTGGAAGCAGCTTCCCGCTGGGCAGCCTGAGGCCTGGAGAGGTAACCCCAGGGGGCTGCAGTGAGTACCCACAGCTCAGGCACTCCCCAGCCCTCAGGGCAGCTCTCACTGGATGCTGTGCTCAGGTGTCTCCCCCAGAGGGGCTTCTCAGCCAAGTGGAGGAGGAGCTACAGAAGGGGATTTAAACAGCCACGGATGGTTTTCCAAAAAGGACAGTGACAGAGACCAGATTGGGGAGGGGGTGGGTCCTCTGTGAAAACCACTTCTCTTGGGCATAAGAAGAGATCATTCTATTTTACCTGCTTCATAGAAAAACACCCCAGGAGCTGACACACTGTGCCCTGGGGAAGAATAAAGAAGGGACGGTGGTTGGAAAGGCACCCTGGACCCCTGGGTGGGCTCCTGGATTCCTGGGGTCCTTGGAGTGATGATGGAATTTAACATTAGGACGGGGCCCTTGGGCTGGCTAACCTGAGATGTCAGCATCTGCATTTGGCATTGGTGATAAATAAAGAATGGCAACACACTCATAAAGCCATATTCTAAAGTCACTATAAATCCTTATAGAATGTACAGTACCAAGAGTGAAGGCTTGTGTCAACTCTGGCCTTGGGTGATGCTGTGTCACCTTGCCCCTTCATCCATTGTAACAGGTGCACCCTTCTGCGGGGAGAGGCTGTACCCACGGGAGGGCAGGGGGTGTGAGGGGAATCTCTGTGTCTTCCATTTGGTGTTGCTGTAAACCTAAAACCGTTCTTTAAAAATAATATTTTTTTAAGTGGCTTTACCATGAAGCTAAGGAAACTTATATTTCAAGGCCACTCACTTGCATTGGCCTCTTCTACAGTGGGAGTAGGTCACCGTCAATGTGTCCATATGCCATCATAATTTTGTAAATTGTGTCATATAATCTTTTGTAGCCTTACTTTTAGAAATCCCCATCAAAACACAAAACAAAGTAAAACACAACAGAAAGCTTCAGGGTCCCGCCCACAAAACAAACAAAAGCAAACAACCCAGTTTCTTACATGAAAACAAAAAGCAAACCATCTCTGCCCGCCATTTTATAGAGTACTGATGAGCATGGCCGGGCCCTCCCTGAAAGCCAGGAAATGAGCAGAAATGAGTGATCCTTCCATGTTTAACAAAGCTCCTAACTGCAGAGCTTGCAAGATTTGAAGGCACACTGTCGGTGTGTAGGAGGCAACACTGTGTCCTTGTGGCATGATGAGACATGCCTGGGGGCAGTGGCCGGGTCACTGGGAACACCTCTCAACCTAGGTCCCTTCTGAATGTGAGCTGATATTAACAATGGAGACAGGAGATCAGAACAGATTGAACAGGGACAAGTCCTCCCTGTTAGAGTCAAAACGGATAACTGTCAAGGTCTCACCCTCAACAAAGACGGATGCTCTCAGAGTTAAATGAGCTGGAAAAACCAGCAAGCATCCCTCCAACCTGGACTTCACACCAAGCAGGGCTGCAGTGAGGTCAAACCAGAGAAAAAGGAAGCTCTTTGCAGATTTAACCACAATCCTTTTATCAGCATTAAAAACAACCAGTTTTATTTTATTTTATTTCTTTATAAACAATGTGTTCCTCTTCCTAAATAATAAAGGAAATCCTTTAAATAGTCAGGAAACATTAGCTATTAACTGAAGCACTTTGGAGAGAGACATCTTCGAGGCTCACTCCTCTCTTGCTAGAATGAATTCCACAAACTTAATATCCAGACCAAATTTCCAGAATCTCAGCCACATTTGGTGCCTGATTCTCTTTGTTTGGGGGAAAAAAAAATCTACAAATAATCAGAAAACCACATCTGGAAAATTTTGCTCTAACATATTCTAAGTATAGGATGAGGATTAAGATGCTGGAAATGTAATTGCTTTTGTTGTTGTTGTTGTTCTCCACATTTTCTACTGTTAGAGGGACTCTGACTTAACTATCAAGAAAAACACAAGTTTAATGCTTCTTTTCCTTCCTTCCTTTCTCTCTCCCTTCCTTCCTTCCTTCCTTCTTTCCTTCCTTCCTCTCTCTCTCTCTCTCTCCCCCCCCTTTCTTTCTTTCCATCTTTCCTTCTTTCTTTCAGACAAGGTCTCGCTCTATGCCCAGGCTGGAGTGCAGGGACAGAATCTGGGCTCACTGCAGCCTCAACTGCCCAGGCTCAAGTGATCCTCCCACCTCAGCCTCCCAAGTAGCTGGGATTACAGGTGTGCCCCACCATGCCCAGTTAATTTTTGTATTTTCTGTAGAGACAGGGTTTCGTCATGTTGTCCAGGCTGGCTGCTTAATGTTTCTTGATAGTTCACCACATGTTGGGCCCCATTAACAGCATCATCTCATTTAATCTGTGCTCAACAATTTGAGATTGGTTCTTACTATGCCCTTTTTCCACATAAGAAAACTGAGTCTAAACAAGATTAAGCAACCTGCCAGGTCCCCTAGCCAGTAAGTAGCAGAGCTATTGGATTCCAGAGTCTAAACTCAACTTCCCTGTTGTGCCTGATTCCCAATTAAGATTACAGTTGATCCTTGAACAACATGGGTTTGAACTGCCTGAGTCCACTTACATTGGATTTTTTTCAGCCAGAGGCAGATGGGAAATACAGTGTTTGCAGGTTATGAAACCTGTGTATACCAAGGGCTGGCATTTTATATACACATGTTCCATAGTGCTGACTGCAGAACCAATCTACCAAGTACACCAGTGGCCAATTGTACTTGGGTAGCACTAGAGAATACTACATGCAAAGTCCAGATGGAAGCTGCACAGCGGCCCCCCCACTTAAAGGCCTCCGGGTCACCTGTGCCTTCAGCAATGTACAGCGGACACCTGCATTCACCTCCACCATCAACAGATGGCGCTTATCAGCAAGGGATGCACTCTTGCAGGGAGGCTGGGGACAGTCATCATGGTCTGGTCTGTGGTCAATGTTCAAATGACCAGTTGTCCATAGCCTTCTCTTCGGGACGACTGAGGTCTCATGCCATGTCCAGCTGGCTGGGAAAGATGCTATTAAAAATCATCAATACATGAGTTCCGGGACTTGCTTATACAAATCTACGGTAAGGATCTGCCCAAAATGATTTCCTGTCCTTTGTTTCCTATAAATGGAGTTGTGACTTGTAGGAAACTGGTTTGTTTTTTTCTAGTTGCCTTTAGAGGAACAAGACATTCAGACATCCAGGTGTGGGGACCAAATTTGAATATATGTGAGACAGAGGAAGATGAGGAGGGTGATTATGCTGGAACAGCTGTATAATTGATATGTGTGCATCTGTGCCTGTGAAATACAATGTTTCACTATTTGTTTCCTTTTACATTCCAATTTTTTTCATTTCATGGATGGGAACCAGGAGAGAAAAAGCCAGGCTGCCAACCAGTCATCAAATTCTCACAGCTTACATCACTCACTTGAGAATCAGCAACCCGCAGCACCACCAGTCAACACTCTGCCTAAGCCCAAGACCATATCTAATCCACCCTGATATTCCCTATGCCCGACAAATGACTACACGCGGCAGGCTTATAATGAGTTGGTCGGGTGGATGAATGCATCCATGCATCCGGAGAGGGAAGCAGAGCCCAGGGTCCCCACAGCCACGTCAGGGAGAGTGAGGCTGGAAAGGAGGGCTGCCTCTCAGCCAGGCATCAGGCTGGGGGCCATCTCAAGAATTCAGTCGCCTTCAGGAGGGACACTCACCATGGGAAACTGGAGGTACTCAGGAGTCTAAGACCAGCTGCTACTTTGCAAACATCAGCCAGGAATCGCATTAAGGATTCACGATCCTGGGGCCAGGAGACTTGGAGGAGAAAGAGGCTCCCATCAAACGGGGCATCCCCATTCTCTTCTTTCCTAAATGTTTTCTAAGCACTGTGGAGAGGAGAGCTGGTCACACACACAAAGAAAGGGAAATACATAAAAAGCGGCTTTGCTTTTTTTGTTTCGGTTTCTAAGAAAAGAGTGTTATCAACTTGATCAAGAACCAGTTGCTCTGTGACAGACGGGGAACCGAAACCCCCGTCAACAAGCACACTATTCTGAACTCTGGGACACCCCTGGTTGTTTGGGGAACCTCATGGAAGCCGTAAAAGTCCAAATCCAAACTGCCAAATGGCTTCCTCCAAAAGCCCCCAGGTAATAAATACTGTCCTCTTTGAGAGCTGACATGTCCAAAGGATTCTCCTAGAAATGGTGTGCAGAGTTCCAGTGGCCTGGATGAACAGGAAAACCCGGTCTTTGGGTCCCCTACAAGGGCACTGCACGTCAGTGTGCACACAGGGCACTGGGCCCTTGGCACCAGCTGAACGGTTGGGGACTCCCAAAATCGACAAAGCCTCTCACAAGGTGGGTACCCCTGGGGGTCCAACCACAGGGTCTCAGCAAGGTGCCCGTCACCCCTCACTATGAATGGGTAGGCAGCAGCAACAGAAGCCTCTGCTTTGTGCTGATTTCTGGCACTTAGCCCGAGGCTCCCCTCTTCCTCTCTGTCTTTCCAGGGGCCTTGCAGGGCAATGAAACCCCAGCATGGCTTTTCCTCTTCCCGCCATCCCTCATCCTAACCACGGCCCTGGGAGTGGGAACATCTCCGGCTCTGGCCATGGGGAGGGTGAAAGAATGGCCCGTCTCCCTGCAAGGCGGGTGTCTCGCCACCAGAATTTATGTGCCTCGTACCAGCTTTTCCCAGGTTACCTCCCTACCCATTACTACCCCATTAGTTGCCATGTGTTTTCCCCTAACTGTCACCAGCCCACACTGCCTCTTTGTTACCCTGCAGCTCTCAGGCGGGCCCCTCCCCAACAAGGGGCTAAGCTTCAACTTCGAATTGTGAAATATTTCCTCCCTCTCTCCTGTTCCCCTCCCACCACCCTCCTTGGGCCCCAGAACCTTTAGTAAAACAAACCCGCCAAAGGGAATTCTCCGCTGTGTTTGCACAGCACGAGTGGGCCCCCGAGTTGCCTGGAGCCCCTCATTCTCCATAAACACACTTCCCCTCCTTATTGGTATTCAGTCAATACCTTCCTTTCTAACCCTTCCCTGCTTGGCCTCCGAGATCGGCCGACAGAAGGGCCTTTGTTGAAGGAGCAGAGGGGTACAAACACCAGGGCCCTGAAAACAACTGCGTGGACTTCAAAGGGGGAAATGAGTCATTGCTCAGCAGGCGATGGCTGGGTGGGGGCAGCCCAGGGGAGAATGGGCTCCTTGGCACCTCTGGTTTTGCCCAGGGATAAACCTCCTGTGTCTCTTTACAAATCAGACATCATTTCCAAAGCGATTCGTTGATTTTTATTGTTCCAAATTTGACTCTGAAATGTGGGCCAGAATCTGAGGTCTGGTAAATATTTTGTTACACAGCTCACTGGAACCGCTTTGCTGGAGGGGATGGCTTCCAACACTGCGGCTCGGGCTAGGGGACTTCCAGGCTCCCACCAGCTGCCAGTTGCTTGTGCCTGTGAGCAGATTAACCATCTGAAACACTGCTTGAATCGGCTTCTCCCCTGCTAGCAAGTCCTCCTTGGCTCCCTTGTTAGAGGCTCCGCATCTAAAAGCACCCCGAGGCTATCAAGCCCTGGTTCCCCACAACAGCTCTAGCAGGCAGTTCTGGCAGATGCAGATTCAGCGCCTCCCTGAACTCTTCCAGGAATGAAGTGACAAACACAGCAGCCCACCCTTCAGCAGCCAGCTCGTGTCTAGGAAGCCTGCCTCGTGCAGAACAACATCCACTTCCACCCCTGGACCCAGCTTCTGGAACAAATCTGCTCCCTTGTCCTCATGACAGCCCTTCACATAGATTTGAAAATTACTCTCAGGGTTCCCCTACGTTTTCTTTTCATTGCAACAAACAGCCCCAGGCCCCTTGACTCTATCCCATATGAAATGGTTTCCAGATGGCTCCCAGTGTTAGCCGCCCTCCTCCAAGCATGTTCAGAGACCTCCCCAAAGCACATACGATAAAACAGATCCTGGTTCTGAACACTGTTCTCTGGATGTGCTTGAATCACCACAGACTAGAACAGGACTGTCCCCTCCCCTGGAGAGGATACCTTGCCTCTATTAATTCAAACTGAGACTATATCTTTTAACCACCTTAGTGCATTGTGTTGTATTGTATTGTATTGTATTGAGTTGTGTTGTGTTGTATTGTACTAGACAGGATCTCACTAAGTCATGCAGGTTGAAATGCAGTGGCATGCTGATGGTTCACTGCATCCTCAAACTCCTGGGCTCAAGCAATACTCCTGCTTCAGCCCCCCAGCCTCCCAGTAGTTGGGACTACAGGTGTGTACCGCCACACCTAGCTAATTTTTTTGTTTTTGTAGAGTAAGGGTCTCACTGATCTCTGGTCCTTGGCTGGTCTCCAACTCCTGGACTCAAGCGATCCTACTACCTGGGCCTCCCAAAATGCTGGGATTACAGGCATGAGACACCATGCCTGGCCTCTTAGCATACTCTTGACTTATCCTCAGCTTGAAGTCATCAGCCTTTTCACAACAAATACTGCCAAACCAGATCTCTCTTCTTATTAAAAAAAAAAAAAAGTTGGAAGACTCACACTTCCTGATTTCAAAACTTACTACAAAGCTACAGTAATCAAAAGAAAGTGGTACTGGCATAAAGACAGACAAATAGATCCACAGAATAGAATAGACAGCCCAAAAACAAACCTTTGCATGTATATGTGGACAAGGGTGTCAAAATCATTCAATGAAGAAAAGACAGTCTCTTCAACAAATGATGCTGGGAAAACTGAATATCCCCATGCAAAAGAATGAAGTTGGACCCTTATCTGATACCATATACAAAAATTAATTCAAAATGGATCAAAGACCTAAATGTAAGAACTAAAACTAAAACACCTAGAAGAAAACATAGGGGGAAAGCTTCATGACATTGGACTTGGCAGTGCTTTCTTGGATATGACACCAAAAGCATAGAAAACAAAAGCAAAATAGAAAAATGAGACTACATCAGACTTAAAACCATGTTTGTCAAAGGACACAGTCAAAAGAATGGAAAGGCAACTTATGGAATGGAATAAAATATTTGCAAATCATATATCTGATAACGGGTTACTATCTAGAATATATAAAGAACTGCTGCAACTTAACAACAAAAAAAAACAACCCAATTAAAAAGCAGGCAAAAAACTTGAATAGAAATTTCTCCAAAGATGATATGCAAATAACCAACATAACTAATCATGTTGTGCTCAACACAACTAAGATGTGCAAACTAATCATCAGAGAAATGCAAATCAAAACCATGATGACATATCACCTTATTAGGAGGGCTACTATTTTAAAAAAGAGAGAAAATAACATGTTGGCAAGGATGTGGAGAAATTGGAATCCTTATGCACTGATGGTGGGAATGTGAAATGGTGTAGCTGCTATGGAAAGCAGTATGACACTTACTCAAAAAATTAAAAATAGAATTACCATATGATCCAGTCATTCCACTCTGGGTGTATATCCAAAAGAATCGAAAGCAGGGTCTCAAAGAGGTACTTGTATACCCATGTTCATAGCAGCACTATTCACAATATCCAAGAGGTACCAGTAGCCCAGCTGTCCATCACAGATGAACGGATAACCAAATTGTGGGGTATACATATAATGGAATACTACCCAGCCTTAAAATGTAAAGAAGTTCTGATGCATGCTACAGCATGGATGAACCTTGAGGACATGATGTTAAGTGAAATAAGGCAGGCACAAAAAGACAAATGCCATGTGATTCCATTCATATGAGGTATCTAAAGTAGTCAAATTCATAGACACAGAAAATAGAATGGTACCTACCTCAGGCTGTGGGGAGAAGGGAATGGAGGAACTCTAGAACGGGTATAGACTTTCAGTTTTGCAAAATGACAAAGTTCTGGGGATCTGTTTAACACAAATGTGAACATACTTAACACTACTGAACTGGACACTTAAAAAGAGTTAAGACAGTAAGCTTTATATGTTTTTATCACAATTTTAGAAAAGCTACTCCTGACGAGAGGTAAGACAGTCTAGAACTGGAAAAAAAGGAGGGATAGGGTTTGGGTTTCAGTGAAGCAGAACAGAGTTGCAGATACATCAGTGAATGCTGAAGAGTCTTTGTGAATATGAACATTAACACTTCATTTACGTACAACAACCTCTGCTGCCTCCATGAACTTCTAATGCCAAGATAACCTGAAGTCCCAAAGTAACAAAACTATGTACATGTTCTAGGAAGGACTTTTGACACTTAGAGGTTCAATGTTAAAGTTAAGATTAGATTAAGCAGGCTGGGCGCAGTGGCTCACACCTATAATCCCAGCACTTCGGGAGGCTGAGGCGGGCAGATCACCTGAGGTCAGGAGTTCGAGACCAGCCTGGCCAACACGGCGAAACCCTGTCTCTACTAAAAATACAAAAATTAGCTGGGAGTGATGGCAGGGGCCTGTAGTCCCAGGTACTCAGGAGGCTGAGGCATAAGAATCTCTTGAACCTGGGAGGCGGAGGTTGCAGTGAGCCAAGATCACACCATTGCACTCCAGTCTGGGCGACAGAGTGAGACTCCATCTCAAAAAAA
>NW_016803361.1:1142025-1173356 GCF_001698545.2 Rhinopithecus bieti
AAAAAAAAAAAAAAAAAAAAAAAAAAAAAAAAAAGAATCCATGTAAAAGGTAAGGCACTGTATCCAGGTGTTTATTTCTTCAAATCTTGCTCTGTTATAGATCAAGAATTTAAGGGTAATAAGTTCTAATTCATGTTAATATTCATGCCAAGTTAATCTAATGAAGAACTCTACATTTAAAGCCAACTCTTGGGGAATGCATTCAGAGAAAGAGGCTGTAGCCATTCTTCTTCCAGTGTATAAAGTCACTATCCCATTTTCAGTCTATAAACCAAAGAAAGGAGAGACTTCAGGAGTAAAGCTCTCAGGCAGCAGGCTAAGCTGCCTGTCAAATCCTGAGTGCACTGAGGCAAGATGCAAAGGGAGAGATAAGAAGCTCTGTGCCCCGCAGAGAAGACAGGCAGTGGAACTGAGGGCAGGCCCTGCTGAGTCAGAGACAAACAGGGAGGCAACCTGCAGGCTCCCAGTCCCAGCCTGCAACCTCCCACCAAAGCCGGGATGAAGCGGGACCCGGCAACCCCCTAGCCGAAACCAATTTGTGAGAACTTCTAGGACAGCAAATTGTCCTCTGCATTCAAGCAATGCGGCAGGACAGGACATGTCCGCCCACCCCTCTATAGCTTGCAATGGTTTGGGTGATGATCATAATCGCAATACCTATACTACATGCTCCATACAATCACCCCCAATCGTCATAACACCCCCAACACTTTACAGATGAGGAAATAGACACAGAGAGGTTAGGTAACCTGTCCAGAGCCCCACAGATAATCTGTACCCAGGACCATTGGAGGAAAAGAAAGGACTCAATGCCAAGGAGCCCAACTACCAACTGGAAGAGCCAGCAGAGCTGCCTCTGGGGTGCTCCTGGACTGGGGTGGTATGTGGGGGCATGTCAAGTATTATTATTAAATGATGTACAGTATTATTATTTTTTTTTTTTTGAGACAGAGTCTCACTCTGTCACCCAGGCTGGAGTGCAATGGTGCAGTCTCAGCTCACTGCAACCTCTGCGTTCCAGGTTCAAGTGATTCTCCCGCCTCAGCTTCCCAAGTAGCTGGGACTACAGGCACCTGCCACCACACCCAGCTAATTTTTGTATTATTAGTAGAGACAGGGTTTCATCATGTTGGCCAGGATTGTCTCGAACTCCTGACCTCATGACCCGCCCTCCTTAGCCTCCCAAAGTGCTGGGATTACAGGCGTGAGCCACTGTGCCTGACCTATTTTTATGCTGTCCATTTTTCCTAAATGGCAAGCACTTCCTTTCAGATAAGCATCCACCTCAGCAGGCTCTGGTCAGGCCCAATTCTGATGTGAGAAGCCTGACCCCTCTCTGCCAGGCTGTGGTCCACTCTCGTATGCAGGATCCATGTGAGGGTCCACTCATGACAGGCCACTCATCAGCTCCAACAAATGGCCAGATAAAGGTCAGAATGTGGCTGGAACCGAGAGGACTGAGGGAAAAAGGGTCAGAGATTAAGACTTGGGTATGGGGTTATCAGCTCCTTACCTTCCCTTTATTCCCCTCTCCCTACTCCAAAGCTCCTACAAGAGGAGGAGACACTCAGAGCTCCTCTGAGACAAGGATAAGGCTTCTCCAAGATGCTCCACATAAACGCTAGGGCCAAAGCCAGACAGACTGTGGCAGTGAGGGCTATAGCATGGGATGGAGAAGGTGGGGCAGGAACAGGCCCAGATGTACAAGACAGCAGTTCCCGGCCATGTCACCACAAAGATGCCTTTTGATACTTTTCCCACCCCACCCCAAACCCAACATTTGAAAGATGTGAGCTATTATATTTATTAATAATGTATCTTCCCATATTTGTATTACTCAACAGCTGATTAATCAACTGTTAATCAAGTGAGCCAGGGTTTCTCATTAGCATCAGAGAGCCAGTGTTGCACCACCAAACTGATTCCAAACTATAGGATTCCAGCCCCAAATCAAAGACTACATTGGAGTGATCACATTTTGCCTTAGGGCACACACTGCAAAGAGCTTGAGGAAGCCCATCATTACTTCTTTGAGCTCCTCAAGATCCACTGATGCCTGGCTGAAGATTACAAGTACAAACCTGGGTCATGGCTTAAGGGAAGGGTCTAACTAGGAGGTGGTGACTCCTGTCCTATCCTAACCAAAAACTGAGTCAGTCAAACCCTACCATGTACAAGTCACCACCGCATCCCTGAGTCCAGCCTGGCACCAAATCATGCCCATCTCCACCCACTGAAAGGACCATGCTTCCTCTTGGATCCCCTCCTCCCTTGACTCCCTCCTCAAGCTTTCCCTGCCTCCCAGGAAACAGGGGCCTTCTTTAGGGCTCTATGACTACCCCCACAGAGAAGTTCCCCAGCCCCCTCCATTGAACACCTCCCAGTAGGTTTTATTTATCCTGCAAGCCAGCACTAAACCCTAAATAACTGTCTTCGTGTTTCTGGGCCACAAGTCCAGGCCAACCACAGGCCAAGGAAAACAGAAGTCAGCTGAAAAGTTCTGAGTCTACAAAATCCATGAAGCTGCAGCCCAGCACAGACCCATAGAGCCCCAAGCCCCGAAATCAGACAGCAAGGAACGGGCAGCTCTAGTCACACCCCTTTCTCGGCCTTCAAGGCAGTGTTTGCCACCAGAAAGAAACCACACTTGCCAGCCTGCTAACCCCACTTGTGCTGGGGAAACAAGGACGACCCTGCCTGAGCCTCTGTCCAATCTGGTGGAGAAGGCAGGGCAAAGAGCTGAGGAGAATCGTGGGGGCTCTGACAGAGGCTCAAGCAACTGCTAAGAGGGCACTGAGAGGTGGAGGCAACCTACTGTCCATCAACAGCTGAATGAATCAACAAAATGTGGTCTATCCAAATAGTGAAATATTATCCAGCCATTAAAAAGAATGACATCTTGATATGTGCCACAATGTGGATGGACCTCAAAAATGCTATGTTAAGTGAAATAAGCCAGTCACAGAGGGCAAATCCTGTATGATTCCATGTCTGTGATGTACTGAGAACAGGCAAAGTCACAGGGCCAGAAGAGAAGTAGCCAGGAGCTGCAGGGAGGCAGATGAGGAGCTATTGCTTAATGGGTACAGAGTTTATGTTGGGGATAATGGAAATATTTTGGGTATAGATAGTGATGATGGTTACACAACATTGTGAATGTACTTAATGCCACTAAACTGTGCACTTACACATAGCTGAAATGATAAATTATGTATATTTTACCATGATTTTTAAAAAGTGTTACAAAGGAAAAAAAGAGGGCACTGGGGAGGCAACAACCAATTCTTTCTGGGGAGGGAGGAAGCTGTGATGGGAAGGTGGCATTTCAAGCAACCCGTGGGAGACCCAGGCGAGGCAGAGGTGGGATCATCTGTCCCTCTTGTTCATGGCTCAGGTTCAGAGAGGTGGGAGGAGGGGAAGGAGGCCTTTGTAGGGGGTGACTGAGGCTCACTCTCCACTAAGTCACTCCGCTCTTCAAGAACACTCCATGGTTCACTCTTCCTATCACCCATCCAAACTCTTCACTCCAGAACATTCTAGGTCTAGAGCCCATCTACACTTCCTTCCAGGGTGAGCTCACACAACACTCTAGAACCGTGGGGCCCCTGCTCACAGGGAATTGCATTCCCTCCCCTGTGTCTGCACAGCTGCTCCTTCCACTGGAGTCCAGTTCTTCCTCTTCACCCTCCTGTGTCTCCCATACCCTTCAATACCTTGAAACCACCTTCCCAGAAGACTCATGAGCAGTCTCTTTCTTCTTCCTGTTTATCCATATTCTCCCATTTTCTACAATGAAAAGGGTGTACAGCATGGTGAAGAAGAGCACACCCTCTGGGGTGACACTCCCTGTACTCCAAGCCCGGATCTGCCAACAACTAGCTATGCAACCAGTTTACTTAACCTGTGCCTCAATTCTCCCGCCTGTAAAAATGGGAAAATAATAGCACCCATTGCATAGGACCGTGACAATTAAAATGAGAAAATCCACATAAAGTTTTTGGCACATGAGTGCTTAACAAACTAACTATATATTGCTTTGGTACTAGACTTTTTTTTTCTTCTTCTTTTTTTTTTTTTTTGAGGCAGGGTCTTGCTCTGTCACCCAGACTGGAGTGCAGTGGCACAATCGTAACTCATTATAACCTCAAACTCCTGGGCTCAAGCGATCCTCACACCTCGACTCCTGAGTAGCTGGGACTACAGGTGCATGTCACTACACCTAGCTATTTCTTCTTATTTTTTGTAGAGACAAGGTCTTGCTATGCTGCCTAGGCTGGCCTCGAACTCCTGGGCACAAGCAATTAACCCATGTCAGCCTCCCAAAGTGTTGGGATTATAAGCGTGAGCCACTATGCCCGGCCTAAACTTTATTTTTTTTAAATTTTGCATGTTAGCTCAATCTTTAAATGCCTTATTTAACTAGAAAACGAAATACCTTATCTCCTGTCTTTCTCTGCTTTTCTCTATTTTCAAATGTTCACTCTCTAGCAAAATTATTTTCATAATTTTTTAAAATTGTATTCTTCCAAATAATTTTTTTATTTTTAATATGTTTTAATTGACAAATAATATTTGTATAATTTTTGAAATGATTTTCTAAAATCCTCAACTCCCTAAAAGTTATTCATAAGACCCCGCTCCTGCATGCACGCCTCTCTATTCAGAATCTTCTCAATAGTTACAAATTCCATTTGTCTCGCACTGATTTTTGTAATGCTGTAGGAGAGGACCAGTGGCTTTTCATGCCTTTGAGCCCCTGTAAATGCAGGGCACCCCGCGTTTGCTGGGCATTCTCTCGGGATGACCCACTGACCGCTCGCCACCCCCCGTGGCCCTCCTTCAGGCCCCGGGCTCCCTCGGATGTCCACATTTGTAAAACCCTGTGTGGTTCTTAGCCAGCAGGGGCAGAGCCGGATTCAAAGCCCACAGCCGGGCACCAGGGCTGTGTCTAGGACATTCATCCATGCTGGGCGCATCAGCCCGCTCTGGCAAGTAGATGTCAATCTGAGGCCGGCCGCCCTCTTCCCGGAGACTCCCGTGCCGGCCCAGTGGGACGCTCGCCTCTTTCACTTGAGCCTTGACAGCAGGCGCAGATTTAATGATTGGAAAGCACTTCGAGAATCCAGAGTGCTCCATAATTGCCAACTCCTAATCCCCAAATTGTTCTCTGTGTGGCTGCAGGAGGTGAAGCGTCTGCGCTTGGGGCCTTCGCTTACTTAGCATGGCTCTCACACTGAACCGGGTGGGGCAGAAGCAAAGAGGGGCTCTACCCAACAGGAAGCCCCTCCTAAGACTCACCATGCCTGATGGGGAGCAAGGCTTCTCAAGCATGAGCCAGATAAAGAGGGGTTTGATGATGATGCAGATTCCTGGGCCCTTCCACACTGACTGACTCAATCTCTGACGAGTGTGACCCTGGGAATCTGAATTTTAATGAACTCCCCACTGAGACAACTCTTAATCATACTGTAGTTCAAGGACTGACAGTTTGAAGGTAAGTATGTGCATTTGGGGTCAGGTGGGCCTGGGTTTGAATCTCAGCTCTGATTCTTACTGTCTGAGACTTCCACAAGTTACTTAATACTAGGCCCATGAGATGGTAAAAGGTATTCCCTGCAAAAGGCTCAAGCCTGTAATCCCAGCACTTTGGGAGGCCGAGACGGGTGGATCACGAGGTCAGGAGATCGAGACCATCCTGGCTAACACAGTGAAACCCCGTCTCTACTAAAAAATACAAAAAACTAGCCGGGCGAGGTGGCGGGCGCCTGTAGTCCCAGCTACTCGGGAGGCTGAGGCAGGAGAATGGCGTAAACCCGGGAGGCGGAGCTTGCAGTGAGCTGAGATCTGGCCACTGCACTCCAGCCTGGGTGACAGAGCAAGATTCCGTCTCAAAAGAAAAAAGAAAAAAAAAATTAAATTTTTTTAGATTCACGGTCAGATATGTTTGGGAGATGCAACACTCCACTTCTGCCCTGGGAGCTGTACAGTGCACATGAGCATGTTAAACGGGCTGAACAGTCCTTGACAAAGGACTCTGCTTGGCCCAGCTCTTCCCCAAATTGTCTAACCAAGGAAGCTCCTTTTTATCATTAATGCCAGGAACATCTTAATATCTTGAAGGACAAAGCTAGTGAAATTCCTTTCTGGGAAAAGGGAAGTCTAAGTAGTGATGGACAGCCATCTTAAGGAGCCCCCAGGGGACTCTGGCAGGAAGGAGGCTCTGGCTGGGGAGGGGTGGCTGGGAGCCCCCTTCTCGTGTGCTGGTGTCTCTGGGGACTCCTGGCTCAATTCTACAGCTCTGCTGCCTGGCATGGATGCATCACAACAGCGAGGTCACCTTCCTGCTTTGGGTAATTTCCCTCGGAGGCAAGACAGATCCATTTTTAACAGCTCTTCATTTCAGCGGAGAATGCCCTCCTGCCTCTGATGGGGGCTGGGGACCGAGATGGGAAGGGAAGCTTTGTTCTTCTGACCAGTGCTGACAGTTTAATTAAACCCAGCTTGAGACAGGGTCGATAGGGTCAGGCATTCTTCAACAGGGCTCCTGTGAATCTCACATCCACGCCTCTCCAACCACCAGGGCCCTGTTAATGAGTTATGGTGGTCCTTACAGCAGTGATATAAATAAGGGGAAATAAATGCCCTGGGCTGCCCTTAATCACCCACCCCCACCCCTTCCAGGCTCAACAGAGACACAAAAGGTCAATCTTGTCGGGACACATATTGGTTTCAAGGCTAAAAGGAAGCCCAGAGGAACTGGGTTTCCAGAAGCGGCTTCTGGATGAGGAGGAGATCAGCAAGAGGAGGGCTGCACAGCAGCAGAGATCCTCCCCAGATCGGAGGCCAAGGAGGAGGCCTGCGTGGTGGGTGGACACCCTGCTCCCCACCTGAACCTGGTGAAGACTGAGTTTCACTACTGTGAGAAGCAATCAGGTTTCCAGCATATCCCTCTAACCCTCAACTTGACACCTGTGTATGCCCATGAACACAGCATCTCCACATCCTCTGAGGGTTCGCTGTCAGGAGACAGAGCTGACTCCCAAACCCAGGTAACCTGCCACCAGGGTATACCTGCCCCCCCGCCGGCAGGAGATATAGGTCCAGCCAGTGCAGCACCTGCCCCCACTCGCTCCAACCCACTGATAGGTCAGAGGGCGGCAGGCTGTTCTCAAAAAGCACTGATGATAGACCTGCCACCTCCCAAGAGGCAGGGCTACACTCATCCATCTTACGCAGACATCACTCCCAGGGTTCACAGTACCCAACACAGAGCCTGGCCCACAGGAGGCCCTCAGGAACTGTTGGATCAGTGGGTGGTGAGTAGCAGATGGAAGGTGAGGAGGAGTGAATACAGGGGTGGAGGAAGGTGGGGAGGAGTTGGGGGATAGACAGGTCTCTGGGTTTATAGGTGGGTTGGTAGATGCGTAAGTGGGGGGAGGGGAGGGTTGATGGATGGGGTGGGAGAGTGGATGGATAGGCAGGTGGTGAGTGGGTGGGGAGTGCTGGATGGGAGAATGGATGGTAGGGGATGGGGGATGGAGGGACAGGTCAGGAGTAGGGAGAGAGATGGGTGGGTTGACTGATGGATTAGTAGATGGTGGGAGGGTAGATGGGAGGTGAAGGGCAGTGGTTGATAACTAGGTGGATGGACAGATGGGTGGACGGGTGGAGGAGGTGGGTGGGTGAGGAGGTGAGGGGTGGTATGTAAGGATGAGCTTTACTGTCAGACAGACTGGGGTTCTCATTTGGCTTAGCCCCTTGGGTGTGTCACAAACCCGCTGAGCTTGCATTTCTTTATCTACAAAATTCGGGAAGTGCTGACCTTGTAGAGATGTTCTGATGATGAAATCAGGTATATTTGTAAGTTGCTCAGCATAGGCCTGGCACACAATAACCTTCCATTCTTTCTAACCATTACTGTGATGGTTGCAGTCCCTGAGACCTTTCATGAGGCCCTGGGAGAGCGAGGCAGTGAAGGATGTCATGGGGCAGGTTCACTTCTGCAGTGGGGTGGGGAAAGGGGGTGTGCTCTCTTCTGAAGAGGTGTGAATGCTGCTGTGCAGAAACTCCAGCCCCACCCTCAATGGGGGCATCCCTGAGGAAGTACAGAATGCATCTGTAATTTCAGGGCACCAAGAAATGCCTCCAGGGCAGCATCACCTACTTGCTCCACGTTTGCTCTCCCCAGCCTGCTCAGGAAAGTGCCCAAGAGGACAGAAAGCAGATCTCCCACATCCTCAGCCCAGGCACTGACTGTGCCAAGGCCACGGCCCTCCTGCCCACCACATGCCAGCCTCCCTCCACAGCCTCCTCAGGGTGTCTCTGCAGGGGCACCTAAGCCCTTCAAGAAAAAAAAAAAAAAAAAACCCTGCTGGGGGAAGGTCCCTGCAAATTGAGGGGATGGTTGTGAGTTAAGAGTGGTGAGGCTGGCCGGGTACGGTGGCTCAAGCCTGTAATCCCAGCACTTTGGGAGGCCAAGACGGGTGGATCACGAGGTCAGGAGATCGAGACCATCCTGGCTAACACGGTGAAACCCCGTCTCTACTAAAAAAAAAAATACAGAAAACGAGCCGGGCGAGGTGGCGGGCGCCTGTAGTCCCAGCTACTCGGGAGGCTGAGGCAGGAGAATGGCGTGAACCCGGGAGGCGGAGCTCGCAGTGAGCTGAGATCCGGCCACTGCACTCCAGCCCGGGCGACAGAGCGAGACTCCGTCTCAAAAAAAAAAAAAAAAAAGAGTGGTGAGGCTGAGTTGGCACAAGGGAAAGAGGAAGCCGACATCAACACGGGACACAGGTCCAGGTGCAGGTCACCCCGGGGCTGCACCACCCTCCAAAGTAGCCCTGATGTGGACTCATTTGACATTTCCTGGGCACCTCCCACATGCCACAGTGTTCACGTCTGACACAAGAGAGTGCCACAGCTCTCTTTGTCACATCAGTCCCATGAGGCAGCCAGCCCTAACTATCTGTACTTCACAGAAGACAAACAGGCTCGGTTAAAGGAAGCGCTGCAACATCATATCACAGGCATTCACTTCACCTCAGACAACACAGGCTTTTCGCTTCTTATTGAAAAACTGGGAGGTTTCCTACCCTAAACATAACACATGCTTCTTAGAGAACATCTGGGCCACAGAAGAGAAAAAAGCCACCCGGAGACAATCCCTGTTGGCATTTTCCAGATATGTTTTCATGCGTTATTTAGAGTGATTTATCGAGTGGTCATATTGTCAATGCAGTTTGGAATCCTGGCTTTTGATATCAAACACATTTATCTACATTACTTGACATCTTTCAAAAAGGCCATTTTTGATGACTGTATAAATATTCCATCAAGTAGATACATCATCATTTACTTCATCATGCCCCCAGTGTTGGCCATATATGTTATTTCCATATTCTTTTCATTATTCTATATTTCAATATTCTAAATAATACAGCAACGAACACGTCTGTGCTCATGTTTTATTATTTCTTTACGGTGGATCCCCAAATATGAGATTCCTAGGTCAAGGTTTAAGACCACTTTCAGGCTCGTCAGGGCCCCTAGAAGGCCTAGTGTCTAATTCCAACCCTATCATCAAGTTGCTCTGTGGTCCAAGGCAAATCACCTCTCTGAGCCATAGATCCTGCATAGGAAAGAAATGGACAGACTAACCCCACAGTAGGTGAAATATCAGTGCAGAATAACCCCTAACAGGATTTTAACTTCTGGAGGCCACACAGACAAAATCAACTGAAATGTGGGCTGTGCCACCACCTACAGACTTGGTGACCACGCCTTACCCAGCACATTTGGTCTCTCTCAAACCCATTTTCATGCTGATTTAGCATAACAGCCTGTGCATGAAAGTCCATAATTTGCTCCAGATGGGAAGGATTAGTAACAGATCCCTCCAAAGCAAAGGGGAGGTCAACAAGTGAGAGACCAGGAATGCCAGGCACTGCCTTCTAAGGGAATAGGTCCCACTTCCAGCTCCTGAGATAGGGTGGGCACCATAGTGTCACTGCACCAGTGGATCCCACAATCCCCGCCAACAGTTCACTGGTCTGGTGTGACCTCTTGACCTAAGATGGGCCAATCAGATCCTTTCTCCAAGAAACCCAAAGTTGGGGCCTGAGACACTGTGTGGATCTGAGCTCTGAGGTCACAGGAAGTAGGAGGCGAATTGGCACCATGGCTGGAACTGAGATGCTGATGAGCCCAGAACACTGGTTTGCAGGGAAGAGCAGGACAATAAAGCAGATATTCAGAAAGAACTAGAAACAGCCCTCACATCTCAGTGCGGGTCCCTGGGAGGGCCAGCTAGATCTCACCTCCTGCTCTGGGAGCCTGGGAGCTTGCCAGCTGCGCCCCTACAAAACCCCACCTCCACCTTTACTATCACCAGCCGGCAGGGTATTCTGTTTCTGGAACCAAGCGTGCTGAGTACTCCTTGGCCAGACCAACTCCGGGAGTTAACAGAGATACTTTAGAATGCCAGGTGCTCAGGTCAATAGAATGAGCCAGGGTGGATGCATACACAGTAATATTAGAAGAATATTAACAAGTAGATCTTTAAACACTTGCTCCTCTATCCTTCCCTATAACCATCTCCAAGGTGACCCGGTGAGCCCAGACACCAGGGACGAACAACCAGATGAATAAGGTTTGTTGAATCATTTCCCCCAGACAGTGCCCATTTCGAGATGGCCTGACCTGGAGGCCACCAAATGCCTTGGCCTCAGTGGAAACTAAGCAGGGCACACTGTGTGGGAGTCCTCCCAGAGCCCTGCAGGAGTCCTCTTGGTTTGCATGCCTTGCTTACAGATGAGGTTAAGAAATGTCAAGGGGAGAGCTAACGAAAAGAGTCTGCCTTCGCCCAAATCCTGCTATGCTCCTGGATGAGAAATGTTTCCTGCTAAGAGTTAAGGACCTGATGTGTGGAAAGAAAAGGCAGTAAGTGTTAGGGAGAAGTTCTGGCTCTAGAGCCTAGAAACACCCTCCAAAGGGCCACCAAGACTTCCACTGCTCTTCTGGAAGTCCCTCTGTTGGCTGCCAACCAGCCCCTTCCCCAAAGCAGCTGGCCTGGGACCACTGCAATGAGGATTCCCAATGTGTCTAGAGGCCTCTGCTCCCAGCCCCATAGGGTGCCAAGAGCAGGTGTCACACAGACTGCTGTCCTCTGCAATGGCTTTTTGCTCCTTGAATTAATCTCCTTGTGCCAGCCTTTGGTTATAGAATCTGGCTATTTAATACTCATTAAAATGTAGATGTCCTTTCCTCTAGGACTCCTGTAAAATACGAAACCATGAAGAGGGCGGGGCTAGGAGTTAGAGGGCTTCATCCTGACTCTCAGGAAGTCACTTCCTCTTTCCAACCTGTCTCACTGGCAGTAACACTGGGAGACATTACTTGCCTCATGGCCACATGTGTCAGATAAGACATCAAGCACAGGAGCAGCCACTTCACCGAGGGGCTATTTGCTCACCCTGAGTTATCAGGGGCATGATGGATGAACATCCACTGAGGGCCAGCTGCAGGCTTGGTTATGTTACATGCATAGTCCCAGTTCACACTCTTGCTAGTCCTACCATGTATGGGTAACAGAAATGGGCTCTGAGCAATTAAACCACCCAAAGTTATGCCTTGAAAAGCCCAGGACCACCTGACCCTTGACTTTCTGCTTCCCAGGCCACCTTCCATTCCAGGGGGGATCTAAGTTTCCCAGACACAGGCCAAGGAGGCAGCCAAGTTGTCACTTTCCTCAGGAAGGAACACAGGGGTATGCAAGGCACCAATGTCCAAAGAGAAGGGTGGACTCGAGTAAAGAAGGGAGGGAGTCCCCTGCAGAGCTATCCTTTACCCCCAAGGGCAGGTAGAAGGTTATGACAAAAGAAGTTAGCTCCCCTCTAAAAACGAATATGGCTGGAGATGATCTCTAGTAAAGGGCTGGAAGTTTGTGGATTCAGATTCACATGATGGGTCTTGGAGATTTTAAAATCAATGAGGGAGAGTGAAAGTGGGCACACAGAGCTTGATGGCAACTATACAGTATACATATGCCTTGATCCCAGCAAGCTGGAGGGCAGCGGATCACTATGGGAAGGAGAAGGGACCCAAGGAGGCAAATCATGCCAGGAGAGCAAGGACAAAAGCTTGAAAGGTTAAGAGGATGTAGGAGGGGAAAAGAATTGCACAATTGAGACCGAGAGAAAAGACATTCAAGACGAATTTTTGCAGAAAGGCAGAGCTGTTATCACACTTGCAAGTCAGCAGAGAAAGAACAGTAGAGAGAAAACAGGAGCTGCTGGGGCCAAGGCAGGGCAAGGCCAGCTGCCTGCATGTGGCCAGCAACAGCATGGACCACATAGACCATGCATGGCCCACAGGTTCAACAGACATTACCATGAAGGCACCTGCTGGGAAGAATCTTCTGCCTTTCACAATGAAGTAGGGAAAAATTAAGCACCCACTGTGTATGCCTGGCACACAATGGATTGGGCAACCTATCAGTTACAGGAAAACTGGAGAAGGCCCAACTCAAGCCCAAGGGTGGTGACAAAGATCAGCAAAAGAGATCATCACTAAAGGTCACTGTGGAGTGGCCTCCAGGCCAGGAGCAGGAAGCAACAGGAAGTGATCAGAAAGACCATTCCAACAGACTAAAAATTAGAGTTCCATTGTAAAGATAAAAGCTTGGCCAGGCGTGGTGGCTCACACCTGTAATCCCAGCACTTTGGAAGGTTGAGGCAGGTGGATTGCTTGAGCCCAGGAGTTTGAGACCAGCCTGGGCAACATGGCAAAACCCTGTCTCTACAAAAAAATTTAAAAATTAGCCGGGCGTGGTAGTGCATACCTGGAATCCCAGCTACTCTGGAGGCTGAGGTGGGAGGATCGCTTGAGCGCAGAAGGTTGAGGCTGCAGTGAGACAAGATCATGCAACTGTATTCAGCCTGGGTGACAGAGCAACATCTCGTCTCAAAAATAAGTAAAAGTTTGAAGGTAAGATCAACAATAAATTCTGGAGATCACTGGGCTTGGAGACAGGTCTAGAAATCATGGCAGAGGCAGAAAGAACTAGCTGTGTTTAATCAGAGGAGACAAAATCAAGCCCCCGACTCTAGGAGCCCATGGTCAGACCCCTTAGCACTCAGGTAACCCTAGGTTGCCACCTCCCACCCAACCCACACCCCTCAGTCTTCCCTACATTGCTTATTACCCCTTTCTCTACCTAGGTACTGACCCATAAGCTCCTTCAAGGACGAACCAGTAGTGCCGTGCCAGGCATGCAGAAGGCCCCGCCAGTGGTTCTTAAGGTTATTAATGACAATAATTAAGGGAACTAAAAAACCTCACAACTCAAAATTCAAAAATCTGACAGCTCTTCAAAAGCTAGGTAATTATAAAAAGCAAAGCTAAGAAAATGTAAGTTACTGGAGAGCAGATTTAGCGCCCAGAGTTAAAAATTTTCTAATTTACTTATTTGTCCAGTGATAGAGTTGATTGTCTGCGGAACTGTTGAGCTCCCCATCACTAGAGGTAGCCAAGCAAAGACTGCAGGACCATATGCTAAGGAGCTGAAGAAAAGATTCCTTAGATAATCTAAAAGGTTTTGTCCAACCCAATTCCCATAAAATGAAATATATGGTAGAAAAATTACAGACACATGTGGCAAATCATGGTGCAGCAGAATTAGCAACTATCCTTTCAACTTGAAAGAAGTCCACTGACAGCAAATAAAAATACGACCATGGTTAATAACCTTACAGACCTCATGACCCTAAAAGGTAGAAAGAGCTGAAAACAGAAATAGGTTCAAGAAGGGCTTAGTTGAATGAGTAAATATTCAGCTCCAGGCTGGTTACCAAAGGCGCAGTGAGAGATGGGTAAGAATGAGCCCCTGTAAAGGCTGGCATCACCGTCCACAAGCATGCCTGCTGGCCGAATACCCTTGTACCCACACCGTCAGTGGCAGCTCACAAATCTGGATGAACTGTGGGTTCTTCCAAGTGCTTGCGATGGAGAAATACCCTGCACAGCACCTTCCTACAGAAAGGGCCTGGCCTTTGATGCCCTGGACTATTCCTGCCAGGGGAGGAACACGGGGTCAAGGTCATGGGAACATCCAGGCCCCACTGACCTAACACTGTGCCTCCCACAGGGTGAGAGACAAAACCATAGGGAGAACTTTCTGGCCACAGAACGTCACTCACAGTCTTGACAAAGCCTGGTTATTCTGGAACAGCAGTTCCGGTAACATGTGCAGCTGGTTTCGGTTCAGTCGCCTAAAAAAGAGAAGAAGAATTGGAAATTACCTAGACGGCCAGGAAATCCAAAGGACTTCTCAGAAAGCACCAGACGGATTCTGAAGCAGAAGGTCCAGCATTCAAAACCTAACAGGGTCCATGTGGCATCCCAGGGAAATTACCTTCTCTGGGCCTCAGTTCTTCATCTGTAAAGTGGAGATTCCACCACCCAGCACGTGGGGAGGATAAGCATAGAGCGTCTGTGGAAGCCCCTCACCAGCACCTCTCCTTCTACTATTTCTTCCCATAGCCATCATAATCATCACTTCACATCTGCAAGCGCTGTGTGGTTTCTAAGGCACTGATTCCAATGCTATCTCCCTTTGTGAGTTGGAAACCTGACTATACTTGAAATGGGAGACATACCCTAATGGCCACACAGCCCTGATTTCATCCACATTTGGTTTAACAGAGGTTTCACTTTTTTTTTATTGTTTGCTTTGGGTCTTTTTTCAAAATGAAAATAGCAGCCGGGCACGGTGGCTTACAACTGTAATCCCAGCACTTTGGGAGGCCGAGGAGGTCGGATCACCTGAGGTCAGGAGTTCAAGACCAGCCTGGCCAACATGGTGAAACCCCATCTCTACTAAAATATAAAATTAGCCGGGCATGGTGGCGGGCACCTGTAATCCCAGCTACTCGGGATGCTGAGGCAGGAGAATCGCTTGAACTCAGGAGACAGAGGTTGCAGCGAGCCAAGATTGCGCCACTGCACTCCAGCCTGGACAACAGAGCAAAACTCTGTCTCAAAACAAAAAAAGAAAACAGCTTTATTGATTATTTTTATCATTAATAAAAATGCATGCTCAGCCAGGCATGACGGTGTGCACCTGTAATCCCAGCAATTCGGGAGGCTGAGGTGGGAGAATCACTTGAACCAGGGAGGTGGAGGGTGCAGTAAGCTAAGATCTCGCCACTGCACTCCAGCCTGGGCAACAGAGTGAGACTCTGTCTCAAAAAGAAAAAAAAAAAAAGCATGTCAAATAGCTCCTGCCTGTAATCCCAACACTTGGGGAGGCTGAATGAGAGGACTGTTTGAGGCCAGGGGCTTCAGATTTGCATGAGTAACAAAGAGAAATAACAAAGAGAAACCTCGTCTCTACAAAAAATACAAAAAAAAATTAACTGGGAAAGTAGCCCAGGCCTGTAGCCCCAGGGGTGTCTGAGGGGTCTTAGGACCAAACCCCCATGGATACCAAGGGACAACTGTATGATAAGCCATCTCAGCCAAAAGCTTTCTTCCAGAGGGAAGGAGAAAACCTTAATTCCACGTAGCCAGCAGTAACTGGTCTGTGGTTACCTCCTAGAAGGTTGTCCTTTATCTAATATGTGAGAAAGGCCATTGCCACCACACTGGACACGCCATGTTCCCCATGGTACAGACAATTAAATCAACTTTTGGAGACCCACTGGAAGTTTACTTTTAAGGGCAGGCTCCTAAGGAAACACTTCATTGCCTTGGGGGGAAAAAAAACACCAATACAATCCTTAAAGCAACAGGAGTAGACATCAGATAGCTCCAAATTCTTTATCCTTGGTCCAGTAAATTAATCCTGTATTTACACTGACTCATAACCACTGGTTTGGTTTTGTTTTCCCCTCAAGCCTTTCTCATTTTCTGACTTCTGCTTCTGAAAATTATTTAGAAGGAAAATGATTCAATGCCTAGCTTAAAATGGAAAATTAAAGGACACTAAAGAAGGGACTCCACATGGCGAGGGACATGAAGGTTACTGAGAATGATAACAGTAGTCGTGGCCACCGTCATAATCAGCCCTTACTATGTGCCAGGCAAGGGGCAAACGCATTAGGGGCATGAGCTCATCACAGGCGGGAAAGCAGAGCATAAAGGTGGGCCTCTTTCTCCTGAAAGTGACAACAGCATTCATGCACTCACCCTGTGACTCCCAACAAACACCCCTCACAAAGGTTTCCTGCCACCACTTCGCCACGTGGCTTGGTTCTTCATAGGTACCCAAGATAGGTTTGCTGACTTTGTTGAGTTGCTCATCTTTGAAAGATGAGAGAATAGGGACACCAAGAGGTAAGTGACTCGCCCAAGTCATTACTGAATGGTAGATGTGGGATCCTGAAGCTTGTCTTTCTCTACTCCCCATCCTGGCTGCTCCCATGGTACGATCCTGGCCACTGTACAGTGCCAGGCCGGTTCCCAGGGTGACCGGGCACACTCCACTCCTCTCCAGCTGCAGACTCGCTGAGGCCACAAAGTCCTGATCCCTCACAGCCAGCTCAACTGCACACTGCTGCATCTACACTGGAGTTTGTAACTGCTCACAAGAACCAGTTATGTCCACTCCCAAACCTATTTATGCCAGAGGCACTTGTCATTCTAACTCTGTAATTTAATTACCTATTATATAAATGAATGAAATGCTAGTGGAAAAAGAGTCATCTCTATGAAAACTAAGTGGAATGCTTTAGAAAGATTCGATGAAAGGAAAGCTGATAATTAAACGGCTCTTGAATTAAGTAAAAGACGGTGGCGGAGGGGGGTGGGTGTCACTTTAAAATCAGGAATACTCCCCCAGATTGCTCCCAAGGCCCTTTGGAAAATCTCACTCCACCTTCCAGAAACCAAAACCAAAAATCATAAACATGGTATATGTGTGTGGTTTAGGCGAGGCAAACAACACAGAAAGAACTCCAGTGTTTCACACCAAAGAGAAAGACTTTGGCCAAAACAAAAAGAAGAGGGGTTAGTAAATGCACATTTCTATGTTTTAACATAAAATGAAATGTCTAAGATGTCTGGGGGGTTTTGTGGTTGTTGCTACTGTTTTTGAGACAGAATCTTGCTCTGTCACCCAGGCTGGACTGCAGTGGCATGATCTCGGCTCACCGCAACCTCCGCCTCCTGGGTTCAAGTGATTCTCCTGCCTGAGCCTCTGGAGTAGCTGGGATTACAGGCACGTACCACTGTGCCTGCCTAATTTCCCTATTTTTAGTACAGGCAGGGTTTCACCATGTTGGCCAGACTGGTCTCAAACTCCTGACCTCAAGTGATCCACCCCCGCTTGGCCTCCCAAAGTGCTGGGATTACAGGCATGAGCCACCGCGCCTGGCTAGTATGTGTGGTTTTTAATGACTCTGCACTTTAATCACCTTTTATGATTAACTGATGCAACACTGGTCTCCAACAACTCAGTGGGAGGCCACTGAATTGACCACTCCGGAAGGTGCCTGCAGGGCTGAAGTTGCCACTCACCCACTGGGGTCATGTCTCAACCCCCCAGACCCTTTCCCTCCTCCTCTCCTACCCGGCACCGGCGGTGGAGCCAGGTTGGGTCAGGTCCAGATCAGCCCCTTATAGCCAGGTCATTAACATGTATTTTGTTCTAAGTCTTCTAAAGAAAACAAATGCAGCATTCGACATCTGGTCTAGCTGTGGGCTTCTTATCATTTCGTTTGAGGCCTGGATGTGGAACACAAAAGAAAGATCGCCTTGCTTTCTTCCAGGCTGTAGGAAGGCAACGAGGCAATCATATTCTTTTCCTTTTATTTAATATCTTATTTTCTTTAATATAAAAATGAAAGGGCCGGGCACAGTGGATCAGGCCTGTAATCCCAGCACTTTGGGAGGCTGAGGCGGGCAGATCACCTGAGGTCAGGAGTTCAAGACCAGCCTGCCCAACATGGTAAAACCTACTAAAACAACAGTTTTAGTTGGTTTTTTTGGTGGTTTTTTTTAGTTTTAGGCTCTACTAAAAATATAAAAAATTAGCCGGACGTGGTGGCGGGCACCTGTAATCCCAGCTACTCGGGAGGCTGAGGTAGGAGAATAGCTTGAACCTGGGAGGCGGAGATTGCAGTGAGTCGAGATCGTGCCACTGCACTCCAGCCCGGGCAAGAAGAGTGAAACTCTGTCTCAAAAAAAAACAGAAAGAAAGAAAGGTGCGGTGTCAGGTCATCTTCATTAAGAGCTCAGACTTTGAAGGCAAAATTATCTGGGTTCTAATCCCTTCTTCTGCACAACTGGGGACAAGTGACTTAATCTCTGTGTACCTCTCTTTCTCATCTGTGAAATACCACTTAGAGCAGTGTTGTTTTAAGGATTAAATGAGATAATATAAGGCAAAGAGCTGCCCCAGGTTCCTAGCATAGAGTGGTGGTAGCTATAATCATAATAATAAACTTGTCATAAGAAAATTCATTAAAAGAGAAAAACACAAAGAATAAAAATAAAGTTACCTATAATCCACCACTCACTATAATGAGAGTCAGTGGTTCCAGTTGTCTTCTTCCTCCTGTATTCCATCTACATGCAAATTGATTTTAGTAATACTATTGTCATTTTTTATCTTTTCCATTTAACATTATATTGCAAGCACATTCCCATGGCCTTAACTGTTCTTCAGAAATGTGATTTTATATCTTATGTATCCACTATAATGAATTTCCAATTTTTTTCTATTGAAATAATGTGCAATGGCTGGGTGTGGTGGCTCATGCCTGTAATCCTAGCACTTTGGGAGGCTGAGACAGGTGGATCACCTGAGGTCAGGAGTTCACGACCAGCCTCGCCAACATGGTGAAACCCCATCTCTACTAAAAATACAAAAACAATTAGCCAGGCATGGTGGCGTGCACCTGTATTCCCAGCTACTCGGGAGGCTGAGGCAGGAGAATCATTTGAATCCGGGAGGTGGAGGTTGTGGTGAGCCGAGATCATGCCACTGCTCTCCAGCCTGGTAGACACAGCAAGACTTGGTCTCAAAAATAAATAAATAAATAAATAAATAAATAAATAATAAAATGCAATTAATATCCTGATATATAATTTTTAGCCATGTCTCTGATTATTTCCTTAAAATAAAATAGACTTTCTCGTTCAAAGAGCATGAACTTTAGGACTCTTAACACCTACAGCCAGTCCACTTTCAGAAGGAAGCGATCGGCGACCACCGTGAATATGAGTGCCCATCCCCCACCTCACCCCACCATTTTTTTTCATCGTTGCCAAACTGAAATGCAAAACTTGATCAAGACCCATTTTCAAACTTAAAAGCCCTATTCAGCAACAAACCATGTGAATCAGAACACGCCTCCACCTTCACATTTCTGGACTGTGGCCCTGTGCACCTAAGACACCAATCCCCTAGGGCTTCCCTGATGGGTCCGCTTGGCACACCACGGCTTCCTTTAAGGACACACAAATCAATGGACAGCGGTTATGTCAGGATGAGATGACAGGAAGAAATTTCACTTCCTCTGTATTATTATGTAAATTTTTTGCCTCACATATCTTCAGGGAAAAACAACAGGGACAGTTGCATGGAGAATGTGGGGTGGGGACCCACTCCAGGTTTCTCTGTGACCATGCCTTGTGACCACTTTCACAGCTGCAGCTGCTCCTGGCTCCATCCGCTGAAGGAGGCAGGCTGAGCGTGGGGTCCCCTCCCCTGAGTGCCCCTCATCCCTGGCAGCAGCTTGGCCTGCCAGTTCCCTCACGTGCCAGCCCCCCGCCCTCCTGGCCCGCACCCTGCCAGGACTCACAGCCGCTCCAGTTCCTTCATGTCATCAAAAGCCCCACGTTCCACTGCTCCAATCTGGTTCTCCATCAGCTGCCTGGGGAAGCAAAGAGACAAGGACAGCTACAGGGTGTGGGACAAGGGCTGCTAGCAACAGCTGGCACGACGGAGGGGCAGAGGCAACCTCTGCCAGGGCAGCATTGGCAAGGGAGTAAGACAGGAGCCATGCTCAAGCCTCAAACAGGCCTATGCCTGGGCTGAGCAGACCCAGTTTCCTTACACCTTTGCAAATTCGCCAACATGGGCTCCTCAGGGTTCCCAGCATCTTACCTCACTGCAAAATACACTTGCAACCCCCGACCCTCTGAAGTTGCCTGCCAGGGCAGAAGGCCGCGGGGCACCCGAGCACCATGTGTCCGCTCCAATCAGGCTCCAGGGAGCCAGGCCCAGCAGCAGGCAGCACAGGCTGGCTTGAGCTGCTGGCGCACGTGCCCTGGCCTCTTTGGGCCCTGAAGGCACATGTCCAAGGGACAGAACAGGGGGGACCGGCCAGTATCGGGGGAGGGGAGCCTGTGCCAACTGGGCAGAGCCCACACAGGCAGCAACACACTCTACAATTGGCAGACAACACCCTCTCTGCCTGTACCCCCACCCCGCCTGGCCCCATCTGCTGAAGACAAGAGTGGGGTGCCCACGCCAACTGAACCACCTGGCTCTGTGGGACTCTGCGTCCCCTTGCCGCCAACGTGCCCTGAAACCCAGAGCATCCGGCTGGTGGGGCAGCATTTTTCACCAACAGATTGACTATTGCCTGATAACTTTTGAGATAGTCAAGTATGTTTTTCCCACTGCATCTGTCCCTCTCCACCCGCAAGCAGGTAGCTTGCGTGCCCCTGCATGGGCCTCAGATGACGTTGGGGGCAGGGCAGGGGGGGAAACGCCACCAGACACTTCTCTTTCTCTGCCTTGTTTCCAAAAGCCTGAAGTGTGAGAGGCTCCCTCTGGAGGCCTGGGGGCAGAGGGGAGGGGAATCCCTGGACAGAGCCTGGGCTTCCCCAGACTCAGAAGGGACACACCCAGAGCCTGGGAAGGGGCACAGGTCAGGGGGTTCTGGAGCAGATCGCTGCCCAGTGGCTTGTCAGCTCTGACCTCAGAGACGATTGGTCATGAGGTCCCTGTTCCTCCAAAGACCCTCAGAACTGCGGAGGTGGGAGTTCTGAAAGAACTGAGGTCCTAGGATCCCTGCACTACCCTGAGAGCACAGGACGTCAGATCTTATGACGAGTTAGGACTCAAGACTCAACATCACCCCATCTGACACCCCTCAGGATGTCTTGCCAAGACCGACTCCACAGTGGAGGGGCCCAGCCAGTCCACCACCCTACCACCCACAGCCAGGGCCCTGCCCAGGACCACCGTGGCACTGCTGGGGGTGGGGTGGGAGGGAGCACCCCATACTCACAGCACCCGCAGCTGCTTGAGCCCCACAAAGTCATTCTTATGGATCCGAGTGATGTTGTTGCCATTGAGTTCCCTGGAGGAAGAAGGAGAGAAGGAAGCAGTGAGGTGAGCAGGGTGAGCCCCCAGGCCAGGGGCTTTGCTCCAGGTGCCCTCCCTGCTGGATCAGCCAGTCATCTCATCATTGGGGCTGGGGGCTTCTGTGAGTTGAGTCTGTGTCAAGGCCCAACAAGCTGGGCCCTCTTTGCAGCTGACATCCAACCCGCTGGAACTGCAGGGCACAGGGTGCACCACTGCGAGTGCTGTGGAAACCGAAAACGTGGTTTCTGCCCACTAATGCAGCTCAGTCTAGTTGGAGAGATGAGCCATTCACCCAGAGAAGAATGTGGAAACTAGTCAAGGAGAGAGGCTATTCAGGTAGAATCCTCGCTGAGCCTCAGTTTCCTTATCTATAAAATGGGGACGACAACTGTGTCTAACTTATAGGGTCAGCACAGGGTATAAGCAAGTAAAGGGCATGGCCTGCGCTTGCAAAGGGCCCCATGGGGACACCAGTGTTATCGTCTGGTGGCACTGGCTCCTGCGAGCTGTCCATATTCTGAGCAAGAGAGAGCACCGAGGGCCATGCAATTTTAAAGGACTTAGGAAACGGGACACAAGCTGAGGCTCCAAGACAAGGAAGAACTGCACACGACCGGGAGGGAGCAGACGTGCCTCGAGGACCACACTGCATCAGGCCTGTAGTAGCTGAGGGGTGAAGGGGGCAGCAGACAGCCAGAGAGTTGGAAGCTGTGAGAAGCAGGGCTGGGGGAAGACGGGCCAGATCACAGAAGGCTGGAGAGAGCAAGCAGAGAAGAAACCGAGGGCCAGCGGAGGCTCTGGGTCAGGGGGATGGGGGGCCTGCCAGGAGGCCAGTCCTGCAGCAGTGAGCAGGAGGGTGGCCAGGAAGGGAGGCCACCCCCACCATCTGGGTCCTGGGGCCAGGCCTACGGCTCCTCCTCTCACCCCATGCCGGGCTGCCGGGCCCCTTCTTCCTTCCAAAGCCACCTTGGACCCACCTGAAGAGCTGTCTGCGCCCCCCCAGCCTCACTCAGCCTCACCAAGGCAGGCCATTCCAGGAGTGAGGCTCTCCCTACCCCAGAAAGCTCCCCCACTGAGCCCCACACAGCAGAATCTCCCTCAGGCCTCACTCCAGCTGTCCCCTCTGCCATCTATCTCCCTGGGACAGCTCCCGCTTGCCTCCACCTCTTCCTCAACACTGTCATGCTCACACATTCTCACGCACAGGCGCACACACACGCCCCATGTTCACCTACAGCCCAGTCTTCTCACTTAGCCAACTTTAGTCAAAAGTTCTAGGTATGACCAAGAGCTCAACCCAAGTCCAAGCTACTTTGAGAAACAAAGTCCCTGACCTCCAGGTGTTTAGAAAGTGTTTGGTCTGGCCAGGTGCAGCGGCTCACACTTGTAATCCCAGGACTTTAGGAGGCTGAGGCAGGCGGATCACCTGAGGTCAGGAGTTCAAGACCAGCCTGGCCAACATGGTGAAACCCCATCTCTACTAAAAATACAAAAAAATTAGTCGGGCATGGTGGCGGGCACCTGTAATCCCAGCTACTCAGGAGGCTGAGGCAGGAGAATCATTTGAACGCAGGAGGTGGAGGTTGAAGTGAGCCAGGACCGCGCCATTGCACTCCAGCCTGGGCAACAAGAACGAAACTCCATTTCAAAAAAGAAAGAAAGAAAGAAAGTGTTTGGTCTGGGTGATGTTCTAGGCTTGCTTCCACTAAGATCAACAACACGTGGATTCCTTTTCTGCATCATCTAGGAACTGGCGTTACGCACCATGCAGAAAAGTAGTAACTGTGCACATCTTACAGATGAGAGTGGCTCTAAGAGGCTAGGTGCCTTCCCAAGGTCACCTGCTGGTAATTGACGGAACAGAAATCTGAACCCATGGCCATCTGACCCGCAGGCCAGGCTTTTTCTACCAGGTCAGGCTGTCTCAACATTCAACGCATCCTCTCGCTGCCCGTCCCGTGGGCCTGGCTCCTGATCCTCAGAAGCAGCTGCAAAAACTCATTCCCTTCTCCTCATCACTTTCCTAACAGGATCTCTCAGAGGGGCCTGAGGCCTTTCCAAGCTAACACAAGCCATTGGTGAGAGCCCCTGACTGAGCCGCCTCCCCACCCTAAACGCTGCAGGGACACCTTCTCCAAATGAGATGGCTCTGCTCAATGTAAAGGTCATTTTTCAATGAACTAAATATTATTTCCTGAAACAGCCACTCTGAGCCTCACTGTGTTGCACCCCAACCTGCTCCCTCTGCACCCTGGCCTTTCTTCAAACACTGAGAATGTCATCATGAAGCTCTTTAAAAGTGGTTCTCTTCCCAAGCAGGGCTGGTTTTCTTTGGGCTGAAATGTTTATCCCCAAACCTAAAACCAAAAGGCATTTTGGTTGTTGTTTTCTATTATAAAATATGCCAGCATTGATTATAAGAGGAAAAATCTTAAACAAGTAAAATGGACATTAGTAGAACATTGCTTGGTTGAATTCAGCACATCTGCGAAACTGCCATCTGTCATGCAGCCATTTAAAATGGCACAGATCTGCTTGTCTTGACAAAGAAAGTTGTGCATGACACAGAACATGGGAAAAGGTCATAAGGCAACCCTTTTCTAAGAACCTGCTTGATATGGTTTGGCTGTGTCCCCACCCAAATCTCATCTTGAATTGTAGCTCCCATAATCCCCATGTGTCATAGGAAGGACCCGGTGGGAGGTAATTGAATCGTCTGAGCAGGTCTTTCCCGTGCTGTTCTCGTGATAGTGAATAAGTCTCATAAGATCTGATGGTTTTATAAAGGACCGTTCTCCTGCACTTCTCCTTGCTCCCACCATGTGAAGAAGGATGTGTTTGCTTCCCCTTCCACCATGATTGTAAGTTTCCTGAGGCCTCCCTAGCCATGTGGAACTGTGAGTCAATTAAACCTCTATCCTTTATGAATTACCCAGTCTCAGCTATGTCTTTGTTAGCAGTGTGAGAATGGACTAACACACTGCTTATGTAGAAACAGACACACACACACACACACACACACACACACACACACACACACAAGAATACAGAATGTGCTGGGGGCTGTGTGCCACATAGTAATAGCTGTCACCACTAAGTGGTAGGACTCAAGGTGACCTCAGTTTCTTTTGTATACTTTTCTGCAGTTTTCATTTTTTAAAGACATCTGTTTTTATAAACAAACATAATATCCAACATATAATATCCATAATAGCCAACATATAAATAAAAATTATTGCATATAAAAATAAGAGTGCTGGCCGGGCGCGGTGGCTCAAGCCTGTAATCCCAGCACTTTGGGAGGCCGAGACGGGCGGATCACGAGGTCAGGAGATAGAGACCATCCTGGCTAACACGGTGAAACCCCGTCTCTACTAAAAAATACAGAAAACGAGCCGGGCGAGGTGGCGGGCGCCTGTAGTCCCAGCTACTCGGGAGGCTGAGGCCAGAGAATGGCATAAACCCGGGGGGCAGAGCTTGCAGTGAGCTGAGATCCGGCCACTGCACTCCAGCCTGGGCGACAGAGCGAGACTCCATCTCAAAAAAAAAAAAGAAAAATAAGAGTGCTATGCACATTACTGAATATTTTTCCATTTCCAAAACAAAGAAAAAAATGAAAGTCATACATAATCCCATCACTAAAAAATAACTCCTTTTAATGTTCTGAAATATTTGCCCTCAAGCCTGTTTTTGTTGGAAACTATTTTTATATACTTAAGATAATTCAACAAACGTTTACAGAAGACTTACTATGTGCAAAGTGTTTTGCAAGGTTCTGAAGAGGATGAATGAGACATAAATGTTACCCCCTCCTTCTACAATATCATACACTGTGTATTTTCCACCTAAGACTCCGATCGGCCATGAAGTGTCCCTTCATTTGGATATACCAAGTTACTGGACCACTCTCTCCCTGATTCCCTGTGACTGGTATCCCTGGGCTGTTTAGATATTGTCCAATTATAAACAATATTGCATAAAGGTTGATGAGCATTTGGGAGGAATACATTCCTGTAAATGCAATTACTTGGTCAAAATCATGAAAAATCTGATGAATTTTACATGTCATTCATCACTCATTCCTTTTCATGGCAACTAAAGCAATTGACTATGATAATTATTCCCACAGATGGCAAAATTGAGGCAAAGACAAACACTGACTTATCTGAACAAGGCGGCACCCAAAATGGAACTCAAGAATCCCTGAGGATGGAATTCCCACTAAGGCAGGGCAGAGGTGGAGAGGACATTCTGATGACACCCCACATTAGCACACCTCTCTTCTTACCCTTTTGTACCAGCTCCCACAGTGCAGGTGCAGGGGTGCATTCCTTAGTCCCACTCCTGTTTCTCACTTCCTACACCCCACTCCACACAAGACCTAAGACAAGCAGCGAGAAAAAGACAACGGCACAGACAGCAAGGCAAGCACAGCCTCTCCCTTGGGGACTCTGCTTCTGGGCCAGAATGTCAAAAGAGGCCCAAGCCCACCCCAGCCTGCCCCCATCAGCCTTGCTGTCTAACGCAGAGCTTAATGCCTTCTCTCAGGGGAGAGCCCCTCACCCCAGCCCGCAGCCTGAGAGCTCTCACTAAGCTCCCAGGTCTGACGGCTGCTGCCTAAGGAGGCATTATTGCCACTTAGGCTGAGAAAGTGACCTCCACTGGGTAGCCCATCCTCTCTCCCACCAGCATCAAGTTCACAACCTAAGCCAGCCACTTCCCCTCATCAAAGGCTGCTAGAATAAGGCAAGGAGGACATTTTCCTACCGCATCTAATTCCTCCAATGGGAGGTCCTCAATGTTGCCACAGAATCCCCTCCCCCAGCAAGCTGCCAGGGGAGACTGGGAGATGCTGCTAGGACCTTAAGCCCAGGGCAGCCAGGGCAGCTGGTGGAGTGGGCCCACCCGGGCAGGTCCCAGCCTCAAGTCTCAGGAAGATCCCAAGATCCAGAGCCCACCTGCGCTCCCTGAGGTTTTGCCACTAGAGCCCACACCTGCCACTTCTTCCTGGGCACCAACTATGTGCAGGTTCCAGGCCTGACCCTAAGCATGCTTCATCTCATTTCACTCTCATTTCACAACCTATAACAGGAGTCATATGCTCTCCAACTTGCTGAGGAGGAAACTGAGGCACAGATGCATGAAGCAACTTGCACGGTGCTACACAGCTAATAAGTGGTGGGGCAGGATCAGACCCCAGCCAGTGTGATTCCACGTTCTGTCTCCTACGTCACAAGTCCTCACGTTGCTGGACTCTCCCTCTGTCCCCTCATCCCATGCCCTCACCTCAAGTGGCCATGCCTTGGACAGAGCTGAAGAACAAAACTTGAGGGCTTTGTAGAGGACACAGCTGCACTGGGGCTCCGTAACGAAACCATGTGCTCTGCCCACACAACAATTTCGGGGGCTCCCCGGCCAGGCTGAGCTAAGTGTTCTTAGTCGCCAAGAGTGTGGGCTCTGGAGCCAGACCATCCGGCTTCAAATTCCTGCTCCACCATTACACTGGCTGTGTGACCTTGGGCACGTAAGTTAGCTTTTCTATGCCTCAGTTTCCCGATTTATAAAATGAGGATGATGGTAAGACCCACCACTTGGAGATGTGGTGAGGTTTAAATGTCTTGATATTTCTAAAACACAAGAATAATGCCCGGCACACAATTCGTGCTCTCTACAGCAGTATTACCTGCTGCGATTATCTTTACTACTGCCACTGTTGTGATTTTCCTCTAGGACTATGGCTCCACCAGGAGGTGGCGTCCTCTGGCTCAGCTCCAGCCGGTGCTGGACTGGCAGGGCCAAGTTGAACTGGGAGGAGTCACTCACTTCCCTGCAGGACCCAGGAAGCTGAAGACTAGGGAAGACACCCTAAGATGGTTCTCCCTCTTCCAAAAGTCATGAGTTGACACCCATCCTTCTCCCCAAGGAGGAAAAATGCTCCAGTGGCAAATGGCCCTGATTTCCCTCCATTCCTGTGTGGTCCTAACCTAAAAGGAAAACCTCGGTGGCAAAAGATTTTGGAGAAAATCCTCCGAAGCAAAGTTACCAAGGAAAAAACAAAAACACACAAGGATGTCTTGAATCCTCTCAGGAAACAAGAATTTGATCCCCAGTCTCTGGGTATTTGTGAGGCACCAAAAGAAACCCTGGGATTTCCTGGGGCTGCAGGAATAAACTCCCTAGGCCCCTCATGGGCTGTTCTGGGGGCTCCTGGCGCCAGCTTCACAATTTCTCACCCTGGAGCTCCAGCCACTCCTGTTACCTCAGGGACTAGAACGTTCCTTCCTCATCACAGCCTGTGGTGGATGGAGAGGCTCACCCTTCCTGCAGGGTCTCAAAAACAACAAAAAAAAAAAAAAAAACAAGAAAGAAAGAAAGAAACCACACATGCTATCACCGAATAAGACAAGCCTGCTCGGGAACGGTACACCCAGCTCTTTGCTTTGAAATCTTACCCTGGCCAAGGCTGCGGCGCTGAGAGTCTACAGAGTCAGACAGAGAGAACGGAGGAAAGAAAGAAATTCCCTCCCCAGCCACTGCCCAGACAGCAGTAAAGGGGCCCACAGAGGCCTAACACCCCAATCTGCAGGCTGGCCTATGCGCATTTCCCCCATACCACCCGCCAGCTTCAACACCCGCCCCATGCCTCTATCCTCGAGCCTGAGCCCTGAAGCGCCGCCTCACAGGCTCCCCTCGTTCACCTTGGCCCCCCTCCAATCTGCTCTCCAAGCCACAGCCAGAGTGGTCTTTTCAAGATGCAAATCTGATCATGTCACTCCACACTTAAAGCCTTCAATGGATCTCCATTGCTCTTGGAATCAAGACAAATCTCCTTAGTGGCCGGGCGCGGTGGCTCATGCCTGTAATCCCAGGACTTTGGGAGGCTGAGGCAAGTGGATCACCTGAGGTCAGGAGTTAGAGACCAGCCTGGCCAACATGGCGAAAACTGTCTCTACTAAAAATACAAAAATTAGCAGGGCGTGGTGGCAGGTGCCTGTAATCCCAGCTACTTGGGAGGCTGAGGCAGGAAAATCGCTTGAACCCAGGAGGCAGAGGTTGCAGTGAGCCAAGATTGTGCCACTGCACTCCAGCCTAGGTGACAGGGCAAAACTCCATCTTACAAAAAAAAAATCTCCTTACCGTGAACTACAAGCTCCCGGAGTGGTCTGTTCTGTGTCCACCAACCCAGCCCACCCCATGTTCCTTCTGACTTGCTACTTCCTCTGCCTGGAATGCTCCTTCCTTCCTCTTTGCCCATGAACTCCAATTGGCAAACCTTCCTATCACAGGCCCACAGAGCGCCCTGACCCTCTCCTTTGTAGCACAAATCAGAGCCAATTGCTTTTTTTTTTTTTTTTTTTTTTTTTGAGATAGAGTTTTGCTCTGTCACCCAGGCCAGAGTGCAGTGGTGCAATTTCAGCTCACTGCAACCTCCACCTCCCAGGTTCAAGCTATTGTCAGGCACCCACCACCATATCCAGCTAAATTTTTTTGCATTTTTAGTAGAGGCAGGGTTTCACCATGTTGGCCAGGCTGGTCTCCAACTCCTGACCTCAAGTGATCCAACTGCCTCGGCCTCCCAAAGTGCTGGGATTACAAGTGTGAGCCACCTCCCCCAGTCAGAGTCAATTTATACTGATTTGGAGGATTCCATGACTGATGTCCCAGCCTCCACATGAGATTAGAAGCAACCTGGGGACACAGACTGTGTTTTATTGCTATTGTACACCCAGGGTGCAACACAGAACATGGCACATGATAGATGTTTCAATAAGTATTTCTTGAATACAGGAAAGAATTTGCATTAAAATTGACATTTTAAATAGCATTAGTTGAGTGGGTTTTCCATGTTTCTTTGTCTCCCTACTCCAAAAATAAACACACACACATTAAGAAATGCTCTCCCCAGCCAGGCATGATGGCTCACTCCTATAATCCCAGTGCTTTGGGACGCCAAGAGGGGAGAAGTGCTTGAGATCATCCTGGGCAACATAGCAAGACCCCATCTCTACAAAGAAAGTTTTATTTTAATTAACCAGGCATGGTCATCTCAGCTACTTGGGAGGCTGAGGTAGGAGGATCACTTGAGCCCAGGAGGTTGAGGCTGCAATGAGCTATGATTGTACCACTATACTACAGCCTGGGCAAGACAGCAAGAACCCTGTTAAAAGAAAAAGAAAAAAAGAAAGAGAGAGAGAGAGAGAAAGGAGGGAGGAAGAGGGAGAGAGAGAGAGAGAAATTTAGAAAGAGAGAAAAAGAAACATTCTCCCCAAATGGACATCACCCCAAAAAAGCTCCACGCAGAGGATGCTCCCATGTTACCAACAACCTCCTCTCTTCCAGGTCTTTCCATTCTCATAAGTGAGCCCAATATGAGCAAGGAAATCGCATCCTGAGGGTCCAAGCTGCTAAGTGAGACAGCTGGGTGATTCCAGACACCCTCAGGAGGAAAGAGGAAAGGACAGGTTGTCTTCCTCCTGCTCGGGGGTGGTCTCAGTCTTCAGGAGAGCCAGAGTAGCCGGTGGAATGGGGCAGGTCCCTTCCATGGGGCAGCATTGGCCTGGCTGCTCCATAAACATGAGCTCCACGTACTTCTTACAACATCCCTTGGAAGTAGGCGTCTTTCACATCACCTTACAAATGAGGAAATGGAGCCTACAGGCTGAGTGTCAGAGCTGGGAAGCCAATCCAAGTGGTTCAGTGTTTGGGCCAAATAACTCAGGCCTTGAAGGCACAGGCCTGGGCTGGAATCCCAGCTCCACCCCTTTTTTTTTTTTTTTTTTTTTTTTTTTTTTTTTTTTTTAACACAGGGTCTCACCGTGTAGCCCAGGCTAGAGAGCAGGGGCATGATCACAGCTCACTGTAGCCTTGACCTCCCAGGCTCAAGTGGGGGTAACGAGGATCTGAGCAAAGCCAGCATTGGCCTCAAGCAGCGGTGAGGCAGGAGGGCCTGAGGCCCCAGCGGGTACAGTCTGGGGTTTCCAGGAATTGAGGTTGATGGGGAAGGAGGGGGTCACAGAGGGATCCCTGAGCACAGCTGCAAGCCTTGGCAGGTATTGGAAGACTCTGAAGTCCTGGAGGCCTGAGCCCAGAAGGGCAGAGTGAGCCCAAGGAAAGGGTAGCTGTGGCTCCCGAAGGGCGAAGGCCTCTGGCCAGCCTGCCTTGGCCTACGGGGTAGAAGAATAATCATTCCTCAGCCCTTTAATAGGAAAATACTAGCCCCCCAGCTGCAGGGCTTCCACTCTGCTCCCCCGTTCCCTTCAATATCAGCGCTTCCTTCTGGCCTGGAGCAGCCTAGAGCTCAGCAAGCTCTTCCCCTGCCCCCAGCACATGCACTAGGCTCCCTGTCCGAACAGCCTTCAGGCCTCCAGTCAAACGCCCTCCTCTAAACCAGCTTGCCCAGGTGCCCACTTATCTCCTCTGGAGCTCGGACAGCCATCGGAGTTGCAGGTCAATAGGAAGTCCTTTGTCTAAGGCCAGTTTCCCAGCTACCTGTAAGGGGAGAGTGTCCGGAGCCATGAGGCCCGGAATTAGCCGACCTCTGTTGCTTGATCTCCGCAAAGCGGAGACAAGGGGGCGCATTCCCGGGTTCTTTATTTATAAACCCTTCCCGCGCGCGCCCAAAGCTTTTCCCGCGCGCACCTGTTTCTCCCGCGCACGCCTAAGTTTCTCCCGCGCGCGCCAAAACTGTTCCCGCACGCCAACCTTTCCCGCGCGCGCGCAAACATTTTCCCGCCCAGGAAGATATGCAGCCCAGGGCGCAGGTGCGATCCCGCGCCCGGGAAAAGTACAAACCCACGGCGCATGCGCGATTGTAATTTGAGAAGATCCGGCCCCTATCACCGCCCTGGCCCAACCTCTTCCCCTGCCAGCCTATATAAGGCATGACCCTACACTCAATAAACGAGACTTGATCAGGCTGTTTGTCTTGTCTCCATTTCTTGTGTTTTCTTGTCTCCTCCATTCCCACTCCCCCTTCCAGGGCCCGTTCGACTGTCCTGCAGGTCGGGACAGAAAC
>NW_016803361.1:1178150-1191126 GCF_001698545.2 Rhinopithecus bieti
CGCGCGCGCAAACATTTTCCCGCCCAGGAAGATATGCAGCCCAGGGCGCAGGTGCGATCCCGCGCCCGGGAAAAGTACAAACCCACGGCGCATGCGCGATTGTAATTTGAGAAGATCCGGCCCCTATCACCGCCCTGGCCCAACCTCTTCCCCTGCCAGCCTATATAAGGCATGACCCTACACTCAATAAACGAGACTTGATCAGGCTGTTTGTCTTGTCTCCATTTCTTGTGTTTTCTTGTCTCCTCCATTCCCACTCCCCCTTCCAGGGCCCGTTCCACTGTCCTGCAGGTCGGGACAGGAGAGGCCGCAGCTGGTTTGCTCACTGCTATATCCCCGGCACCTGTGAGGATACCTGGCACATAGTAGGTGCTCACTGAATACAGGCTGCCAGAACAACCCTGCCCACTGAGCCCAGGGGCTGCTGGCATACCATGGTCGAGGCCTTGCACACACTCCCGTCAGCCAGCTGGGCCTTCCCCACATCCTCAGGCCTCAGTAGGTGAGAAGCCAGGGCTCCCAGCATCCCAGTCCTCCAACCCACCAGTCTGAGCCACAGCCAGACACCAACTCCAGCCTGGGACCACCCTCTGACATGTGATCAGTGGGGAAGCCCCAAGGAGGAGGAGGCAGGGACCCCATGCCAGGGCCCATTTGCTACTGATCCACTCCACCCTTGCGCCTGGGCTCCTGGGGACCAATCTTGTTTCCTTGGCTGGAGAAACAGCAATTGCTACAGTAGTATCCCAACCAAGTCAGCTCATTTAAGCCTCACAGTGGTACCTGGCTCAGAGGCTCCTTATCAGTCTTGACTGACAGATGAGGGCACTGAGGCTTAAAGAGTTTAGATGACCTGTTTCAGGTCACCCAGCTGGTTGAGGAGCAGGACTTGAGCTCTGGCACATCTGACCCCAGGACCCAGCTCTTTAAAAAAAAAAAAAAAAAAAAAAAAAAAATTAGTTGTTAATTGTGGTAAAAATATACATAATATAAAATCTACCATCTTAATCATTTTTAAGTGCAGAGTTAGCTCTGTAGTATACTGTACTACTTCAAAATATATATATTCAGACTGTTGTGCAAACCAATCTCCAGAACTTTTTCACCTGCAAAGTGCAACTCTATGCTACAGAGCTCCCCCATTCTCCGCCAGTCCCTGGCAACTGCCCTTCTGCCTTCTGTCTCTGAATGTGACTCCTCTGGGTACCTCAGATACGTGAGATCACAGTGTTTGTCGTTTTATGACTCACTTTTTCACCCAGCACAATGTCCTCAAGGTTCATCCATGTTGTAGCATGTGTCAGAATGTCCTTTTTTAAGGCTGAATCATATTCTATTCTATATAGAGAGACCACATTTGGTTTATCCCTTCATCTGTTGGTGGACATGCGGCTTGCTTCCTTGTTTTAGCTATCGTAAATAATGCCGCTTTGAATACGGGTGTACACATACCTCTTTGAGACTCTGCATTCAGTTCTTTTGGGTATTTACTTGGAAGTGAAATTGCTGGGTCATATGGTGATTCTATTGTTAATTTTTTGAGGAATCGCCATACGGTTTTCCACAGTAGCTGCACCATTTCACATTCCCACCAACAGTGTGCACATCCTTGTCAACACTTATTTTCTGTTTTTTTGACAGTCGCAACCCTAGTGGGTGTGAGGTAGTCAGGGCCCAGCTCCTAATCCCAACTCCATGGGATTCTGTCCTGAGGCCCAAAGTGCACCCCAATCCCTTCACTTCTGAGGCCCCGCCTTGCTCTTGCCAATCCCCTTCCCAGGTCTGCAGCCTACCCCCAAACCACAGCCCTGCAGCCAGGGCTCCACTGACAGCCCCTAGGCCTCCATGCTCTCTATCCATGCAGGCCCCTGGGAGGCCATCCACCACTGACCTCCTCCTGCACCACCACCTCCCTGAATCTGCCCAACTCTGCTCACCATTCTCCACCCCAGAGCAGACACCTTGCTCCCTATACCAGCCTGCAACCTGGGTCCACCCAGCAAACATGTGCAGGCAGGAATCAATCATGGCCAATTTGCCTTTACAGCCCCAGCGCTCAGCTGGCAGGTGTTTTGTAGATACTGAATGAATGTCTGGCAAATAATGAAGAAATGAGTGAATGAAGTCAGGCCTCATTAAGACTGCAGAGCAGAAGCCAAATTTAAAAACTAAACACAGGCACATCTCAGAGCCTCAAGACTCAGGGAATCTCAGCTTACCACTTACCAGCCAGCTGTTCAACCCTGGGCAGATGGCTCCACCTCTCTGAACCTTCTTCTCATCTGCAAAGCAGAGGTAATACCTTCCTCCCAGGAGTGTTATGAGGAGTAAAAGAGGGAACTCTGGTAAAGCAGCTCATTTGAGGCCAGCGAGAGGGAGGGGCTCTAAGCCACGACCACGACAACAGCCACCATCAAAATTCCCTTTCACCTCTCTCTGCTTCTGTCCTTCCCTGGCCCATCACCAGCCCTCCCCATTCCCGCATTCCCCAAGACCTCTGGCTCCCTCCTTCCCTCTCCAAGAGACTCCAGTCCACCTGCCTCTATGCTGCAAGCAACTCTCTCCTGAGCCTGCCTCCCCTTCAGAGTTCCCATGCCTGTCTTCTCCTCTGCAAACTTCCTTACCACCTACTCGCTGCCGGCCATCTGCCTCCTGCCTTCTGCTTCTCCCAGGAAACTGCTCTGCCCACTTTACCAGTGACCTCTGATCTCATGTTCCAGAAGCTTTCCTTGGACCTCCTCCTCAGACAGACTGAATGCTCTCCACGCTGCTAACCCTCCTCCTCTTCGCCAGACTCCTTCTTTGGCCTTTGCAATAACCACTCGGCCCAGGTTCAAATCCACAAACGTGTAGCCAGTGCTCCCCACTGTCAAACACAGGACAGGAGTTCCTCCCGCCTCTCCACCATCTCTTCCCTCGACGCCGTCCCTTCCTCCTGCCCTCTAATGTGGGTGGGAGCTAATGTGTGTAAGTCCTCGAAGGATGTGCTTTCTTCTCCAGGAAACCCCAGCACCAAGCAGTGTTTCTTAAACTGTGTCCTGGGCACTCCAGAATCCAAATCACCGGAATTGCCTTGCTGAAGATCTACAGAGCCAGCACCTCTAGGATGGGCTGGGAATCTGCATTTGGTGCCAGCCTCCCAGGAGATCCTTATTCCTACCAAAGTTTCTGTTCCACTGCCTTCATAGGTTGAAGCACTTCCCCTGAGGCTCCCCCGATCTCTCTCTCCAGCCTGAATACTCTCCAGAGTAACCTTCCCCATCATGACCTCTGGGGCCATCTTTTTCATGTAGATTTTTAGTGGCAATTCAAAGAAAACACGCAAAAACCAAATTCACAACTTCTCCTCCAGGATCAGTCAGCCTTTTCCAACTTTATTCCAGTCCCAAGATCACTCTCTCAGGCTCGAGCCTCAGAGTCCACCATGCCATTCCCACTTACTCTCTCTGCTCTCTCTGCCTTGGTCCAGACTCACTTCCCCTCGTATCTTGGCCTCTGCAATAGCTTTGAACTCTATGACTGTAGTAGATTCCTATGACAAATTACCATACACTAGTGGCTGAAAGTAACACAAATGTATTATCTTTCAGTTCTGGAAGGCAGAAGTCCAAAATCAGTCTAACCATGTCAAAGTCAAGGTGGTGGCAGGACATTAACAGCGGATTGGATAAAGAAAATGTGGGCCGGGCGTGGTGGCTCACACCTGTAATCCTAGCACTTTGGGAGGCCAAGGCGGGCAGATCACAAGGTCAGGAGATCGAGACCATCCTGGCTAACACACTGAAACCCCGTCTCTACTAAAAATACACAAAATCAGCCGGGCATGGTGGCGGGGGCCTGTAGTCCCAGCTACTCAGGAGGCTGAGGCCAGAGAATGGCGTAAACCTGGGAGGTGGAGCTTGCAGTGAGCTGAGATCACGCCACTGCACTCCAGCCTGGGTGACAGAGCGAGACTCCGTCTCAAAAAAAAAAAAAGAAAGAAAGAAAATGTGGTACATGTACACTACACAGTACTACGAAACCATAAAAAAGAAGGAAAGCAGGCCTGGTGCAGTGGCTCAAGCCTGTAATCCCAACACTTTGGAAGGCCAAGGTGGGTGGATCACCTGAGGTCAGGAGTTTGAGACCAGCCTAACCAACATGGTAAACCTCGTCTCTACTAAAAATACAAAAATTAGCCAGGCACAGTGGTGGGTGCCTGTAATCCTGGCTACTCAGGAGGCTGAGGCAGGAGAATCGCTTGAACCCAGGAGGTAGAAGTTGCAGTGAGTCGAGATTGTGCCACTGCACTCCAGCCTGGGCAACAGAGCAAAAACTCCATCTCAAAAAATAAAAAAAAACAAAACAGATGAGGGAGAAGGGAAAGTTCTTTCTTACGGTAGAAAGTCAACTAATAGAGAACAAATGATGGAGTTGAAAATCATCATGAATGCTAAAACTAGGGGGATGAAAACTTGATGAGAAACAGAATGTGCACCTAGCTTCAAACAATCCCCCAACAAATTACCTGTTAATACCAAAGAAGAAAACAACAGCCTCTCAGCAGAGAAGCCTGGCAGACATCAACTTATCAAGTGATTAAAGACAAAATCACCAATACTGGCACAAACCGACATCACCTGCCTTCTGACATGGTGCACCAGGAAGGACACGGAGTCATTATTTGGCATTCCCAGTAAAAATGCGTAACCCAAATGTAACCGTGAGGAAAGATCAAATGAAGCCAAACTGAGGAGCATTCTGCAAAATCATCAGCCTGCATGTATCAATAATGTCAAAGTCAAGAAAAACAAAGAAAGGCTGAGGAACTCTTCCAAATTAAGGGACACTAAAGACCATGACCATTAAATGCCATGTGTGATTCTGGCAGGATTGTGGACCTGGGGAAAAACAGCCATGAAAGACATTGTCCGGGCAATTGATAAAAACTGAATGTGAATTCTGGAGTATAGTTTTGCACCGATATTTAATTTTCTGATGTTGATAGCCTTATTGTTCTTAGAAAACACCCACCAAGTATTTAAAGGAAAAAAGTTACAATGTCTCCAAGCTATTATTAAATGGTTCAGAAAAAAATTACCTATGAGTGTGTGTGATAGAGAGGAGAATGTGTGTGTGTGTGTGTGTGTGTGTGTGTGTGATTATGATAAAGCAAATTGGATTGTGATGTATGCACAAGACCGTAAGTTTATTAAAATCATTTATTTGTTTTTTAAAATTTAATAAAAGTTTTACACACCCCCTCTGAGGACTCCCATTTCCCTGCCCCATGGCCTAGGTGCCCACCCATTTCTTTAATCTCCTCTCCCAGAACTCACCAACACAAATCTTCGCCCCTCAGGGGGGTCTGCTTCTCACTCTCCTTCCCAAATACATGGCACATACCTTCTGAATGCTCCCAAACTCCCTTACCCTCACTTCCCCTTACTACTTAACCTAAGTCTTGTCCAGTCTTCAAGCCCCGGTTCAAACCCTACCTCCACAACACAGCAACAATCCAATCCCTCCTTTCCATCGAGCGACTCTCATCAGACTCATCTCCACACTGATGGGGCACTATGTGCCAGGCATTGCTCTATTCTAATTATTAATCTTTATTCTTGCTGCCTTCAGCCAGCTTTCCCTAGCATTAACCTCTTTCATAACCATGGACAGTTATCAAAACTAAGAAATTAGCTGGGCATGGTAATGCATGCCTGTAGTTCCAGCTACTCGGGAGGCTGAGTGGGAGCATCGCTTGAGCCCAGGAATTTGAGACCAGCCTGGGGAATATAGTGAGATCCTGTCTCAAAAAAATCATCTCATCTGAACTTCAAGGCCTACGAGGTAAATGCTGCCACTGGTCCCATTTTACAGATGAGTAAGCTGAGCCGCTAGTGAGTTGTCTAAGATCTCTTAGTAGGTGATGAAGCCAGGATTCAAACTGGGCCATTCTCATACTGAAGCCTGGGCTGGTAGCCACTGTGCTCCTCGTCTCTACGGACATCCTTACACATTTGTTCTTTCTCCCTCACCAGGCCGAAAGCTCCTCAGGCCTCTCTCAATGACTCTATGCACCCTGCAGGTGCCCAACAGCTGTCTGTCCGCCACAGGCTGGGTTCCAGAAAGGAGAGGAGGGGGTCATGAGCTCTGTCAAAAAGAGGAGCCAATTCTCCACACCCTCCCCGCCCCCCAGCACAGCCCAGCTCCCTGGCTACTGCCCAAGGCCCGGCCGTCATCTGCTCTGGGTAATAAGTATTTGTATGGCGATAATTACAGCATTTCGGAAGAAAATCCCATTAAGCAAGAGCCCCGCCGAGCTGCTAATGCCGGCACAGAACTGGAGGCAGCAACTCCGCCAAGCACCCGTCTGCTCCCAATAATGCAGGAGCGGCCCAGCCCCAAAAGAGCACGGCCGCCCCTGCTGGCAGCCTCGGGCAGCCTGAGCCACCGACACCCCGCCTGCCCCGCACAAGAAGGGGCACCGAGGAACATCAGCCCCCACCCCCTGCTTGTGCCCCAGGGTTCCCATCGGCTGCCTGATGAGGAAGAGGAGGGCCACCCTGGGATCCAGCATGACGTCCAAATTTCCTTCACATCCCTGCAATTCTCTGTCACCTTAATAACAATAATAATACTACCATTTATTGGGCATTTGCTGTCTGCCAGGCCCTGTGCAAAGCACCTCTGCGAGCATTACCGCATTTAATCCTCATGACCACTCTTTGAAGCAGACCCTATCATCATCCCCACTTTATGGGCAAGGAAATGCGGTTCTGAGAAGTCGCCCTTTCCTCCAGACCACTTATCCCAGCTTGCAGTTATGTGCTTATTCTTATATTATGTCATTCATCTCTATCTCCCCTGCTGGACTAAAACTGGGGTTTGTGTTTCTGTCCGGCACTATTCATCCAGCACAATGCAGACGTTCAATAGATAGCTATCTGTTGAATGAGGGAATTAAACCCCATCACTTGCCCAAGGCCTCCCCAGCTGCTGAGTGGCAGAGTGGAGTTAAAAACCTAGGCAGTCTGACTTCACAGCCCTGCCATCACGACCACCCGCTCTGCATACGGTCCTCACTCTGTCTCCAAATCCCGAGGGAAAGAGGCAGAGATGCCCAGGAAAGGTAAATGAGCGTTCTAAATAGACTGTGCTCTAAGCAGACAGACTGCAAGAGAGCCAGCACTCAAATCCTTACCTCCTAAGCTCTCTTCTGCCCCACCCAAACCCTTGAGCCTCTAGCTTGAGCTTTCCAAATAATAACAATAATATCCTAATGATTGAATCACAAAGCATTTTCACAACCGTAGCATGAGTGAGTGCAAAGGCCCTTTGAGGTAGTAGGTGTCATCAGCCCCAGAGGCCGAGGCAAGGGCGAACACCAGCCATGTGCCAAGTGTGGCACGTTGCCTCACTACTGCTCACTATCAACCTGCACAGCTGTCGTCATCCCCTTTTACAGATGGGGAAACTGGGTCTCAGAGCAGGGAGAGGCACAGCATGGGGGTCCTAACACCAGTCATTCAGAGCCCAGCAATAAGCCAGTGTGCTGGCAACCACACCAAAGCCTAAGCAAGCAGGGGACTCTTGCCCTGCCAGGAGGAATCTCCCCTGCACAGCTCAGGTCTCTGCTACAGGAGACCATGGTGGCCTGCTCAGATCCAACCAGGCCCTGATGGCAGATGTGGCTGCAGTGGCCCCTGACCTCATTTACCAAGGTCACCATACAATTATTATTGGAATTTCAAACAGGCTCCCCAGAGGATCAGCCTCAGGTGCCCCGGGCAGCCTCCCTTCTGTGTGACCACTCAGCCCTGTTAAATGAGACCTCGAGCTCAGGGAACTGAGTCTAGAGAGGGCCTCCCAGGCCTCTACAGCAGGCATGGAGATAGGGCAGGGTGGGCGAACTGGCAAGGAGGGAAGGGCACATAAGGAGGACGGCAAGGCTGGGCATAGTGGCTCATGCCTGTAACCCCAGCACTTTGGGAGACTGAGGCAGGAGGATTGCTTGAGCCAGAAGTTTGAGACCAGCCTGGGCAACATAGCTAGATCCCCATCTCTACAAAAACAGGGAAAAAAAGACCTGACAAGCAGCAGAATGTGCTGGGCCTGGAGGCAAAGAAAGAACAGTAGGCCTTCCCAAAGGCCCTGCCTGCCTCCCTCCGGCAACTTCCCCTCTCTGCACCCACAAGGGGAATCTTCCACAGGCCTCAAATACCCAGTGTGCCGAGGGTTGGGGGACCCAGCGATGTCCACACATACTGCACTCTTACACTCTCCCAGACACTCTAGTTAAAAGATTCTTTTAATTAAAAATCAAGTCCAACTGAAAGTCAAGGTCGTGGAAGAAAAAAAATAACTTAACGGTGACCATGGCTGGATCCCTCGGTGCCTGGGCAGTACAAAGAGAGGAAGCTTCCTGGGCCTCCTCCGCCGCCTCTCCCAGCCCTGGCTCTGTATTTTAATTGTTCATTACAGTGAATTATTTAGCACCCCTTCCCTGCCCAGCTGACCAGCCCCACAGCCCCTCTGGCTGAAACAATTTCCTCAGCAGCTCTGGGGCCTACACAACCTCTTCCCCGAAATCCCCACAGCAAACCAATGACAATTTCTTTCCATTTCGAGGGACAGGCCTGGACCCAGAGTTATAGAATATATGATCATAAAGTTGCCAGGCCTCACAGGCTGCCGCAGAAACTGCCCAAAGGACAACAGGCAAATGCACAGCTGCAGTCCATAAAAATTTCACAGCCTCAGAAGAAGCCGCTGTTTCAGGCTCTGATACTGCACGACACTCATATTGATTAGAGAGAGCATTTGCCACAGTTATTTTGAGTCTGCCTGGGCTCTTACCAAGGCCTCTTTCAAGATGTTCTTTTCCTCTTCGAGCAGCTCTTTCACGGGCTGCCTGGAGAACAGGCGGGCTCCCTGCACTTTCCCAGTCCAGGAAGCTTTGCCCACATGGCAGAGATCAGACCTGCTCCACTTCCCCAGGATAACTCACCCCTGGATTCCAACTAGGAATTCCAGAGGAAAAGTTCACATATAGAAAGGCTTCCTGACCCTTCCCAACGTCTCTTTCCAGCCTCAAGTCCCACTCCACTCACTGGCCACTGGCCACAGCATGTTTCAGCCTCAGGGACAAGCTGGTCCATCTTCCCATATCAGGCCAGGCACGCTCACACCTGCAGGCTTTTGGCTCATACTCACACCTGCAGGCTTTTGGCTCATGCTCACACCTGCAGGCTTTTGGCTCATGCTCACACCTGCTGGCTTTTTGCTTATGCTCATACCTGTAATCCCAGCACTTTGGGAGGCGGAGGCAGGAGGATTGCTTGAGCCCAGAAGTTTGAGACCAGCCTGGGCAACATAGCTAGATCCTCATCTCTACAAAGAAAAGGGGGGGGGAAGAGGTCTGCAAGAAAGCAGGCCCCATGACCTGAAAAGCAGCAGAATGTGCTGGGCCTGGAGCCCAGCTATTCCCTCTGCCTAGACTGCCTGCCCTCTGTGCTTGGCAAAATCCAAACCAACCTTGATAAGTGGCCCATCCTCTGAGAAACCCCTTCACCCTGGAAAAGGGCTTCTCACCCCAGTGTTCCCACAGCCTGTTCCCTGAGGCTGCCTGGCCCTCTTCTAAGAGCTTACCATTAGAGGTCCTCTGCCCAGTTCTCTAGACCATGTGCCCCTTGAGGACAGGGATGGGCTCACTCCCTGCTGACGCCTCAGCACCCAGGGCAGTTCCTGGCTCAGAAACATTTGCTGAATTAAAATAATGAGATTCCCCTCCCTATCCTATCGTAATAATGGTTCTCACTTAGCGAGCATCAGAAGGTACCAGGCACTTCCCATACAGGATCTTCCATCCTCACAAGAACCAGATACCTTATGGTTCTTTCAGCACCATTTTCCTGATGGAAAGCAACTAAGGTTCAGAGAAGTTAAGTAACTTGCCCAAGGTCACACAGCTAATAGGTGACAGAGCTGGAACCCAGGTAGTATAGCTCCCAGAACACCACCTCTTTCCTCTGTACTAGGAAATTTCACTTTCATCTCACTCTGATCACAAAAGAGCTAAAGAGTTCATGGAAGTCTTAAACACTAAAGGTGGTGAGTAAGGATGGAGGAGATGACTTTAAGACTCAAGATTCAAAAGCAAAGAAGAGGAGCTAATGTGTCTTAGATCTAGGCTGCAACCAGGGTAGCAGCTTCAGGAGAAACTCCGGTGGACAAGGCAAGGGGAGCAGGGAGCAGGTACAGAGGGGACAGGCATGGAGGGTGACCAGGCCACCGCAGAGGTCCTCTGGACAGATTTCTGACCCTCAGTTCCTCTCCGGGTCCACACAGGATAATGCACACGCTGCCCATGGGAAACTCAGTTTGGTACTACTTCTCCCCAGCCCTGTAACACACAAGCATTCACACACACACACACATACACATGCAACACACACACACACACACCCTCTAGATTGCATCTAGATTGCAAATTCTCTGAAGCCTCCACAGAAATTTTTCAGATGCAGCCAAGAAGAGTCTGGGGCAAATATGTGCTCACTGATTGCTGGCCTTGGTACAGAGTCTGATTCAGGAGACAGCTCTCCTCAGGGTCAGATTTCCGTCTCTGACCAGCTGGGGGCCATGAAAATGTGCTCGAAAGTTATCAAAATATGCACGCCTTTCCTGAGAGCCACTGCAATCACCAAGGAGTGTGGGAAGGAGGAGTAGGTAGGTTTCAAAGGAGCCAGCAGCCTTCTCCAAAGCCCTGTTCAAAAATCTCCTGGTGCAGTCACCTCTGCGAGCAGTACAAAGGCCCTGCATGTGACCAAAATCTACACACACACAGCCCATTACGGGGACTCTTATGGCCTCACACTATTAAGGTGGCCCCTTAATACTAGGAATTGACACAGAAACACATTATGCAGGAGACTCAGAAAACAAAGTATAAAGGTCTGTAAATACACACACACAAACACACACACACACACATTCTACTAGCTTAGTGGGTCTAGAAAAGGGTCAAGTTTCCTCAAGAATTTACGAGTGAGAGAGAGCAGGGGAAGAGAAATGCTCTTTTTATGTGACTTGTCATGGTCAATATCTTTAACCTTGGGCCCCCCTCTCCAAGCTCCTGACCTCTTGGCATTATCCACCCGGTTCTCCATCCAAGACACACCTACCCTTTCCGGGTGCTGAATGTTATAAACCCCAAGCCACATACCCAAAGCCCTCAGGTCCCATTGTCTGCCTGCGTTGGGGATGACTGGGTGGGGAGGGAGGCGGGTGAGTAGAGGACCAATGCGTGGCACCTGCAGGGGAAGAATTCTCAAGGCTCTGGGGCAAACAATGGAGAAGAAGGGGCAGACCAGAAACTTCGCCTCCATTCCACCCTGCTGCCCTTCGTCAGGAGCAAGCTCTGGGAGCGGTAATCTGCGCAGCTGGCTCAGAACGCGGCCGTAGCCCCATGTGCCTAAAAGGAGACACTGTCCTGGCGAGTGTGGGAAGTGTCCCTCCTGGATGCAAGGAAGGCTTTCTGGCACCAGTTCGCAGGCACCCTGGAGGAATAAAGCGCTGGCGCAGTGGGGAGGGCGGGTGCGGAATGCAGGGTGCAGGTGTGAGGACCGGAGCTGACAAACCGCCGAGGGCCCTTTGAATCCCAGGGAAGGGGAAACCACAGCGCTCCTGGCTCCTAGCTCCTGGCTCGGGAAAGACCTCGGCAAGAACTGACCAGTCTGTGGGCTGCAGAGCCCAGGCGGGCCCCAGTGGTCCTGCCCCCACCCCGAAGTCCGGAATTGCGTCTGGGTTGGAGGGCAACCTCGGAGCCGGGGAGCCAGGGGCGGGGGCCATACTCACAGGCGCTCAGTGTTCCGCGGGATGTTCTTGGGAATGGCCTGCAGCCCAGTGCCGTGGCAGTCCACCGTGGTTCCGGTGCAGGTGCAGAGGGCGGGGCACGCCGAGGCTCCCAGGCTCCACGCGGCTGCCCACAACAGCAGCCAGAGCTCCGGTCGGACCGGCCCCGCGGAGGACCCCCACCCGGGCGTCAGCGCCATGGTGCCCTCACCGCGTCCCGCTCGCGAGCCAGACGGCGGTAGCCGCTGACCATCCCCGTCCGGGGCCGCCTCCAGGTGCAGTCCCGGGGCAGAGCCACCGAAGAACCGCGGGCTTGCGCGCGGCGCCCCTGCGGGCTGGGAGGCACCTTACTCCTCCAAGCGACGGCGCCTGTGCGCGGACGGAGGGAGGGCGCCTTGGGCCGAGGGCGCTCGGCTCCTCTGCCGTTTCGCCGCCTGCGTCTCCCTCTCCCTCCCTCCAGCTCCCAACTGACTGCTGCGAGGAGGAAAATGGGCAGGCCCCGCGCGCGCACGCACCCTGAGCACACACCACACACCACACACACACACACACACACACACACGATCACACACACACCCGCGCGCTCGCTCCCACCCGGCAGTCATCCATCAATCGAAAAGCACACATCCAGGGCCGGGCTCCTCCCCGCCCTCCCCCCGCAGTCCCCCTCTCCCGACGACCACTCGGCGGCTGCAAGCCGCCTAGTTTCAAAGGTGGAACCTCCGAGGCGCCGCCAGCGGGCAGGGGCTGCGGGGAGGGGAGAGGAGGGAAGAGGGGGTTTGGCTCGACCTGCCAAGTCCTGGCTGTCGACACACACTCGCGCGCACACGCACACACACACACACAGCGAGGATGCACACATTTAGACGCACGCACGCCGGCACCCGCGGCCCCAGCTGCTATTGCAGGGTGGGAGGGAGGTCTTATTTTGCTGCTTGGACGCCTTCCAGCGGGGTCAGACCCGTTTCCCCCATCCCCCGACGGCAGCAGCGGCTTCTAGGGCCCACCTGACTCGCTATGCCAATTCTTGGTTAAAGGAAACCCTGTGCTTGTGCCCCAGGTGGCATCCTCAAGCCACCAACCTTACTTAGCCTGGACTTTGAGGGTGGAGCTTTGCCAGGGGCGGGACGGGGAGCGGGGGGGG
>NW_016803361.1:1194366-1201926 GCF_001698545.2 Rhinopithecus bieti
GGGGGCGCTCCACGAAAGCTCTAGGCCAAGTACAGTCTCCTTCCTACCTCCATGCACCCACTTCTCAGAGGGTAACAAGCCAGCCCCATGCCCAGTATGAGAATGGCTCTGATTGGGACACTTGCTCAGCAGGGCACATTGGTACCATACAGTTACACGGGCTTCTTCCCCTGTTGTAGAAGAGAGGGACGAGACATTAAGGAGACTTGGAAATCTAGCAAACATCTTCCTCCACTCATACCGGCGTTCCTCCATTTCTGACAGATGGAAACAGATGAAAATGAATATTCCATCTTGTCATCAAAGGAGACAGAGAGGGCTGGCATAGGGCTGGGCAGCCTGCTTGAGAAAGAACCCCACAGGCCACCCCCGTCAGACCCAGGCCTCACACCCAGCTGGGTAGGGACCTTCCTCACTGTAAGGCATGTGTGGACGTGGGCATGAACAGGACATCCAGGTGAGGAGAGAATTCTCCTCAACCCCAGAAAAGATGAAAGATCTCCTCAAAGCTAAGGACAGCTGTGGCTTGCTGGGGCAGTGTCCAGCAGTCAGCGCCCCAATGTGAGGCTGCCTGGCAAGAGGACACTGCTGGGTAGCCCGAGAAACACCTCCCGTCTCAGGAGTGGCCGGGGTCCAGACACAGCATGGATGCATTTGGTGGGGAGAGTGTTGGGCGGGGTGGGGATGGAGGATGTTGATAGACTCCACAAGGTTGAACTTGGTACCCAAGGTTGGTACCCAACCTCCACAAGGTTGTACCCACAAGGTACCCAAGGCTCAGGGGTTTTCTTTGTTTTTCTTTTCCATGTTGATGAAAAATTTGCAGTCTCTCTACTGTCATAGCACAGTATGTTACAATTTATGCAGCTGATTTCATGGGCTTTTGACAGTTCTTTTGAAAGTTTTCACACATCCCTGTCCATGACCTCCATCTGGGCAGTAGGTTCTTGAACATCAGTTCAGTTTCTCAGGGGGCAGGGCTTTCTCAGGGGTGCCTATGTGGTAGGATATTAGGGAAGCTTCCCACAAACCAGGCTGGAGTCTGAGAGGGCTGCCCCTGCCCTGCAGCTCACCAGCTCCTGCTCCATGGGGCCCCAGCCCCTCTATCCGTGCCCTCCCGGTAGCCTCAGACAGAGTAACATTCCTCTGTGCCTGCTGCTTTGTTTATCCCCTCTTAGTACCTGCAGCTGCTTCTCCACACCCCCATAACCCTGCCCACCTCCTGGCATCCTCACTCACTCACCCAGACACACACCCCAGCACCTGGCACTTAGTAGGCCTGTCACAGACAGCACTTAGGCTGTTGAAGATGTCTGGTCTCCAGCCTTCTGCTGCAGCAGTAGCTCCCCGGTCCCAGGACCTTGGAGGGCCCCTTTGAAGCCAAGACTCATGTGGAGAAGGGAGAGAGTGTTGATTAGCCGGGTGACATGCCCCTTAGTCCTCAGAGTGACAGAGTGAAGGGGTGTGAAGAGGGTGTGAGGAGGGGTGGGAGTGGGCAGGGGTGCAAGATCAGCCCTGCCTGTGGCTCCTGAGAACCAGCCCCTGCCCTAGAAGCTTCCAAACCAGCCTGGACAGTGAATCCCAAGCAGGCCCTGGGCTGAGTTGCTGCTGCCTGGCAAAGCCTGGCTTTTCCTCTGAAGGGAGGGAAGGAAGGAGCCCCCCAGACCCAGGACAAAGACTCCCCCGACAGCCCATCACGGGAGGCCCTGCCCAAACAGTGGGCAGCTCCCCAGCTTGGCTCCCGTCCCTGGTTCCTCCACCCCAGAACCTGGCCAGCTCCCCGATTCAGGAGGCGGCTCACCATGAATGAGCGCAGCTCATTAGCGTGCCCGGCACATTTACTTGTTAAACAACCGCCTGGCTGGCCACACACCCCCAAGCCCCCCTCTGTTTTTTCAATTTCCTCTCCCATGCCCCTCCCCATCTTGGGTCTCCCTACCCCCTCCCTACAGCCAGGCCACCTGCTCCCGCTGCACGGGTGGGGAGGAGGCAGGCCTGGCACATTGCTTCTACCAAGCCCGGCCCTGCTCACCTGTCGCCAGCAGGGCAACCCCCTGGAAGGGAAATTTGGGGTTGAGTCTCCCCAGCCCAGTGACGTGAGTCCCCTCTGAGTCCTCTCAGCCATGTGTGCTGGGAGTTGAGGGCCACTTCCCACATGTGATTCAAGGAGAGAGCGCTCTCTTTACAGCTTCTGCACAGGGTCCTCTCCCCCAATCCACCAGCCCCTTCTGGAGCACCAGGAAGCAGGAGAGCCTGGGTGAGGCTGAGGAGCACTGTGGGGTGGATTTCCAAGCTGCAAAAGGCAAAAGTGAGACAGAATGCCTGCTAAGTAGACATCAGATAAACACCACTCACGGAGTATCTGTGTACTACGTATGCTGTACTGGAACTCAGCAATTCAACAGGGGACAAGAATGGCCCTGGCCCTCAGTGGGCTCACTGTCCAGTGGGGGCACAGAAACAGGAAGCAGGAAAGCATATTCATTTGGGTGTCAGCGAATGTGGAATTGCAGAGAACCCAGAGTGAGGACACAGAGTGGGGCTGGAAGGCTCCCTGGAAGAGGAGGCACTTGAACTAGGTCTTGAAGGATAAATAGGCATTCTTTGGGCAAAAAACAGGAAGAAAGGCTCTCTCAGCAAAGAGAAGTACATGAGGCAAGTCACACAGACTGGGAGCAGCATTCTCAATGGCTGAGCTGGGGCATGTCCAGCAAGGCTGGAGCGTGGCAGGGGATTCAGGTGGGAAGCACAGATGGAGGTTATGGAGGTAATGAGGACATACCCCAGAGGCCCTGGTGCAGCCTTTCTCTGGCTTCACTGGGCTTTTAGCATCACCTGGCCTGGCCCTGTCCTCAAACATGTGTCTACGTATGCATGTGCTTGGAAATGCACTACCTCTGGAACCAGTGTCTCTGGAATCTGGTGCTTCCAGGGAGGTGACTTGGGAGGTAGCAAGGAGACAGTTGCAGCAGATGCTTGTTTTCTGCTGTCTGGGTTTTTTTTGTTTGTTTGCTTTTTGAGATAGAGTCATGCTGTGTTGCTCAGGCTGGAGTCCAGTGGCACAATCACAGCTCACTGCAGCTTCCAACTCCTGGGCTCAAGCGATCCTCTCACCTCAGCCTCCCGAGCAGCCAGGACTACGGGCACGTGTCACTATACTTGGCTAATTGTTTTTTGTTTGCTTGTTGTTTGTTTTTTGTTTTGTTTTGTTTTTTGTAGAGATGGGTCTCCCAGGGTTGCCCAGATTGGTCTCAAACTCCTGGATTCAAGTTATCCTCCCACCTCAGTCTCCCAAAGTGCTGGGATTACAGACCTGAGCCACCACACCCAGCCTTTGTTCATATTTTTTACCCTGTGTAGAATGAGCTAATTTCCCCCTACCAATACATTTTAACCCCCTCCTGGGGTGCTTATCATACACGCTGATTCCTGTGACCCATCCCCAACCTTCCCAATCAGAATCTTCACTGTTAACAAGCTGGGGATGGCGGATTACAGGCGGTGCTAATTCTGATGCAGGTGATTTCAGAGACTGTGCTCTAAGAATCAAGGCCTGGTGTGCTGAGCGATGAGTTTGGAATTAGACTGAAAACTCTGGGGAGCCACTGAAGGAAGGAGCCTGGTAGGGACAATGGGTCTCAGGCCCACCTGCCTTCCTCCTCTCCAGGTTCCACACACCATTAGCAAGGATGAGGCACATCAAAGAGAAAGATGGTCAAGGGAGAGTGGCAGGGAAGTATAAGATGTCAGAGCTGTAAGGGGATTAAAAAAATGATCAAATCCAAGCACCAGTAAACAGTTAGAAGCCCAGAGAAGTGAAGCAACCAGCCTGACCTCACATGGCAAAGGAGCTGCAGAGGTGGGCCATGAATGAGGCCACACACCCAGGCAGAACACAGCATGCAGTCCATCCTTGGCACTCCTCCTGGCCCTGCCACCACAGGGGAACTACGAAAACAGGAGTCCCCGGGAAGTCTGTGCCAGCAGGACTCATGATATTTTAGCTTTAATCTCTAAACCCCTGGCTATGCTCAAATTTGGAGGAGGCTGAATTGTTGGAGGCTCTCAGTGGCAAAGCCTACAGCAAGGACAAGCTCCTAGTGGCTTTTATAGCCCAGAGACCACCATAGGCATCCAAGATAACTCTGGTAAATAGAAGTACTAGGAGCAAGAGAGAAGCAAAGTGGGTGCTAGAGTGGGAGAAGAGGAGGAAAAGAAAGGGAGAAAGCAGGGAGACAGCCTGCACTGACAGCAACCATTCATCTATTCATCAGACATTGATGGCATGCCAGCTGAGAGCCACGCACTGGAAATAGAAGAGATCTGTGCTTTGGGTTCATTGGCTTTCTTGTATCTTGTTCACAGTTTTCATCAAATTTAAAGTTTTTGGCCGGGCACGGCGGCTCAAGCCTGTAATCCCAGCACTTTGGGAGGCTGAGATGGGCGGATCACAAGGTCAGGAGATCGAGACCATCCTGGCTAACACGGTGAAACCCCGTCTCTACTAAAAAATACAAAAAACTAGCCGGGCGAGGTGGTGGGCGCCTGTAGTCCCAGCTACTCAGGAGGCTGAGGCAGGAGAATGGTGTAAACCCGGGAGGCGGAGCTTGCAGTGAGCTGAGATCCGGCCACTGCATGCCAGCCTGGGCAACAGAGCGAGACTCTGTCTCAAAAAAAAAAAAGTTTTCAATCATTATTTCTTTGTTTTTTTTTAATGTTCCCTCCTCTCTTTCTTCTTTTTTGGGGGCTCCATTTATACATAATTAGACCATTTGGAGTTGTCTCATAGTCCATGGATGATGCCCTGTTCCTTTTCTTAGTCTTGTTTCTCTCTTTCATTTTGGTGAGTTTCTCTTGGTGTATTGTCGTGTTCATTATCTTTTCTTCTACAGTATCTAATCTGCTGTTAATCCCACCTGGTAAGTTTTTTTTGTTTTGTTTTTTGTTTTGAGATGGAGTCTCACTCTGTCACCGCTGGAGTGCAATGGCACAATCTCAGCTCACAGCAACCTCCGCCTCCCGGGTTCAAGCGATTCTCCTGCCTCAGCCTCCCAAGTAGCTGGGACTACAGGCATGTGCCATTGCACCTAGCTAATGTTTGTATTTTTAGTAGAGATGGAGTTTCACCATGTTAGCCAGGCTGGTCTCAAACCCCTGATCTCAAGAGATCTGCCCACCTCAGCCTCCCAAAGTTCTGGGATTACAGGCATGAGTCACCGTACTGACCCCATCTGGTACAATTCTTATCTCAGACATTGTACTTTTCATCTCTAGAAAATCTACTTGGATTTTTTTTTTTTAATCTTCCATGTGTCTTCTTAACATGCTTATATTTTCCTCTACCTTCATGTACATATGGAATATAGTTGTAATAACTACATTACCAATTCTATTATATGTATCATTTCTGAGTTTGAAATGATTGATTGCTTTTCTTCTTCATTATGGATCATACTTTCCTACTACATAGTCCCCCCTTATCTACATAGGGAAACATTGTCTAAGACCCCAAGTGGATGTCTACACCAAGGATAGTACCAAACCCTGTTATATTATGTCTTTCCTATACCTACATACCTTTGATAAAGTTTAATTTATAAATTAGACACAGTAAGAGATTAACAATATAACTAATAAGAAAAATAGAATAATTATAACAATATACGATAATAAAAGTTATGTGAATGTGGTCTCTCTGCCTCCCTCTCTCTCAAAATATCTTATTGTACTATACCACAGATAACTGAAACCACAGGAAGTGCAAACATGGATAAAGGGGAGCTACAGTACTTTGTACCCTGGTAATTATAGATTTCATGCCAGACATTGTGGATTTTACCTTGTTGGGTGCTGGATATTCTTGTACTTTAAAAAAATATTCTTGAGCTTTGTCCTAGAACAGAGTCAAGTTGCTTGGAGCCAGTTGGATTCTTTTGAGGCTTGTTTTTAAGCTTTCTTAGGCAGGACCAGGACTAGCCTGTAGTCAAAGGCTGATTTCCCCACCCTTCTGAAAGCTCTCCCCAATGCCCTGTGAATTAGGAGGTTTCTGCTCTGGCTGGTGGGAATGCCAGCTAATCCCAACCCTGTGGGAACTCCAAGGATTGTTCTGCCTGCTTCTTTTGGGTGGAACTTTCCCACCTTCAGATAGTTTACACACAGGCACTGATCAGTTCTCAGCTGCAGACTGGAGGGGGAGAGGGTGGCACAGCAGGAAAGAACCATCGGCAGATCTCTAGCTGCTCGTTCTCTCTATGCAGCAATTTCCTCTCCTGTCTTCCGTGGGAACCTGAGCCACCTTGGCCTCCCTGGACTCTCAGCTCCAACTCCTCCATTCAGATTGATGCCGGGTTCCACCTGGGTCCCCCTCTTGCTCTGCGGCCTGGAAACTCTCTCCAGGCTGTAAGCCAGGCAATTACAGGGCTCATCCCACTTGTTTCCCCTCTCTCAGAAAACACTGCCCCACACTACCCATTGTTTAGTGTCTCATAACAGTTGTTTCCTTTTTTCCCTGGCTTTTCAGTTGTTTAAGCCAGGAGGGGTAAAATTGTCCCATTATGTCTTCTTGGCCAGAAACAGAAATGTGGAAGAGATTTTTGACAGTACCTCACGCCCTCAAAACATGCTGTGTGTGCTGGGGAAAGACAGTCAAACAAACAGAAAATTACATGACCCTGACAAGTGCCCCGAAACTGGCCAGAGAGGACGGGACCTCAGCCACACAGGCTTCTCACAGTTTATTAAGCACATAACGCTCGGTGCAGGCGGGTCCCTACCCTAGAATGGTCTTCCCATCATAATGGCTGGCATGGCCCCCTGCACCCTTCAGGTCTCAGCTTAAGCAGCAACTCCTCAAGAACCTTTCCTCATGCGGGGTTAGGTCAGCACCCCCATCCCACCAAAGGGGAATGGGAAGTCATCCAGGGATTTAAGCTGAGGCATGATATATGATCTATGATCTCTCCTCTAACCGTCTTCTGCCTCAGCCCCTTCTGCCTCCCATGGCAGGTAGGAAGGAAGAGACCCTGTTTGGAAGCCCAACATAGAGCCAAACCCTTCTCTATCATATCCCCTTCTCCACCACACCCCCTTCTCCACCGCATCCCCTTCTCCACCGCATCCCCTTCTCCACCACACCCCTTTCTCCACCATATCTCCTTCTCCATCACATTCCCTTCTCCACCGCATCCCCTTCTCCACTGCACCCCCTTCTCCACTGCACCCCCTTCTCCATCACATCCCCTTCTCCACCACACCCCCTTCTCCACCGCATCCCCTTCTCTATGGCATCCCCTTCTCCACCGCACCCCTTTCTCCACTGCACCCCCTTCTCCACCGCACCCCTTCCCCATCACACCCCTTCCCCATCGCACCCCTTCCCCATCGCACCCCTTCTCCATCGCATTGCCTTCTCCATCACACCCCTTCTCCATCGCACCCCTTCTCCATCGCACCCCTTCTCCATCGCATCCCCTTCTCCATCGCATCCCCTTCTCCATCACACCCCTTCTCCATCACACCCCTTCTCCATCACACCCCTTCTCCATCACACCCCCTTCTCCA